>NW_028229514.1:8456221-8822866 GCF_053477565.2 Lygodium microphyllum
AATGCATTGTCCTATAATTACCATTTGCTTGGAATGGCTGTGGTCGTCGATCTCTTCCACGTAACTTATCTTCAGTGTCGTGAGCTAAGGAGATGGCATCTTCAAGGGTAGCAGGCTTGAACATATTCACCTCAGCGTAGTAATGTCCAAGAAGTCCAGACATGTACTTCCGCTTATGGGTCGTCTCTGGTACGTCTTCAAGCATACGTAGCTGTAGTAGTCTGTATACTGTGGAATAGGCTCACGGTCGCGTTGTTGAAGTAAATCCCATTGCTTGATAGCCTTCTCATGAAATTGCGGTGGAAGGAAATTTTGCATGAACTTCTTCTTAAAATCTTCCCATGTAGCAGGACATTCTATGCTCTTGCGGACGACAGTCCACCAAAGTGATGCTCTATCTATCAGATGATTAGTAACACACTTGATTTTATCTTTCTCAGGATAAGTTTCCTCATGGAAATAGTCATCAAACTGGCTAATGAATGATAAAACAGTCTTTCCCTCTCTTATGCCATTGAAAGTGCGAAACTTGAAACTTCGTTTACTTATCTTGGATTCCTTGCGAATGGTTTATGCTTCAAGAGTGGCGTCGATGGTACGGCGTATCAAATCTTCAGCTTGAGGTTCTTCTTTATCAGTAGACGCTCCTTGTAGCTTTGTCAATTGCGCTTGCAAGGCTTGCCTAGCTCTTCGCTCTTCGTCCAATTGCAACATGATAAGATCCAGCTTTTGCTCCATGGTAGGCTCAGGTAGGTCGTCTTCAGCCATAGGATCATCCATATGTGGGGTAGTCATCCTGTAAAACTCAACAAACCTTTCTCACTCAAAATCAGTTAGCGGGATGAGCGTAGCTCAAATTTGGGGTTACAAGGCTATGTATTTTTGGGTATTTTCTTCTTCAATTTTCAGAAATTCTGAAATATTTCTGTCTCCGTTTGCTGAAAGTACTTCAACGAAGTTGCAGATAGGTAAAACAGCTTGCTGCGAACAACTTTCCAGTTCTGAGTTTTTGCAAACGAACAAGTCTTCTAGGAGTTTCGAGCGTTAGTCAGTTCTGATTTAGTCTGACTTGCAGAGTTGCAGACTTAACAGACTTGCAGGGTTGTGAACTTGCTGAACTTAGCTGACTTGCAGGACTTGCAGTACTTGATTCCAAGTGACTTACTGAACTTGTCTTCTGTAGTGCGAGACCCGGAGTTTTTTGACTTCTTTGCCTTCACTGACTTGCAGAGTATGGAGGGACTTAAGCTTAATTAGTTAAGCTTAAGCTTAATAAGCTTAAGAAGGAGGAAATAGGCCGTCGTTTTCTGATCGTGAGGGGGGGGTCCGTTTTTTCCGCCGAAAATTTCGGGCGCCTCCTCTTGTAGGTCGATTTGAAGATTAGAAGCTTTTAAAGCTTCTTAAGCTTTGTCTTAAGCCTTTTTTTTTTAATGAAAGAATGAGAAAATTAGGCAAGCTTATCTGTAACTCCACGACTTCATGAAGAGAATGGATGAGTGGTCCTCCGCCGACAGAGAGTGGTCCTTCGCGATCTGACAGTGGAAATAGGGGTTCTTGATCGCCAGAAGTCTGCCTGTATCGACGGTTCGCGACGAGATTGACTGTAGAGGCCATTTGTTCCTGGAGCTCCGCCTTCGCCCGAGATTGGTAGCGATTGGAAGCCCTTGATCTCTGCTCCGCTCTGATACCACTGGTGCACAGATCGGACGCAGGTAGCTCTCGTAGTGAATTCCCAAAGGTCCCCAAGAACAAAGCACTCTACTTTTTAGCACAAAGACCAATGTAAAAACAAGCACGACATGAGACAAGAGACAAATTGGGTTGAATCTCCCCCATGCCTTGTGTGAGCGCTTCACAAAGCATGTATTTAATATATATTTTCAATCTTTTTGCTCAAAAATAGCCCAATTACAAAAATATGACAAGCTTTTAGCTTTTGAGTTTGCTTTCTACCAAGAATAGGAAAATAAAGCTAATGGACGGTGCCCAAAGAGTCTGGCACGCCCAATCTCAATGTCCAAATAAAAATAACATATCCAGGTGCATAAGCGCATACAAAATAATAATAAATAGTCGATGTCTCTATAGACATAATCAAAATATAGGCGTGGCGCCTAATATAATCCAAAGATCGAAAACCCGCTAGACTCCAATGCTTTCCTCCGCCACTGCTGCTATCTCTACACATCAACTGAAGCATTCACAATCGTTAGTAAAATAACACAATTAAACCGACAAAAGTGAATACCTAGCAGTCTTCAGCTACATAAATAAATCAACTGGTTAGAAATAAATCCTAACCTTAATTTGTTACGAGTGCGCACTCTAAACTCATAAACGTTTATTAATTTAATATGCATTTTGCGGAATCACCCGCTATGGAATCACCCATGTACACACTAAATTAATGAAACGCCCGAAAAGGACAGGCGTCCCCATCAACTTCTCGCACAAAGAATCCTCTTTGCGTATGAGCCCCGGTCATCTAAGTTTACGGAATCCACCGTAAAACCTCACGGAATCCACCGTGGAATATGCCTCCTGGCATCAAATCAACAAGATGGCATGATCATGAAATGCTTGTATAATGTGCATGTGTGGGCTGAAAGCTTGAAATGCACATTTCTTTGCATAGGAAAGTCACATGAAGATTCGGATACCATTTTTGCGATGTACACGGAAAAAGCCTTTCATATGATACCCATATTGGGGGGGGGGTCCCTAAATTTTAGGAGATTCCTAAATTTTAGGAGGTCCCTAAATTTTAGGAGCCTTGAATTAGCCTAAAAATGCTAGTCCTAAAAAATAGGGATGTCATTCTAAAAATAGTAAGTTCTGTACTCTGACTGTGCTTACTAAATTTGGTTGTTTCTATTCTTGACAGTATTCAACCCAAAAAGCAAGGCCATAGAGAAGAGACAAGTGTCAAGACACTTGTCACACAAGTTTCCAAGTGTCCCACCACTTGTCACATCTCATGACATGTGGCTGGACACTTGTCTTGTGCTACTCCACTTTCCCCTTTTGTACTAGCTCTCCCCTCTCCTATAAATAAGAGCTCGTTTTTCTTCATTCAACATCATTTTTCTTTGCTGTAAAATCATGTACAGCACCCACAGATAGCCAGAAACTGGCCCCATCCATCCCCATCATCATCCCCCACTTCTCCATTATCAAATTCCTCCATATTCCCTCTTCTATCACTGTTGTTTTACAAGACAGCAAGCCTGTAAATTCATTACAGCACCTCCTTCTTGAGCTCTTTCTTCCATTTTAGCTACAAGAAGCAAGCTCTATTTATGTACTGCTGATCAACGATGGAGAAAGGCTGAATTCCCCTTTTTCTTCTCTCATACTGTAAAGAAATCAGTTCTTATCATTGCATAATAGATAATGCATGTGTGTTTGTACATCTTTGCATGATCTTGTGAGAGTGAGAATTACTTCTTCTCACTCTCAGGTTGATTGTAACTGAGCTCTTCCCTAAGGGACTTGGGTTGAGCATAAATACATTCCTTCGGGGGGGGTTGCCCATCTTCAACCCTCAATCTTGTCTCCATTACTTTTACATTTTCATGGCTGTAATTTTGTGAGTAATTTTCATTTTCAGCTTTAAGTGTTCATTCTCTTTTATATTAAATCTCGAAAACAAGCAAATATCATAATTGTTAAGCATACTACGTTGTTCGGGGCGTTTACAGTGGTATCAGAGCTTTGGCTCGGTCCTCACCCCCAACACTGGTAGTGCTTACAACTATAAGTTTGTTTGTTTTCAGCCGTTGCATTGAGTGCTTGAGCATATTTTTTTTCTTTAGTCTCAATGGATCAATCGAGTGCTATCCTTCAAGCCATTCAAAGTCTTAGAGAGGAGAATCAGCAAATTCGTGAGCAACTTCTCAAACTAGAAAAAGTTGAGAATCCCAAAGAATTCAAGGAAAGAAGCCCATCTACTTCAAGAAGACAAAGCCATACCAATGAAAGGAGCCGATCAAGAAGTCCAACTACTTCTAAGAGGCAGTCCCATTCTACTTCAAGACAAAGAAAGAGATCGCGTCGAAGCTCATCCTCTTCTTCAAAGTCATCTGGCGCCTATTCTGATGGATCCTCTTCTAGTAATGAAGAGTCACACCCTTCTCATGGAAGACCTCATCATCGTCAAAGGCGTCGACATTCTTCACCCTCGTCTCCATCTTCATCCCCATCAAGCACTTCATCATCTTCAACCTCAAGATCCGAGCATGGACGAAGGCATAAGAAGAAGAAGAAGACAAAGTCACTATCTCAACTTGAAAAGAAGATCAAGTTCAGTATGTATGATGGTTCCCGAAATCCTGATCTTCTTCTGAAGTTTATTCGTCAATTTCAAATTTTATATGGTCGTGACAAGTATAAATAAAAAGAAAAGATTAAGTTTGCAGCTTTACATTTAACCGACTTAGCCCATACTTGGTGGACGGGGTTGGAATATGATCATGCTGCCCCAAAATCATGGCGGTTCTTTGTTCACCTGATACAAAGCCAATTTCTTCCTGTTCATTTCAAAAGAGATGTAAAAATGGAATGGGATCGGCTTTGGCAAAGGAAAAATGAGTCACTTGGTGACTATACCAAGAGATTTTGGGAGCTACTTTTGAAGGTCCAACATTTCAAGAAGATCAGCAGTTCGGAAAAGCTTAGGAAGTTTCAAGGAGGTTTGCATTTTTAAACTTCGTACTTCTCTTAATCATTATCATTGTTCTAGTCTCAGGGAACTCATTGACCATGCTGAGACATGGGAAATGGAGCACAATGGCAACAAATCATTCCAAAATAATGATAAGAAGAGAGTAGCTGATGATAAGGAGTATTCAACCCCAAATGAAGGACAAAAACAGTGGCAAAAGCAGCCACCATCAAATCAAAAGAAGATGAAGCCCTATGCACCTCCTAATGCTCCTCAATTTCGCTCCAATCTATACCCACAAGCAAATGTTAATTTTCCGAAGAAGAAAAGCAACGCTTCATGAAAGAAGGGAAGTGCTTTAAATGTGGACAAATAGGCCACATAGCGAAGCAATGTCCAAACAAGGGACAAAGCAAGGTTTCTGACAACAAGCCTAAGTCGCCAGTGAAAATCAATGCTATCATTGATGTAGTTGCAAACACAACTCACACTCCAAAGACGCGCAAATTATTAAAAGCTTGGGGACAGTTGCAAGGTAAGCAAGCACTATTCTTGATAGATCTTGGGGCGAATGAAAATATTATTTCCTTGCAATTAGCTAAAGAGCTTGGATTAAAGAATGAAGAGATGGACACTCCGGCAGAAGTTCGCCAAGCTTTAAATGCTGATGAAGGTGACACAGTGAAGACTGTGATACCCTACATTGGCAAGCTCAAGTTTCAAATTCAAGGCTACAGTGACGAAGATACCTTCCGTATCGGAGACCTTGATGGTTGCGATGTGATTCTTGGCATGCCCTGGAATCATAGAGTAGATTCAACCATCTTCTCTCAGAAAAAGAAGGTAGAACTCACCAACAAAGGCAAGAAGTACGAGATCCAAGCTGGAGTTTCTGGAGACACCATACCTATGGTAAGCCATATGCAAGTCTCTAGAGCAATTAAGGATTGTTTTCAATGTTGTCTGCTTTATGTCACTGATGTAAAAGATAATATGAATGCTAAAAACCAAGAGCAACTTCGGCTCTTGGAAAAGTATAAAGATTGTTTTTCGGAAGATCTTCCTTATCAGCTTCCCCCAGAAAGGCCAGAAGATCATCATATTGATATTATCCCGGGCAATTCTCCTCCTAATATAGCACCATACCGTGTGAGCCGTCCTCAACAAGAAGAGATCAGAAAGCAAGTCGAAGACCTACTTAACCGTGGGCTAATTAGGCCATGTAGCTCACCATTTTGTTCACCGGTTCTTCTTGTTCAAAAGAAAGATGGCACATTCAGGATGTGCATTGATTATCGAGCCCTCAACAAAATCACCGTGAAGAATCGGTTTCCTATTCCCAGAATTGACGACATTTTGGATCGTCTAGGTGGCTCAAAGGTTTTCAGCCGCATTGATCTAAAGAGTGGTTATCATCAAATTAGGGTAATACCACAAGATGTACACAAAACTGCTTTCCGCACTTCATACGGTCTTTATGAATTCTTGGTGGTTCCTTTCGGATTAACCAATGCACCAGCCACCTTTAATCGAATGATGGAGCGCATCTTTAGAGAGCATCGACAATATGTCGGTACTTTCTTTGATGATATTCTTATCTTTAGCAAGAATGAAGAGGAGGATCATCAACACTTGGAAATTGTTCTACAATTACTACAACAAAATCAACTCTTGGTAAATGGTAAAAAGAGTGAATTTTTCATGCATAAAATAAATTACCTTGGGCATGTCATCTCTTCTGAAGGGATTCAGATGGATCCTGAAAAGATCAGGATAATCCAAGAATGGCCTCATCTTCGTGATGTACATGAGGTGCGATCGTTTCTTGGCTTATGTTCTTATTACCGCCGCTTCATCAAGCATTTTGCACATATGGCTTCTCCACTTCATGACCTTACAAAGAAGAAGATCTCTTTCCAATGGAAGGAAAAAGAGAAGGCAGCCTTCACAAGGCTGAAAACAGCTCTTACTTCTGGACCTGTTCTTATCATTCCAGATCTGGTAAAACCATTTGTGGTGGAAGCAGATGCTTGCGGTGATTGTATTGGTGCAGTGCTAAATCAAGAAGGCCATGCCGTAGCCTTTGAAAACCGCCGTCTAAATGATGTGGAGAAAAGGTATGACATTTATGAAAAGAAGCTCTTAGCAGTGGTTCATGCTTTAAAGATATGGAAACATTATATTTTAGGCAATGAATTCCTTATTAAAACCGATCATCAAAGTTTGAAGTATTTCAAGACTCAAAAGCATTTGCAAGAGAAACATGCAAGTTGGGAAAATTTCTTGTCTATGTTTCATTTTCAAATTATGTACACTCTAGGGAAACAAAATGTAGTTGCTGATGCACTTTCTAGAGTGCCTCGCATTGCAACTATTACAGTGGCTCATCATGAAGATTTTCAAACGATGAAGAATACTTATGATGAAGATATTGATTTTGCAGTAGTTTGGTCAAATTTATAGCAAGGAGGTTCTCATCCAGATTATTCCATCAAAGACGGTTACCTTCTCATGAACAATCGCCTTTGTGTCACTCTTCCTGTTCGACAAAAGGTGCTTAAAGAAAGTCATGAACCCCCTTATGCAGGGCATAGAGGGAGGGCAGCCACTCTAAGTGCAATTGAGCGCTACTTTTATTGGCCAACATTATGAAAAGATACACATAACTTCATTGAGGCTTGTCTGGTATGCCAAAAATCCAAATATGATAGGCAGAAGATTCCAGGATTGTTACAACCTCTTCCAATGCCCAAAGATCTATGGGAATCTATCACAATGGATTTCATCTCAGGTATTCCAAGAACACCTCAAGGTCATGATATGATTTGGGTTATAATTGATAGATTCAGCAAACAATCACATTTTATTCCATGTCATAAAACATTGAAATCCGCACAAGCTGCAAGACTTTTCATTCAACATATCTTCAGATTACATGGTATGCCTTCTGAGATCATTTCAGATAGAGACTCCAAATTCACAAGTAACTTTTGGCGTGCTTTATTTGAGAATTTGGGAACCACTTTAAAGTTCTCCTCAGCTTTTCATCCTCAAACTGACGGCCAAATAGAGGTGATGAATCTCACTCTTTTGGATATGTTGAAAGCTTATGTTAGTGAACATAAGTCACAATGGGAGAAATATCTTCCATTATTGGAGTTTGCTTACAACAATACAGTGCACTCATCCACAGGGAAAGCTCCAAATGAAATAGTACAGGGTAAAGTGATTCCTCCTCCAATTATTCACACTAAAGATAAGATTTTTGCTGCTGATGAGTTTGCTTCAGATTTAAAAACTGCAATGGATCAAGTTCGAGCCACTATCAAAGTTGCCCAAGAGCGACAAAAGAAGCAAGCAGATAAACGAAGAAGACCTTTGGCTTTTGAAAAAGGTCAATATGTCTTTCTAAAGTTTGATAAAAGCAGGCTCAAACAAGGTTCTGGTCAAAATTCATCTTTTCCAAAGCTCTCTAGTAGATACTTTGGACCCTTCAAAGCGATTGAGAAAATAAATGAAGTTTCTTATCGACTTGAGCTTCCTACTCATTGGAAAATACACAATGCTTTTCATGTAAGTTTGCTAAAACCTTACACAGGACCAGAACCAAAGGAACCCATTACTGAAGATCCCCCAGAAATTGAAGAAACAGAGCAACTCTTAGAACCTGAAAATATTTTGTTTCTCAAGGATCGAACCATGAGAAGTGGCCTTGTGACACGAAAATTCTTGCTAAAATTCAAGAATCTACCCACAACAGATGCACAGTGGGTAGATGAAAAATTCATGAAGGATTACCCAAATATTCTACAGCAATATCAAGAAGCTTTTCAGCTGAGGACAGCTGAATAAAAGCCAGAGGGTTGTCACAACTCTATAGAAACAGAATTTGTATCCTTTTTCATTAATTTGTCTATATAATGATTTATTAAATTTATTTCCTTTGCACTAATTAGATATAAAGAAAAGTGCATTGGAGCTGGCCACTGATGAGTGGTCACAGGTTATGGTGGACCCACACGGTGGGTTAGAGAAAAGATAGTTCACACTTCCACCTAGATGACCCGATTGGGCGCCTATGACTAGAACTCATGCATATTAGGGTTAGACTCGCACACAGAAAGGATTGATGCCTTGAAGTGTGGGCTAGATCCACCAGAACAGACAGTTACAATCAACAAGATGGCATGATCATGAAATGCTTGTATAATGTGCATGTGTGGGCTGAAAGCTTGAAATGCACATTTCTTTGCATAGGAAAGTCACATGAAGATTCGGATACCATTTTTGTGATGTACACGTAAAAAGCCTTTCATATGATACCCATATTGGGGGGGGTCCCTAAATTTTAGGAGATCCCTAAATTTTAGGAGGTCCCTAAATTTTAAGAGCCTCGAATTAGCCTAAAAATGCTAGTCCTAAAAAATAGGAATGTCATTCTAAAAATAGTAAGTTATGTACTCTGACTGTGCTTACTAAATTTGGTTGTTTCTATTTTTGACAGTATTCAACCCAAAAAGGAAGGCCATAGAGAAGAAACAAGTGTCAAGACACTTGTCACACAAGTTTCCAAGTGTCCCACCACTTGTCACATCTCATGACATGTGGCTGGACACTTGTCTTGTGCTACTCCACTTTCCCCTTTTGTACTAGCTATCCCCTCTCCTATAAATAAGAGCTCTTTTTTCTTCATTCAACATCATTTTTCTTTGTTGTAAAATCATGTACAGCACCCATAGATAGCCAGAAACTGGCCCCATCCATCCCCATCATCATCCCCCACTTCTCCATTATCAAATTCCTCCATGTTCCCTCTTCTATCACTGTTGTTTTACAAGACAGCAAGCCTGTAAATTCATTACAGCACCTCCTTCTTGAGCTCTTTCGTCCATTTTAGCTACAAGAAGCAAGCTCTATCCATGTACTGCTGATCAACGATGGAGAAAGGCTGAATTCCCCTTTTTCTTCTCTCATACTGTAAAGAAATCAGTTCTTATCATTGCATAATAGATAATGCATGTGTGTTTGTACATCTTTGCATGATCTTGTGAGAGTGAGAATTACTTCTTCTCACTCTCAGGTTGATTGTAACTGAGCTCTTCCCTAAGGGACTTGGGTTGAGCAGAAATACATTCCTTCGGGGGGGGGTTGCCCACCTTCAACCCTCAATCTTGTCTCCATTACTTTTACATTTTCATGGCTGTAATTTTGTGAGTAATTTTCATTTTCAGCTTTAAGTGTTCATTCTCTTTTATATTAAATCTCGAAAACAAGCAAATATCATAATTGTTAAGCATACTACCTTGTTCGGGGCGTTTACATGTGGGGAGGAGGAGGAGGAAGAATAAGAGATTGGAGGAGAAGGTGGCCCAAGGGAGGAGGAGGAGGGAGGGGAGAGAGAAAGGAGAGTAGAGAAAAGAGGGAAGGGAGGGAGGCAAGAGATACGCAGTGAGAGGGGAGGAGAAGAATTGGGGAGAGAGAAAGAGAGAGAAGAAAAAAAAAGAGAGAGGAGGGAAAGGTGGAGGGTAGTTAGGGTCGGGAGGTGAGAGGGGGTGAGGTGTTTTTTTAAAAACGATCTATTTAATTAATGTATTGTGCATTAAAAAAAGCATGTAAAAACAAGAAAGGTGCCCCCGTCCCGCGGGGATAATTTTTTAAAAACATTTTGGCGAATGAGAGGGTGACCGGGCATACGTGCAAATGACGGCATGACAGACACATTAACGCACATCAAAAGGTGAAAACAAAGGCATGAGTACACAACACATGTGACAATGGGACACAAAATCATACAAAAAATAATTTCTCTTTTTTTTTTTGGCTGAAACAAAGTGCACAAAGAAGGAAAAGTGGGTAGGATGATGTGTGGACTAGCCTAGCACATTAGAACGTTGTTCTGTAGAGATAGGACCCGTTCACCTAAAAAACCGTAAAAACACGCCCGAAATTGGAGAGAAAAATTAATATAGAAAGATTCGCTAGTGAAAAATTGGTGAGGTGAACATGAAAAATGTATGTAGGAATAGGTCGAATAGGATAGGTAAGGTCGAATGGGAGTCTAGGGATAGTAGAGCGTGTTCGCATGGAAAAAAGGATAAAAATACAAATAATAACAGAGCCAAAAATTAATATAAAAAAATTGTGCACCGAAACAGAGGGCACTAAAAAGGAAAAATGTAGGGGAAGCTGGTGGGACAGGGGCATCAGGTCAAAACTCAGTTCCAATAGCGTTAGGGGGTGAATATATGGAAAAAATGAGAAACATAAGCACTAACATTCATGAAAATTTTTAATAAAATAAAATCGCTAGGCCAGATCAGGGTGGGGGGAAAATGAAATTTAGGCAAGGAACCCAAAAAAACATGCATATGTAATTGTAATTAAATTCTGAGGGAACTAAGGCAGGTTCACATGGAAAAATGATCAAAAACACAAGTAAAAATATCCGAAATTACAAAAAATTAATAACGGACAACCTGTACATCAAAATGATGTGTAGTAAAAAGAAAAAATATCCAAGGGAAGGTGTAGGTTAGGAATTTCATACCAGATTGCCATTCCAAACTGAAAAAGATGCGTTCACATGGAAACACGATAAATGGGTAGAAAATTCTTCAAACATGAATAACGCATGATCCATGGCTCAGAACAGGGGGATGTAAAAAGGAAAAGTGGCCAATTCAAAGGGAAAAATAGGGCTAGAACATTGGATCTGGGTTTTGGTGAACGTAGGATGCGTTTACATGGAAAAACCGTAAGACAAGCGATGAAAGGAAACGAAGAAAGAACAATCCTGAGAGCAGGGTAAAAGAGGATGGGTGGGTAGGAAAGGGACCCTATCAGAAAAAAATTAGGGCATGGCATATATGCATGAGTAGATCGTGGTCTATGCATGAGGGTATACAAAGCAGACGCACAGGGATGCATCCCCACTTTTAAGACCTTATCAAGAAGGCTGAACTGAGCAACAAGGACTGAGGGCTTGACAACAAACTAGACACTAACGTCATCACACTTAAAACATGACCATCACTCATTAAAAAAAAGTGTAGGCTTAGAAACACATGGCCCGTGTTGCACAAGGTCAAGGGAGATTGTCAATGTCGCATGCCATGTTGTAGTCGGTTATAGGAGATGTTGCAGTCGATTATAGGAGATACCAAAGTGTTTTCACAACATAGTGCCTAGCATGGCAGAGACTATGCAGTAACACCCAGGGAGGTGGCATTGTTGATAAAGTCGCGAGAAACCGTCGATGGAGAAGGATCTAGCAATCAGCTCATAGTCACTCCAATTGGAATGAAAGAGCAGTCACTTGCCCCTCAACGAACATCACTCGATTGAATAATAATGGAAACCGAGTCTTACACCTAGCTTAGAAATCAATCAAAGGAGATGGTGAAGAGGGAGTATTCCAATGTGTACAATTGATGGTACATTAGTGTGCTCCACCCCATCTAGCATATGTGCAAGCAGGATGACCAAGGAGCCTTGTAGTGCAATGTACAGAATAGGGTGATGTGTCTTGTGGTGATGACAAAGACCCATCCCGTGTGTGCATAGGGAAACGAGAATGTACCTAACTCCAAGTATTGTAATGTCCCTTAATCGCACCTCTCAATAATTGTTTGAGGAAACATCAGTCACGCTTAGCTCCCCTCTATCTTATGCTTTGTTAATAGATACAGGAGGGCAACCCGTTCCTAAAACCCATTGATGTTATCCTCACTGTCACACTTGTGTAGAGATTGTATGCCTTGTGTGCAATTGATGGTGCAACTATGCATCCCGCCATGTGCCCGTATATAGTGCGAGAAGGAAGGCTAATGAGCCTTATAGTGCTGTGCATAGGAGCAATTGTGTGCTTTATGCATCAAGAGGCCCATCCCATGCATGCAACTCTCCATTCACACATCTCACCTCTCTGTTGGATATAAAGGGCAAGGATTAGCATCCTCTGGTAACATGCTCTGTTGATGGATACAGAGGGCAACCCATGCTCACATCTCCATCCGGTTAGGATGAAAGCTCACATCACTCTAGGTTTGTGGATGAAGATCGCCTTTAGCTAATTGATGATGCCAATGTGGATTGGTTGATGAAGAGGCATACCTAGGGAGGTAGCCACCAAGTTTGATACTTGAATTGCATGTTGGAAATAACGTTTGTTGGAGGAGTCAGAAGCACTGATGAGATTACAAGATTCAACACACCTAGCGAGGCGGCGTTGGAACTTTTCTTACAAGATGTTTGCTTGAGATTCAACTGTCCTGGACTGCAAGGTGTTACTACCTTTTCCATAGCTACCTTCTTGGCCAAAGGTGTTTGCCACCTTTTCTTGGAATGAAGCTTGTTATGACATGGAATTTCTTCCTTTTCTCCCATTAAAAAATTGTATTTATTTATTGTTTATTTTTTTCTTTTCTTTTATTTTTTTTTGCCCTACTCTCAAGGGTGTTTCCATTTTTTCTTGAAGAATAGGTCAGCATGACAGGGACCGAAGTCCTTTTCTCCTATAACTAATATATATTTATTATATATATTTTTCTTTTTTTCTCATTTGAAAGATGAGAATGGTAGGAATGCCATGTATTAGAACCATCCTTGCCACCTCTGCTGCATTAGAGAGAAAGGAAATCAAGGAGGAGGGGAAGATGGCTGTGAAGGGCTAACAAAAAAAAGCCACATCATTAGGATCGACAAGAGGGTTATTAGGAGCATTAGGTAAGGTTGTATGAACCGTCATGCAAGGAACGAGTGAGCGATTGTTAGGATCCCCATGGACGGTAATACTTCTTGAGGCAATAGCCATTAATCAGGAAGGGATCATCCGAAGCATCGACTGTCTAGACTTGGACAAAGCCATTAGGATTGACGTCAAGTACCTTATAAGGGCCCATCCAGCATTGTTGAAGCTTGCTTGTAAACTTGCCACATTGGGAATCATAGCCTAGGACTAAGTCAACTTCTTTGAACTCCTTGTGCTTGTTGATGAAGCTGTCATGATAGGCCTTTCTATGAGCTTGCATGACTTCCATGCACTGTAGGGCCATCCTACCAGTCTCACCTAGACATTCCAAATGCAAGAGATGGCAGTGCAAGGACTCGTCATCTCCTAAGCATTCTTTGATAGCCACGCGCAGAGAGGGTAGCTCGAGTTTGACAGGGAAGACGGCTTCTGTTCTATATACCAGTTGGAGAGGGGTTTGTCCTGTAGCAGCTTTATGGGAGGTCTTGTATGCCTAGAGGGCCTCTGTAAGTCGATCATCCCCATCACAATGATGTGTAGCAATTTTTCTCATCAGGATCAAGCAAAGGATGCAATTGGTAACTTCGACTTGGCCGTTGGCTCTAGGATAATAGGATATGGACTTACGATGGCAGATATTGTACAACTCTATCAATTCTTTTATAATCTTGTTAAGAAAGTGCGTACCTCTATCTCACTAACAAGCTCAAGGGGATTGCCAAAACGGGTGATGATATTCTTATACAAGAATAGGGCCATGCTATTGCCATCATCCCGCTTTAGAGCTTTGGCTTCACACCACTTTGTCATGTAGTCCATACAGACCAAGATGTATCTATTCTTTTTCCTTCTACTTGGTAGATCAATAGGCCCCATGAATGTAGTTCCCCACTTCCCAAACGGCTTTAAGGGAAGGATAGGTTGCAAGGGCATGCATTGGATTTAGTAGGATTTCCCATTCTTTGACAAGCATCACAACATTTACAATAGTCATAGGCATCCTTGTGGAGGGTCAGCCATCAATATCCTACAAGCAAGGCCTTTCTAGCTATCACTTCTCCTACAAAGTGTCCTCCATAGGGTCGTCATGGCATACTTTCAGTACGATTACAAATCTCTTCTCCTGCAACACATCTTTGCAAGACCTCATCTTTTCCTTTCTTGTACAGAGCACCACCTAACAAGGTGTAGGGGGTTGATTCCAATAGAAGCTTCTTCTTCTCACGACTTGAGATACCAAGGGGATACTGTTGGGTTGCCAGGAGGTTGGCTATGTCTGTGTACCATGGGGTAACAGTTTCAACTAGAAAGAGCGAAGCATCAAGGAGGTTTGGATCATCCTACTCCTCTTCGTCATCGCTTTGAGGGATTTGGGAAAGATGATCAGCCATGACATGAGAGTGATTGGGTTTGGTAACCACTTCAAAGTCAAACTCGTGAAAGAGAAGGAGCCATCTCATCATTCTTCCCTATACATTGCCAATGCCTTGTTCGTCAAGAATGATAGGGCCTCATGATCCACATAGAATTTGAAGTATGTCAATAGCAAATAGTGTCAAAACTTCTCCAAGGCAAACATCATTACTAGGCACTCAAGCTCGGTCACCGTGTAGTTTCGTTCTCTATCGGTTAGTTTTTGACTTGTATAATAGAAAGGTTGATCCAACTTTGAGGGGCCTATTTGGCATAAGACTGCACCTAGGACTTCAACTGATGCATCAATGTGCACATGGAACTCCTTCATCTAATCAGGAGGTTGTAGGATGGGTGCTTCAATTAAACACTGCTTCAGGGTGTTGAATGCCTCGTCACAATGAGTGCTCCATGTAAACTCTCCATCTTTTCTAAGGAGTTTATGCAAAGGGATTTCCTTTTTTGCAAAGTGTGCAATGAAACTTCTGTAATAGCACACATGGCCAAGGAATCCTCTTAATTATTTGAGGTTAGTTGGGATTGTTAAGGTGGCAATCTTCTCAATCTTGGCAGGATCTGTTGCTATCCCTTGTACAGAGACAATGTGGCCTAGAAGAACTCTTGATGAGATGCTAAAGTCACATTTGTTGGGGTTGAGAGAAATCCCATACTCTTGACATCTATTTTGAGATATATCAAAGCACTGCTCTAGGTGTCCCCAATGCTCACGGATTAGGATATAGACATAGAAGTCATATATATACGCCTCAATGAAGTCATGCAGATGGTTTTGAAATGCAGCCATAATCACTCATTGGAAGGTAGCAAGGGCATTACAGAGCCCAAATGACATCACTCTGTAAGCATAGGTTCCCCATTCTGTGGTGAAGGTTGTTTTGGATTGATCTTCTTCTGCGATTTGGACTTGATTGTATCCGTTGAATCCATCCAAGAGGGAATAGAGCTCATGGCGTGTCACTGTGTCCAACAGTTAGTTTCAAAAAGGGATAGGGAAATGATCTGTCTTGGTCTTGGAATTTAGCTTTCAGAAATCCACACATATTCACAACTTCTTCTTCCTGGGTACTATCACAATGGTTGAAACGCATTCACTATTGGCCACTGGATAGATAAACGCAGCTTGAAGGAGCTTCAATAATTCGGCTTTCACTAGGGCACAATAATTTGGATTCATATGCCTCTGTCTCTGCCTCATAGGCTTGGAATCAGGCTCTAGGTTGATGTGATGTTGGCATACTATGGGATCAATCCCCTTTAGATCTTTGTATGACCATACAAACACGTCCAAGTTCTCATTCAATAGGTCTCGCAGGACCAATAGTTCTTCTTCAGGAATATTTATACCCACCTTTAGGTGACATTCGATACCTTCTGCATCCACGAATGTTAATTGCTTTTTATCTTCCACTTCATAGATGAATATCCCTTGGACTACTTCTAGGTAGAGATCCGATTGTTTTTTACGATTCATTGGAACTGATGTCCTCTTTTAATGGAGGCTTATCTCACTCTTTGGGAAACTAAAAGGTTATCATTATGGTTTCAGGTTTGGTTTGAGGATGAGGTCTCGTCTTTTGAGGATGTATCCAAGAACGTCACATAACATGAACCTTCTGTGTTCTGTTTGAGCTACCGAACTAGGGGTTGCTGGCAAGGTGCATGGTCATCAACTTCTCTTGGGAAGGGTAACTTAGGGCGATAAGAGCCACTGCTGAAAGAAGGCCTATTCTTCTTAATCCATTTCTTATAGAGGCTTTGCTTATGATGTGACTCAGTAATCAGTCCAAAGGGTACCATGGTCATTCTTTGGAGTAGAAAGGGATCTTTTGCTTCTGAGGCTTTTGGAACTTTTGGCACTTCTTTCAAATCTGTACCTTTTGCGAGGAGGATAGACTCTTCTAGCTTGCTTTTATAGTCTTTCTCTGCATTATCATTTTTGTCCTCTTCAAATTCTATTTCTATCTTTGTGGGGGCTTTGTAAGAGAAGAACAAACTTTGTGTCATGTCCTCTACTTTTGCTTATATGGTCTGTCTCTGTCTCTCACTCTGACAGTCTCTGTCTCTCACTCTGTCTCTGCTATTACTGCCATGTAACAGGGGGAATAATAGATCCATGCTTCTATCTCACTGTTAGAGGTAATTTCAGAAGTCAATTCAAGTTTAGACAGGAGGTATTCAACCATTGACAAAGACTTTACTTCCTTTGGCAGTTGTCTTACATTGCACACTGTTAGGGACTATGCCTCTGTTTTCTTGGAAAATATCTATTTGATAGCTTCTTTGTCTCTTGATGTACCATCTGTTACTTCATTGGAAGAGTCTATTAAGAATTTGACAGATGTGGAACCATGGCCTTTTTGTGATCCATACAACTTCAACACTACCTTGTTCTGCCTAGGGCTAGGGTTCCTTTGAACCAATCCTTTCTTGCTCTTGCTTCAAAAAGACAAGGTTGTCCCAATATCATAGGGTATGAGGTCCTGTAGGAATTTGATTTGACCACTAGATATGTCAATCAATAATCTCTTCCTGCAAGGGTTGTCTTCACGTACGGGAGAATGCCCAAAGGATTGATTCTACTTTGGTCTACCAGTCTGATAAGCCACTATGTAGGCTACATTCCTTGCAAGCCTAGATCCATCATTGTCGCATCCATCATTATGTTCATTGATGAACCTCCATCAATCAATGCATCTGCAATAAAGCATCCTTCAATCCATATGCCAATCTTTGGGGTTCCAAGATCCAGGAAGGTGCTAGCTACATCCACTTCCTTCACAGGATCTGGGATTTTGTTGGACTTGATTGCCACAGAGAGAGCAATTCGTATGCCTCTTCTTCTTGTCAGTATGCTTTTGAATTTCTTTCGATAGCTAGGTTAGGCTCAAAACAGTCAAAATGTTAGGTTAGGTTTAAAAGTGTCTAGGTCTTTGACCAAGTCATATTCTTTGATAGGATCCACATGCTTCTGCAATCGGCTAGGGAATAGGGCCACACCCACTTTATCTTTCCTTTTTCTTCTAGGAGTGGCAATATTTGCGCTTCTCATCACTACAAGGGAATGGGGCAATAGCGACGTCGATTAGCGACGGCGGATATCGGCATCGCTATAGGCGTCGCTATATGCGTCACAATTGGCGTCGCTATAGCGACGCCAATTGCGACGCCGCAAGGAAAAAAAGCGCGGCCGAAACCAGAGCGCCGTTTTCATTTTGTTTTCTTCGCCTTTTGAGAGCGAGAGCGAGGGAGAGAGCGAGGGAGAGAGACAAGGCTTTGTGAGAGAAGAGGAGGAAGAGACTTGCCGCCGCCGCCGCCACCGCCACCGTCGTTGTTCACGAAGGAGAGGAGGAGCCCTCGTTGCAAAGAGAAGCCGCCCACACTCGCCATATCTCATTGGTGAGTCTCCCTCTCTCTTTCTTTTACTTGTTGAAGGTTTAAATCGTTCTCTTTTGTTTGTTTAGGAGAGGAAATGAAAGAGAAGAAGAGGGAGAGGGAGAGAGAGGGAGAGAAAGAGAGGGAGAGGGAGAGTGCATTCTCTCTCTCTCTCTCCCTTTTGCTTGTTTAATGTTTAAATTACTTTCTTCTTTGCTTGTTTAGGAGAGGAAACGAGAGAGTAAGAGAGAAAGAGAGGGAGAGGGAGAGGGAAAGAAAGAGAAAGAGAAATAGAGGGAGAGGGAGAGGGAGGGGGAGGAAATAGGAGAGGGAGAGAAAGAGAAAGAGAGGGAGAAGGAGGGAGAGTGCATTCTCTCTCTCCCTCCCTCTCCCTTTTGCTTGTTTAATGTTTGAATCACTTTATTTTTTGCTTGTTTAGGAGAGGAAATGAGAGAGAAAGAGAGTGAGAGGGAGATGAAGGGGAAGGAAATGAGAGAGGGATAGAAAGAGAAAGAGAGGGAGAGTGCATTGTATCTCTCCCTCTCCCTTTTGCTTGGAGGATGTTTAAATCACTTTATTTTTTGCTTGTTTAGGAAATGAGAGAGAAAGAGAGATAGAGAGGGAAAGGGAGAAAAAGAGAAAGAGAGGGAGAGGGAGAGGGAGAGGGAGAGGGAGGGGGAGGGGAAGGAAATGAGAGAGGGAGAGAAAGAGGGAGGGGGAGGGAGAGGGAGTGAGGGAGAGGGAGAGGGAGAAAGAGGGAGGGAGAGGGAGAGGGAGGGGGAGGGAGGAAATGAGAGAGGGAGAGAAAGAGAACGAGAGGGAGAGAGAGAGGGTGAGAGAAAGAGAGGAAGAGAGGGAGAGGGAGAGAAAGAGAGGGAGAGGGAAGGGAAGGAAATTTAAGATAATATACGTATTGATAATGGTATGCAATGTGCTTTGCATACGGCCACGTACTTCATCAAAATGAACCCAAAATTATTGTTATAGAAGAAGAAACCCTTAAATTGAGTATAGGATAATTTCTCTCAGGTCTTATGACTATGAGTAGAATTGATTGAAATAAACTTTATTACTATAGTTATAAAATTTCATAGATGGCGCGCATTAATTTTAAAATGGATTACTTATACTCAAAGCCGAGATATAACAAAAAATTATCTACCGGGACAAACAAATCGTTGAGCATGATACAAGGCCGAGATATAACATCGGAAAATCTCTCGACTACTATATACAATGCAAGGTTTATGGTCAACTTGCAACTTGACGTACATCTCCATAAAGCTATCCATTTAAGCCTTGTTTGCTGTAATGTAGATAAGATGGCAAACGAAGAAGGTCCTATTGTTCAAGACCGCGAGTCGTATCTTAATCAGCGTGTCCCATGTCCTTGCTCTTAATGCAAGTTGGCAATTAGACGAAAACGCCGATTGTCTATAGAACACGTACGACGATTTGGCGAGTTTCAATCTGAGATCATTGATCAGGCGATTGCAGACTTTCAGCAAACGGTAATTTGAAGTTAGCATTTGTCATGCATTGTACTCTCAAGCTAATTGAAAACCATACACAATAAGATTGGGTCTTGTTGGTAAATTTTGTATCCAGGGGGGTGATGTCTCGACCCAAGGGGGAGTGCACCCTTTGCGGCCAATTAGAAGAGTTCGTGGACGTGCGATGGATGGATTGCAGGAGCCAATCGACCACTCGCAAGGCCCATCTATACCGTCAATGCCAGAGGAGACAGACAACCTTCCCGACTTGCCTACAATCTTGGAGCCTGAGATGGAGGCAATGATCGATGCATTGATTCCCATGGATGTTGAGACATCTGACCCGCTTAGAGAGGAAGCATCCATACCATTATATGATGGGTGCCGAGTATCTCGGTTGAAGACATTGCTTGCACTCTTAAGTGTGCAAGCAAAATACGGTTGGAGCGATACGAGTGTGACTGAGTTATTCAGGTACCTTGCACACAGACTTCATTGTTTTTTTAAAAAAACAGTATTATTGCAAACATGGATAGATTTTTCAAGGTGTTTTATGATTTTTTCAGGTTATTGAAATATCATATATTGCCACCTGCAAACACCATGCCTGAGTCTCGTGATGATGTGCGACATGTTTTACGGAAGCTTGGCATGGACTACAATAACATCCATGCATGTATCAACGACTGCAAATTGTTTCGAGATGAATACGAGACTATGGAGACATGCCCAAAGTGTGGTGCTCACAGGTATCGACAGGACTTGCAAGGGCAGACCATCCCTCAAAAAGTCCTCAGACACTTTCCTCTCATCCCCCGCATAAACCACATGTTTCGCACGTCTGCCATGGCAAGCTTGACAACGTGGCATGTGCAGAATAGGTCCACGGATGGAGTGCAACGAATATCAGCAGATTCGCGCGCATGGAGCTACATTGACTCTACCTTCCCAGGCTTTGCGCGAGAGCCAAGGAATCTTCGGCTCGGTCTCGCCATGGATGGTGTGAACCCATTCGGTCTGTGCTCGACTTCTCACAGTGTGTGGCCTATAGTGCTTGTCAACTACAACATTCCTCCATGGCTTTCTACGAAGAAAGGACATCTCATCGTTAGCTTGCTCGTGCCAGGCCGCTACAAAGTAAAAAATATGGACGTGTATCTTCGTCCATTAGTCGATGAGCTTAAGATTTTGTGGGAGGAGGGGGTCACGGTGCAAGATATGAGCAGGCGCGATGGTCGGCGGTCAGCCAACATTCGAGTCATTCTCATGTGGATGATGCATGACTTTCCGGGATTGGGAGAGTGCTCAGGTGAGCAGACCTTTGTTCTCGCCGATAATATCTATATTTTATTTCATCCAATCAAGTATTCACTAGGTCGTGGATTGCCTTGCAGGTCTCGTTACCTCAGGTTATCATGCATGTCCATTTTGTGGGCCACAGTTAGACTCCCGAAGGTCACGAACCATGAAGAAGATGGTATATCAAGGACACGCCGCTTTCCTGCCGGAGGATCATGAACTCAGGGAAGATTTTCTTGGACGACCTCCAGCACGTATGAACGCTGTAAGCTGGTACGAGCTGAAAATGGTAAACCCGGATTCACATCCAAATGGAATGCGGCGGTTATCAGTTTTCTACGAGTTGCCATATTGGACCCACTTACAGGTCAACCACTTGTTGGATCCCATGCATATTTTCAAAAATGTGGGCAGCTTGCTATGGGACCACATCACAGGAAAGAGAGACACTATAGGATCACGAATGGATTTAAAGGAGGTAGGTAAGATGGAGGCGCTTTGGCCGCAGTCGAGTGCTGAAGGGGGAGTGCAACTTCCTCGCACTCCCTGGGTTTTTTCTACCAAAGAAGAGTGCATTCTGAAGCAAGTAATCAAGTCTATCCGCACTCCGACGGGTATGATGCATTCTCTCAGGTCCGCATTTTCTAAAGATGACCAGATTTCTGGGCTAAAATCCCATGATTGGCATAAGATATGTCAGGTTTGTGAACAGAATGGATTTTAATTAGCGTGGACATTTTGAAATTTGAAAAGTGACCATTATTCTTAATGCTTTCTCATTTGTGGCAGTTTGTCCTACCGATCGCGATCGCGGGATACCTAACTCCAGAAATTCGCGGGGCCATTTACAAGCTGTCGACTTTGGTGCAATGGATCTCACAGAAAGAGATTAAGACGTCCTCTATTGAATCCGCAAGGCGGGGAGCAGTTGAGACGGTTTGCCTCTTTGAGAAATACTTGCCCACTAGCATGCTCACGATACAAGTTCACCTTCTTGTGCATCTTGTGGATGAAGTGGAGATTGCTGGACCTGTCCATACGCGATGGATGTTCTTCCTGGAGCGCTTCATGAAAACCCTGAAAGGCTTTGTGCGACAACGAGCTCGTCCGGAAGGTAGCATGGCGGAAGGTTGGTTGGTGTCAGAGGCGTTAGTGCATATCTCACAATGGCTACCAACGGTGGAACCAGACAATGAAATGCTATGGACGCTGAAGGACGATGACAGGCTGACTGGAGATGTGGTGGTTGGAAATGGGGTAGAAAAAAGAATGGATGCCTCAATGGAAGAGAAGGTGAATCGCTTTTGTATGTTTTACCATGCCTCCATGGAGACGTGGCTCGCCAAGTACCAGATTGCAAGGCAAGATCGAGAGGAAGCATGAGCTGAATTCCGACGCAGTACGCGTCACCGACCGATTCGATATCCCGAAGGCATGGAGGAGATGCCGCGGTTTATGTCAACACGATGGTTGCATGGAGCCTTGACCGCAGCATCCAGCGAAGGGACAGAGGTCTCAATGGAGGAGTGGGAGTTCTCGAGGGGATGTAGTTCAAAGGTAATGAGGGGTTTAGAATGTGTCGTATCTAAATTTGCTTGCTACATCTAATTTGAGTGTTTCAATGTGCAGTACAAAATATATAGTGCAGCGTGGTCACGCGGACGGCATTTTCGGGTGGAGCGTATTGACAAAATGCGCTCCACAATGGACTGTGGTGTCATGGCAAGGTTTGAGCAAGAGAGCCGGCGACGAGCAACGGATCCGAACACGGTTGTGGATGAGATGGAGTATTTTGGGAATTTGCAAAGTATTATTACAGTGGATTACCGTAGCTTCTCCATGATAATATTCGACGTGCAATGGTTCAAAGTGGTACTTGGAGGAGCTGGCGCAACAATTCGACGAGGTCCATCTGGATTTCTCGAAATAGATTCCGAAAAAAAATGGATGGATTTGCGCGACACCTTTGTGTTGCTGGCCCATTGTGAATAGGTGCAACTAGGCATTTGCTTGCTAATTGTAATACGACATGGTTTATGTCACAATGGTTTGAAGACGGTTTGTAAGTGTTTGTGAACAGGTAATCTTCTATCCAAATCCCTGACAACCTCGATGGTGGTATGTTATACCTTCAACTCCTCGAGGTACGAGAGTATACGATCAAAGCGATGTTCCAGGCATAGATGAAGAAAATATGCAAATAGAGGGATCGAAATTACAAGGGGTGGAGGCCACCGCAAGCTTGGAGCCTGCATCGGCTAACAATGACGGAAATACAGAAGTCGTAGAATTTTTTGAGAACGAGACAGACTCGTTGTTTTGTGGTGACATGTCTATCGACCTTCCAGTGTATGCAGAGTTGTGTCAGGAGATTAACATGGGACCATAGAATACTTCATTCTTGGAGAATTGTATTACTCAATTCGTTGTTTAGATCTTCCATAAAGGTAGATAAGATATGCATTTTAAGAGGGATTTTTCAAAAATGATTTTATTAATGTGCTTTGTATAGTTTAAATTGATTATTCTAACTTTATTTTTTATTTGTGCAGGTATCGACATTTTCAGGATGAGTCGAGGGATGAGCGATGAGGAGTTTCAGGAGATGATGGCACGTATGTCTCCAGATCAGCTCGCGAGATTCAGAGAGATAGCAGATCAGGAGCTGTCTCGTTCTTCGTCAGGGTGCTCTGCTAGATCAGCTTCGGCGCGATCAGATGCTTCAGCTTTGAGTAGACGATCTCGACGCTCGCGACTTGGGCTAGAGGGAGGGACTGCGACTGCAGGAGGATCAGGGGGGTGCTGCTGTGGAGACACGGACGCGGTGTCTCCGTCTCGTCGTTCAGCTGGAGCTCGGTCACCTCTTTTGGTGCCACCCCCTCTGGTGGCACTCCTTTTGGTGGCACACCCTCTGGTGGCACCCCTTTGTGTGGCACTTCGGGAGAGGGTACCCCCGTCGGTACACCGGATGTTCAGGGGTCTCCTGGATATGCCCTGGAGCGTGGACGGAGATGGGAGAGGGCCCATACAAGGCACACTCCTAGGGATTATGGATACCTAGTGGATGGCAGGTCAGGAGCCATCATCATGAACGATGAGGGGAGGAGGGTGATGGCTCGCATGAGAGAGTTGTGTCAACAAGTTTTTCGGCACAATGTCTTGGATCATTGGAGGAACATACCGGAGGGGAGCAAGGAGTACATAGTAGCATCCTTGCACGAGAAGTTCCCGGTGCTAGCCGCAGTGGATAGATTCTCTACGGGCTGGATGATGGATTGCATGCGTGCATATATGTCACATAGACGATCCGACGCACACAAGGCAATCAAGAGTGGGGCTCCAAAGCCCGAGTGGTTAGATGCAGACGACTGGCACCGACTGAGGGAGGAGGCTACAAATTTGCCAGGACGTTGGAGTCAGCAGTGGGAGGCGGCGAGGGCACGAATCGAGGCCGGATCGGTACATCATCTTGGGAGTGGCGGCCACAGGACATATTTGGAGGACTTTGTAAGATTCTCTTTTGTTTTGCTTCTTTGTTTTTTTGAGATATTCTTTGTACTGACAATCATGTTTCTAACAGTTAGCATTTTGTTTTCTTTGCAGCACTCCATTACAAATCGCGATCCGCAAGGCCTTGAGACTCGATATGTGGAGAGGCACGGTCTCAGATCATTGATCGACCGATTGTATAGACGCGGCGGCCCAGTAAGTCACTCATCTTTCTTGTCCGTAGTTACCATGAGATATTTGAATGCATTATTGTATGGTGGATTGATATGTTGTTTCCTTTTCTGCAGAATCCGTTTGATGCTCCTTTACAGCGGGAAGAGCTTTTGGGGGATGACGATTTGTAGCTCGCCCTTGGATCCTTAGAGCTCACATACCTTTAGTTTTTAGTCGCCCGATCTATGTAGACATTTTCTATGTATTAGTGATATTGTTTTATGATTGTACCAATCGCATTTTATGCGATATTATGTATTTATTTCATCCATCAGTTTTATGATTTGAGTATACATTCTTTTTATTTGCAAACACTTTCTATGAAGCAATGCAGAAACTATTTTGTATGGCTCTCATACAGCACACAATGCTATATGTGGCAGGGCAGCTTGCTGCCCTGCCACAAATTTTTTTTTCCCTCTGTTACCGTCGCTATTTGCGTCGCAAATTTACTGCACGCGTCGCTATTGTCGTCGCTATCAACGTCGCAAATTCTCTGTAACCGTCGCTATATGCGACGCATATAGCGACGCATATAGCGACGGTTATAGTGGCGATTCTATGGCGTCGTCAATAACGACGCTTTTTGCGACGACGGGGGCAAATTTTGTTGTTTGTATTTTCGTCGCTTTAAACGTCGCTATAAGGTCTATATCTTGTAGTGCATCCTTGAGGAAGTCCTTTGGCATCCTCTATCTCCTGGACCTTTGATCATGTCTCTTGAACTGTTTCTATGGCTCTCTATGGCTATGTAGTGCTTTGTATTACGTTGTTCTGTGCTGCATTGTTTTGATTCACCTTAGGAAGGTTAAACTTCAATGTCTTGGTAGAGGGAACATTCTCTTTTGGAATTGTGGGTTCTCCTTTCTTAGCACACATTGTTGCATAAACTTCCAATTCCACCAAATTGGAAGCAGTTTCTTGAGCCTTCTATTGTTTGGGTATGAGGAGTAGCTTTCACAAGAGTTGGGCTTGGATAGTCTTTTGCAGTGTGGCCTTCTCCTTTGCATTGATTACATAAGGGCTTGTAGTCCATGGACCTTCTAGGGTTTGAATATTTCAGTGAGATATGTCCCTTTTCTCCATATCTCTAATGCTCCATCTTTGATCTTGCTAGACTGTCGTCCTCTTTAACTCTCATAGGGAAACCTCCTTGGACCAAAATTAGGACCAAATTCCGTAGGCTTTGGTCAAATGTCCTACATTGTCATTTTGGATTCCAGCACGTTGAACCTTGCTTCTTCATTTTTCTTTCTTCTATCATGCATCTCCTTCAGAGAGTAGATATCCTCTGTATGGTTCTTCCTCAAATAGTATAAATAGAAGTCTCCAGGAATGGTTGGTTTTTGGGTACATTCAGTGTGTGGCTAAATGTCCCGCTTGATGGCACTTCCCACACCATGTATTAGACCGCATCACATCTCTTCCACCTCCCGCAAGTGTGGATATATTAGCAGTATTCACCTTCAGTGTCTGTAGCTGTTCTATAATCACATTCATAATATCTTTCTTAATACTTGCGACTGAATTGGATAGGTAGTCCTTCAAATTTTCACCTCCTGGAGCACTTATAATAGGGTTTTGGGAAGCTTCTATGATCACTGCATACACTAGTTGAGTTGATCCAAAGGGTCCTTTGTTCTCTCATTCTGATTCAAAGCTCCTGTAGAGACTAGGGGTTGTTGATTCTAGTTGGTAGGATTCCACTATTGTTGAGTCATCATTAGGGGAACTATTTGAGGCCAATGCTGTTGTGGTTGGACCACCATTTTAGGCACTATCATCTGCAACCACTGTGGATTCAGTGCATTGTACTACGGCACTATTTGCATATGGGGGTAGGGGTAGGGAACTATCCCTGGGACTGCATTTGGTGGGTATTCCATTCGTGGCATGGGAGGAGGTAGGACTCCTCCTCCTGAGATCATCAACAACCTTGCTTCAACTTCATCATACAGTCTTGCACCTTTCACTGCAACTTGCAGATTGAGTGGTCTCCTCAATTCCACAAACTTACAAACTTTTGGTTGTAGGCCTTTAAGGAAAACTCTCTTCTGGATACCTTCATCCAAATGATGGTTGGTCCATCTCTTCAATATGGATTCCATTTGTGATACATAGGCTTATACTCGTTTACCAGAGGATTGACTTAGGTTCATGAACTCCTCTCGCATCCGCTCTTCAAAACCTCCACTCATAAATTTAGTGATGAGGAAGGCCAACTTCAGGTCATCCCATGTGCCAAAAGTTCCTCTACTCGTCTCTCATTCCACTAAAACGCTGCGCCTCTGAAAGTAGCAGGGAATATTGCTAAACAATATGTAGGGGTTCTAGCATTGTTAGCCACACATGCTACCATAAACTATACTACATGAAGATAAGGGTCTTCATTGTACTCTCCCTTAAAAATTGGCAATGGGACTATATTCGCTAGCCTATCATCAATATTTTTGGGACAGATCTGACTAGGAAGGGGACCTTGAGTCATCATGGGGACTTCTATAAAGAGTGCTGCTAGGACGTCAAAGGAGGCTTTCATTTCTAGCTCATTCTTGGCTTTGATTCTTACCTTCTCTCTTCTCACATACCTCTGGACTCGTTCTAGTTATTGCCTCTTGATTGTGTCATTCATCAGGGAGTTGGCTCCACCCAGTTGGTCTATAATCAATAGAATAGAAACAGAGAAGCTTCAGTCTCTTTGGAGAAATATCTTGCCAATATTTCTTCTACTTCCTTTTTTTCTACATCTCAAAATTCAGCTTTTAATCCACTACAGAGGGGAAGATATTCCGTTCTGAAAGTGTCAAAACTCATTCTTTTGAGGATCGCTGTGGTGCCATCATCATAGTAATGCCAACTTTTGAAGGTTTCAATAATGTATGTTGTGAAGAACACTTTGTCTACTAGCTTCCAGTGAGTTGCTAATTGGACAAATAGGAGATTCTCAATGCACCATGCATCCCACATGTTCTGCTGTTGAGCATCCATGAATAAATTCCAACTCTTTTCTTTATTGTTTTTGTGAACTTCTATTGACCATGACTTCTAAAGCTTTTTTGCAATCTCCCACTTGATGATGTCTAGAAACTTCTCAATGAATTACAAATCTCCCATAGATGATCATTCTCTTTGTTTCTACACTTTAGTTTGTTCCCAAACCGTTTGTTACCAAGATACACGTCTCCATTGCTTCAACATGGAGAGTAAATAATCCACCACATTGAGCTTGCATCATGATGGTAATATGTTTCTGCCATTGTGGGATGAACTTCTTGTGGAAACTATATTTGGAAATAAGAATATCCAATTCTTTAGTGATTGAAGGAACTTTGCAATCTTCCATTGAATTCTTCTCTTCTTGACAATGCCATTTCCTTCATTTTCAACCTCTTCTAATGCTTGTTGATGGTATTTTTCCCTAGCTATGCACAAAAAATATGGAGCCCCAAAAGGAACACCAAGGAAAACAAGGATTCTACTACAAGAAAATATATCTCATACCATCAACAACCATCTCTTTCATATTTGATATGATCTCAACAAAGAAAAGAACACTAGGAATAAGAAATCTTCACACAGATTCATAGAAACATTTCTCTAATGGCTTTAACTTTAACAAAATCCATCATTCTCTTCATATTCTTCATAGAATTCTTTGATAGAAATTGAAAAAACAAAATAATAATCCAATTTTAATGAAAATATATCACATATGATTCATCTTCAAGGATTCCATAGCTTTCTCTCAGAATCTCACATAGGTAGATACATTGTTTTACATAGAATTGGCTATCTTTGACTCTCTCTCTCTCTCTCTCTCTCTCTCTCTCTCTCTCTCAATAGTACATCATATTATCACTACAATAATGAATAATCACTCACAATAACCCTTCTTTGATCGTGAGTACCCATCTCAAGATGTGTGTTTGATATGAAAGGTTACCAGAGCTGCTACAGTGACTCTTCACAGTTCACTACTGTCACTTCACTCCAATCTTCTCTTGAGTCTTCGACAACTACTTCTTCTACTTCCTTAAGATCTTTTAAACTTTCATTCACCTCTTTTCAAGGCTAGAAAACTTTCCCAAAGTCACACATACATTCCACAGAACACTTACAGAGGCATACAAAATAGAATAAAATAAGAACAGAGGCTTTATAGAAGCTCAACAGAAGATTTCATAGAAAGTCAACAAAAATATCTAGCTTAACAAAAAAAAATCAAAATAATCAGAAACCATTCAATGAGCTTTCAAAAAACCTTAAACTTCATCAATCATCACTCCATGCTTCCATAGAGAAGAAAAACAGAACAAAACTGAAGCTATTAGAACTAAACAAAAGATAATAAAACATCACAAAACTTCATATCTCTACTAAAAAACATCATGACATTATCAAAACCATTCTCAAAAACACTCTCAAACCACTTCCAAAACAATCAATTATCATGTAAAATCAACCATTCAACCCATAAAAATAACAAAAATCAACCAAAAAACATAGGTCATTTCAGCATTCAATATATTGCTTTTGAGAGCCATAAGCTTAATGACAAGGAGATGCAAATAAATGTGTATGACTAGGAGATGTTGGCCATCCTTGATGCTATTAAGAAATGGCACCACTATTTGTATGGCAATTGCTTTCAAGTAAAGAGCAACCATTGAGTCCTTCAATACTTCTTGACTCAGTCTACTTTGACTCCTAAGTAAAGGAGATGGGTGTCAACATTGCAAAACTATGATTTTGACATTTCTCACTCTTGAGGCAAAGGAAAAATTATGGTAGATTCACTCTTTCGGATGTGGGCATGCAGAGTATCCTCCATTTCAGAGTTGCATAGTGATTGGATTGAGGATTTTCAAGAAGCTTATTTGTTGGATGAGGACTTTAGTCACATATTCTAGAAATTACAACATGGGGTAATGGCTGAAAGCTCCCAGTATCAGCTCAAACATGGCCTTATTTGGTCCTATGGCAAGACTTTCATCCCCCACACTTTTCCCTTCACACACTAGAAAATCATGGAAGAGATGCATTCTTGCCCCATTGCCCAAGGGGGTTCACTATAGATGTTGTATGGTATCACGTGAGTGTAAGGGAGGGGGGTTTTTGGAAGGGGACACTTAAGCATATACATTAGAGGTAGACCCTTCTTAAATTCCTATATTGAACTTAAATTTATGGAGGGGATAGAGGGAAAAAATAAGGGGGGGTGCATTTGATCACCTCTCTCCATAGATTGGTTTCTCTATGGCATACAAGAGACCTTGACAAGTAAGGTTAAAACCCTAAACCCTCACATAGTAAGGTTATTGAATTAATCATAGTGTGGGAGTGGGGGAGTTGGATTTCTCCCATGGTTTTGGTAGAGAGATTCAACTCCCCTTCTTCCAAAGAGAGCTTGGTGTCTGCTTGGTGTAGTCACTTTAAGTATAAAGGGGTTCGATTCCCCTACTCTCTCTCCTCATGTGGAAAGGAGGCACAGGCAGTCAAAAAAATTGCGACACATACTTCGATGGCATCCAAGTGTCACTACATAAATCACTTTGTGATATGACCATTTTGATGCTTTTAATTGCTTAGGATAATTCCAATTTTTAAAAAGAAAGTTATTATATGTTCTATGAAGAATTACATTTAAGAAAGGGGACACATAAAAAGTCATACATGTATATATCTTATTAGCTTAAATAGGGGGGACATATTAGTCTTATAATCTTCATAAATAGGGGTTTTCTTAGAAGTCCTTGCACGCAACTGACATGTCTTCTTTACTATGAGTTAACCCCCCATGCCCCATTGCTGGTCACTTGGGTATTTTAAAAGCATATGATAGGATTGCTAAGATCTTTCACTAGAAAGGCTTATGGAGGGATGTCAAGGATTTTGTGATCAAATGTGTTCCATGCCAATAGAACAAGAACAATATGCTTATGTCTAATGGGCTCTTGCAACCCCTTCCTATTCCCAAAGGAAAGTGGGCACATATCACCATGGACTTCATCACAGGCCTCCCCATTACAAAGAAAGGATGGAATACTATATATGTGGTAGTTGATCACCTCACCAAAGTTGCCCACTTTATTGCTAATAAGACACAATACATTACCTCTCAAGTGGGCACTCATTTTATGGAGTATGTATTCAAGTTGCATGACTTACCACAAGTCATAGTGCATGATTGGGAGCCAGGTTTATGAGAAATTTTTGGCAAAAAAATTTCACATCCATGGGCATCAACCTTGCTCCATCCCTACTGCATACCACCCTGAGATAGATAGCAAGACTAAAATAGTAAATAAATGGCTTGAGGCATACTTATGGCACTTTTGCCATAATGTAAAATATAGTTGGGATATCTAACTCCACATCGGTGAGTTTGTATTTCCCTTTTGAGGCATTATATGGGCACAATATTTCCCTCCCTACAGTCTCATTCAATGATAAGATCAACCCTAAGAGCAAAGCCAAGTTGGATCACATGCGGTCCCCGCTTTAGCAATGCAAGATGAATCTTTAAAAGGCACAAACTCACATGAAACTATGAGAAAAAAAGGCATTTGGAATTTCAAGAGAGGGAGCTAGTTCTCTTGAAAGTGCCTAAGTCTCATTACTCCACTCTCAAAGAGGGCAACAGTAACAAGTTTGCCCATCGTTTCTATGGCCCCTACCAGATTCTTAAGAGAGTTGGTGATTTGGCCTACCGATTAGAGCTTCTCCCTACCACCAAGATTCATAATGTGTTTCATGTCAACCAATTGAATCATTGGGTAATAAGATAAACACTTACAATCTCAATCAATCAAGGAGTACTTCATTAAATGGCAATGCCTACCCTTCGAAGAAGCCTCTTTCTACCTAGCCACTATTGTCAATGAATTTTCTCACCTCCATGATGCCCAATGGGCTAAAAACTAGCAAGTTTTGTCCCCTTTTGACCACACCCTACTGGAAAACTACATACTATTTTATAATACTTTTGTACTTGCCCAAATCACAAAATATGCCTCCTACATGGGCTAAAATTACAGATCATAAGCTCTATTTTGACATGCGGTACGTCCCATTTGGAGCAACCTATCAAAAGTTATGACAATTTTACCTCAGTAAGCCTATTATGAACAACATACTCCCTAGTCTTGTCCCTAGTCTTTACTCACCCATTTTCATTGTAATGTGGCTCAGATTAGTACTTTGCACCCCACTCCTTAAGCCCATCTATCACCCACCTCTAGTTGCCTTTTTTTTTAAAGGGTGAAAACTTTCAAGGTGGGGATGGATTGTAATGAGTGTGATACATATAAATTAGGGGTTAGACACCGAGTCACACTGACCGGGGTATATAAGGTATAAGAGTCCTAGTTTAGGGCAACCCATTATTATCAAGAACATAATCTTCACCTTCATCTTCAACTTCCATGGATTCCTCCTCCCTTCTCCCCTGTTTTCTATATTTCTAGGCTCCTCTTCTAGTCTTTCTTTCTCTTTTTCATTCTCTCTTTCTCTGTGCTTAGTTTATTCTCCTCTCTCCTCTTAACTTCATTCACTACAGATGCCTGGGTATCCTATGAGAGAGGTCTAAAGCTTCATGATCCCCATCATCGGTTAGGAAAGGATGATCTCAAATACTAGTCAAGAGGTGGAATGACCTTGAGGGATTGGGAGTCATTGTGGGGGGATGGAGATGACTTTGCAAAAGTTGTAATCCTTGTTGGGATTGTAATAAAGGAATTGAACCCTATATTTAAAAAACTACTTTTATTATTGATTGTTTGTGTCTTGTGCTAAAACTATGTGTAACAAACCTTGTCTAATGGGATAATAAGAGAAAGTTACTTTATATGTTCTCACAATGTGGTACTATGCTTTGCGTAATTGAAATGAACCCATCAAGGAAAGTGGAAGGCCTAAGTCGTCCCAACAATTGAGAGTCTATGGTTGGATGGACCCGATCAATCACACAACTTTCCAAAACAGTAGAAAAATGTGCTAGAACGTGACTCCCTATTTTGATAGGATAGTTAATTTGCTTAATACAATTTAGAAACTAGAGTGTGGTTGAGTATATGTCCTAATGGCCATGGAAGCCCAAAAGATAGCTCCACTATCTTTGAACCAAGTGTAGTGCTAGTCACTCTCACCTTTAATTGTTACATAGTAACCCTTCTTAGGTATGCATTAGACTACTATTTAGGAGACCTTCATAGTTTAGGAACTGACATGTGAATCCTTTGGGTTGAGACCTTGATGTTTCACTGTGAGGTAGACTCAAAGACTACTTGACCAACTAATTCCATGTATCCAAATTGGGTTTGGATGGTGTTATTTGTGGAGATGTGTTTAAGTGACAATTATTTTTTAAGAGACCATAGTTTATGAACCCTCACATAAATCCTTTGGGTTGAGACCTTGACATTTCATTGTGAGGTAGACTCAAAGACTACATGACCAGTTAAGTCTATGTAACAGGTTTGGATGATGTTGTTTGTGGAGAGGTGTTTGAGCAACAACTAAACAATGCCTGGGGCAGGTGCATTACACATGCTATCAAAGCAAAAGTTTATTAGTGTAAGATTTTACAAAAATAAAATTGTGAGAAGATGAGAGATAATTGTCTTGTTCTTAACTTGTTAAAGTACTTGAATATGCATTCAAATTTCTTGGGAAAACTTAGTCCAAGTAATTTTTAAGAGGGTTTGATTGAGAAAGTGATATTGATGTGAATTCTTGTGAGGAAGGGATTTCTCAAATTACAAGAAGAAAATTGATGAACTAATTGAAAATGAGTTGTTAGAGTAATCCAAATGTTTGGAATTGAGAAGGATATGGAGGATAACTAAGTTAGTTATTGAGTTTGATGGCATGATGTCTTGAGAATCTAAGACAACATTTTTATGACCTTAAAAATTTCTAGACATCACTATAGTTGAACTCCAAGAGAAGAAATTTCTTCTCAAGCAGATAAAAGCTAGACTAGACTTCAATGGTGAGGACACCAGAGTTAAGGTAGATACATAAGTTTAGATTGATAGTATGGGTAATTATTTCTAAGCTATCAAAATCATGAAGCAAATAGATCTATGGTAGCATGTCTACACCTTATTGGTAAAGCCAAATTGTGCTAGAAAGAGTGGTGCCTTAATAATGCAATGTTAGAAGGGACAAGAATTTGAAACGAGATCCTTTGAAACCTTGAAGATGTGGTTGGACAGTTTGGATTGTTTTCACCTAATGCTGTGATCACATCACATTGATGACTGTAAATCACCACTATGAGGACAAATTCTCTTAATGAAAGTGATGAGGTTTTCGACTTTGATATCCCCTATTTTTCAATAAGTTCTTTGGCCTTCAACTTTACCTAGTTGTAGAGCAATATCACTCAAAGTTTCTTACCCTTTGAAAGTATGCTCCACAAATGTCTATTACCCAACAAATTACAATGTTTTGTTGAGGCTTGAATTTTCCTCTTAATCATCATCTTGAATCAATGAAGCCAAACACTTTAAAAAATGTCCCAATGCAAACAAACTCCTTGGTTTAATAGATTAGTAAAGATCATGGAAATAGTTACATTTTAAGAGGAAACGTAAATGATTGTGGTGCAAGCTCTACCTTATAATATGGCCATATTTGCATGGTAGTACAAACTCAAGGGAATCAGTAATGCTTCCTTTGTGTGATGAAGTATGTCAGTTCAACAGAGAATGACAAAAAAGAAAGTGTTATACTTACCTTTATTGATTTTTTGATATATTGGCAAGGTGTTTTAATGGAAAATCATAAAGATTGAAATTTGAAGTTTTCAAAATCTCTCAAAAATAGAAAATGGCGATAAGATCATATAGCTTTATCACTACAATTGGAATGGTCCAATAGATTGAAATTTTGAGTTCTAGATCAAAAGTTATAGTCAGATTAGGTTTTGTCCAATGTATAGGAAATTTTGTACATAAGCTATGCACAAGTATGACAGGTGACCTATTTTACTTTTTTGGACTCCTAAACTCATAAAAACATGGATACTTTTAAATTTAAGTAAAGTCTCTCAAGAAATATATCTTTTGTATTGATCATCGATACTGTAATTTGTAAATACTAAAAGTAAATCCCTTCCCCCCTTGCCCCACCACATAGAGACACAACTCTCTTGAAGAAGACACCACTCTGTGGGTGCAGATGAAGCTAGAGGGAAGATCTCTCTCTTACCTTTCTCCTTGTCTTCTATAATTGTGTGGAAGCTCTATTGAAGTCCATCAAGATTCCCTCCCCTTCTCCATATATGCATGTAAGATCTACCAAAATCCATCATGCTTCTCTCTTTTTCTACATACATGTGCAAAAGCTCTATCAAAATCCATTGAGCTTCTCTCCTTTTCTTCACATGTGTGTGGAATCTCTGCAAAATCCATAAGCTTCTCTTCGCTTCTCCACATATGTGTGGAAGATTTATTGAAATCCATCGGGTTTCTCTCTCTTCTCCACTCTTGTGTGAAAGCTCTATCAAAATCCACTACGCTTCTCTTCTCTCTAAGCATGTGTGGAAGCTTTATCAAAATTCATGAGGCTTTTTCTCTCTTCTCCTCCATATCACACGGAAGCTCTATTAAAGTCCAAGAAAATTGTTTCTCAATTTTTACAATTCTATGGAATCTTGATCAAATTTACTTTAAATGATGGCCTCTAAGAGACATCATGAAATAAAGGAGGCCATTTGAGAAGGCATTTCTTGAGAACTCAAGGAAGAAACCCTAGTGAAGAATGTAGGAGATGAAATTGAGCATATAGACCATATCATACCGAGTTGCCATAATTGAGTTTGAGTTATTTATATTTGATTGTTTTTGTTTAGATTAGAAGTATTGCTTTAGTTGAGCTTATATTGATGACATTCCTTGCTTGAGTAGGTTTGCTTTATGATTTTTCCTATGAATTACGAGAAGGTTTAAGAGGTTATGTGGCTATTGGATCCACATGATAAAAAAAAGCACATGTGGCTATTGGACCTACACGACCAACAAAGCTATCAATAGTTGGACTAGCCCCAAGGTCCAACAAAAACATTAGAGTGATTGAGATAAACCCAGAAGGGCACTGCTTGGTATCCAAGGTTGAGAGCTAAGTGGTGAAAAAGTCTAAGTGCATTATTGCTAGATCATGATCTTAGAGGGGCTTTCAGCTTACTGGTAAATCCCTTGGTGACCTATAGCAGGGGTGTAGGGCCCTTGTGATCCTCATCACCAGTTTAGGGATGGATGACCTCAAATACTAGTTAAGAGGTGAAATGACCTTGAGGGGTTTAGAGTTTTCATGGGGGATTGAGATGGCTTCATAGAAGTCAAGATCGTTATAGAGATCATAATAAATGAAGTGAACCCTAAATAAAAGGAGTTTTCTTTTTAATTAATTATTTATGTCTTGTGAAATCCAACTAATGTTAAGGAAATAGTGATAATATATTCATCGAGACTACAAGTAGAGTATATGAAAGATGATTGAAAGTTAATTTTGGAGGGGAAGCTTTTCTTGCTAATAAATCTTGTTTTTTCATTTGATTTGCATACTCCTTATGGGAAGAGAGAGTAGCCATGATATGCTTATCCATGTATACTTGTATGTGGAGGATAATCTCTATATGATTTTTTATCCTTGTTAAGGTTTTTTGCTTAGTCCTTTGCCTATGGGTATTATAGAGTTGGAGCTCCCAAGAGGAGTTGTGATCTTTGCTAGAGGTGGGTAATATAATCACCACTATTAAGAGGAGTGGTGATCTTTGCCAAACATGAATAATATAACCACACATTTCCTCCTTATCTTTCTAACTTACATTAATCAACTCGACAGTCAAGGTGTTTTCATACTCCGCTTCTGAGAATCTCGTGTGATGAAGAGATCCTTAAGTATGTCAAAGTAAACCAAGTTTTTTCTTTTTCTCCCAAGAACAACTTGAAAGTTTGTGTGCATTGGCCAATGTCTTGGAGCTTGTTGGCCTCACACATTACTCCCCCAAGTTGTAAGGGTTGTCTCCTACCTTATACTTATTGACTTTTTTTGTGATAGGGATTTTCATTTAGCTCTTGGTGATGGTCATTATTTTTAATAATCCATCCTAGATTGAGGTAGCTACAATTGCACTACTCTACTTGTTTATCTAAATTATCCAGCAATCACTTAGAGTGAGCTCTACCTCAAGAGTTCAACTAGAGTGAGCTTTGTGTCAAGTGTTCTTTCTCTATCTATATTGACTCTTGTGGCTGAGTTCATCTTGCAAATAACAAGATATGATGGACTTGATTCAATTCAAGCTCTTTCCTAATTTGCATGTAAACTCTTTGTGCTTGTTGAACTTGGAGACATGTTGCATTAGGTATTTTCCTAGTCTCCTTTCTTCTTCCAAGTCTATTATGATCTCATGTGTTGATTTGGCTATATTAATTGTGCTCATTTTCAGATCATGTTGCACTAGCAATTGCTAGATTTTTGTTCAAATTTCCCTAGGGTCAAACCATAAGTCATTTACATGTGAACTCAAGGTTGCCATGGCTGTCTTTTCTTTTTGTGCAACTAAGGTTTTAATGATGCAGATAAGATTGGATAGAGTGGTAGGTATCCTTGATAAAGATAGTTTTCCTTCATAGATTGCATTATTGGATTAGTAAGTGGTCACTTAGGATCCAGAGGATCACTACGCCTAATTCACTCCCATAGGCTCGCAAGGAACATTAATGGCTAAGATCTTTGCCATTTTTTATCTCGAATGTTTCCAAGAGTTGGCTTGTATTTCTTTGACTTTTCCTTTTCTCCCTACAAATTATTTGTTGCGTCAATATTCAAGTTTTAGGGTTTCATTTTTCCATTGATGGGCCTCTCTTGTGTGGTTTAGATTTTGTCTTTTCATTCCTTTCAAATCAAAACCGTTATGCATTCTATATTCCTTTAAGTAGAAAAAAACAGTCACTCTACCACTTTATGCAATTGATAGTGTGGTAAGCAACTAGGCTCTTAGTTTTCCAGTAAACAATGTGATTGAATGCTTGTGCAACTACTCATGCACCAATAGTTCTTCAAGAAATCCTTTTTACTTATGCGTAGACAAACATTAACCCTTAAAAGCACAATATATTTAAAGACTTGGCCTCGATTTTAATAGTTTAAACACTTGAATTGGTCATATGGGTCAAACTTATCTTTTTCTCTTAGATTGAAGTGACCATATCTACTTGTGGTAGCTCCTTAAATAATTATTTGTGCACTCACAATTCCTATGCTTCTAAACCACACTAAAATTTCTCTTGAAATTGGGTCTAGACATCCAAAAGAAGTCTTTGTGCTATTCCTTAAGTCTCTTGACAAGTCAAAGAGTGGCAATATGTGTCACAAGACATGATTGGAGCTAAAAGATGAGAATAAGCTACCGCGAAAAGAAGAAGATCAAGTAGACAATCATAATAACATGAAAGAGACTTGATTGATTGATAGTTTTTCAAAGTACATTCTTTCATAGATGTTTAGTTAAGACACACTCTTCCCTCTTTGCTTATGGGATACAATACTTTACATGTGCTTCTAGCCAAGCAACTATCACCATACATTATATCATTCCCCCTTGGTGCTAGCTTACTCTCTATATAAATGCACATAAGGATGTAGGCTACCTCTCTTAATGCATGCAATATCAAAATAGTGTAGGTAATACAACTTTTGAGATAAGAGTTTCATTACATTGTCAAAGGATGATGGTTCTTGTGCATAGTTAGATTTTTGGTTCTAGCAATCCTTCGTAGTGCATTTGAATTTGTTGTAGTTCTTGCATTTGGGTTTCCCTTTGTTCCAACAATCTTGCTCCTTGTATCCAACTTTCCCACATCTCATGCAAACAATCTTTGAAGATCCTTTTCTATAGTGTAGATAATATGGGGTTTGGTGAGGTTTCTTGGGTCTTCTCTTTGAGTTTGCTTTCTTGCTCATAAAGAGCATCTTCCATTGAGTTGAGTTTTCTATCCAGCACATTTCCCAAAGTTGCTACTACTTATTCATATCCTTTATTAGGTTTCCCACACTATCAAGTAACAAAAAAATTTATTCATCTTCTTTGATGATTTTATTCATAGACACCAACTGCACCTTCAAGCTTTTCAATTTATTTACCAAAAATGATTTCCATTAGAAGATTTATGTTTGAGCTCCTTGCTTGGGAGTTGAAGGTTTTTTCTACTCCATCCTAGGCTTGTTTTTCTTTTGTAATCCTCAACATGTGATGAAGAACATCATGTGGCAAGCCCCATACTATTATCCCAAGTTCTTTATTATTATTATTATTATTATATTGAGTGGCCAAGGGCCTTGGGTTCTTTGAATATTTCCCAAAGGTATTTCCTCATCAAATGGTACATGGTTTTCATTTTCCAAGTATGAAAACCATTACCATTGAAATTTTCCACTACTCAATTTTAGACATTTTGAGAATGGAGAGGTCTTGCTAGGACTGACATGGTAGTGTTTAATTCCATACAAGAGAGAAGGATTTTTGAACTACTAGATGCACTTGAATATGCTCTAAGTTTGTGATGATAATGAGCTGATTCAATAAATTGCATTGCGTATGCAATTTAAAATGTCCAACTTAGATACAATGCAACTTATAGTGTGAGAACAGTTCATAAATAGTCCTATTCACATTATTCACATTGATCCATGTGAACAAGGCTTTATAGTAAATGATTTAGTTCCAAGTAGGTGTGAAAGGGGATTTATGGATTAAATTATAAACTTTAGTAATGAAGGTATAGAAAGAAAGTTAAAAGAAAAGAATAATAATCACAAATAGAGAGTTGCAGCTAGAAACATGGATCTAAAGAGTATGAGAATATGGGTTTGCTAATGTCTAATTGCTTCATCACATATTCTCCTAGGAAGCAACCCAATTTTTATGCTCCAAACCAATCAAAAACACACTTTGAATATCTCCCTTCTTTGTATTTGTTAAAAAAAGTAAACCCCTAGCTTGTTGAAGTAGGCCTTGTGTTAAGTAGCCCTTGAGGAGCTGGAGTTGATCGTTGCTTAAGTAGGCCCTTTGCTTCTTGGCAAGCAAGGCAACAATACAAAAACTGATTTGAACCTTGAGAGAATGGTTGCAACCCTTCTTTGTTTTTTCACAATGACATCCCTCAAAAAGACAATGATGAATGAAAGAAATATACCTCATCACCCTCTTGAATGGAAATCTCTTGAACTCAAATGGACTCCACTCCTCAATGCAGTCAATGCTCTTGCAAGTCTTCAAAATTGAGCCTTTAACCTCTTCACTAGCAACTCTTTCGTTTAGCCTTGCACAATTATGGATCCCTCTTTACCTCACAAGCCTCAAGGATAAGGCTTTGATACCATGTTACAAAACATGGTTTGAGCTAGAAGATGAGATTAGACTATGGGGGAAAGAAGAAGAAGAAGTAGACAATCATGATGACACGAAAGAGACTTGCTTGACTAATAGTTGTACTAAGTACATTGTTTTATAGATTTCTAGATAGGACACACTCCTCCCTCTTTGCTTATGGGATACATTACTTTACATATGCTTGTAGTACAACCTCTAGCACCATACTTTTTAAAAATAGGTCCCACATTGAGCAAGCCTTTCCAATCCATAGAATTTATCAACTTCATCTTGCACTTTCTTGGCTCTATGGTTGTGAGAGTAGATTTTGGAGGCCAAGTGTGAAGTGGAAAAGAGCTTGGGAGGCCATAAAAGACAAATTTTTCATGCAAAATGAAACGGTTGTGGATCAATAAGTTGGAGTTTTTGTAGGTGGAGTTCGATGCTAGGAACCCAAGGTAAGTCTTGGTTCGTCGATCGGAGTCCATTGGACCCCCCATTTAATCCTCTCAAGGTTTTACATTATGAAGCAGCTATGTGATTTAAGAACTGGAAAGTGTGTGACACTTGCCAGGTTTATAGATTTCAATGCCATGAAGCCAATCGTCGAGATGGATCTCAAATCCAAGCTCGCTTGCCCCTCCGAAATAAAAAAAACCACTTAGGCCAAAGCGTGAACCCAAAAATTTGAACTAGTTTATTTTAAAACAAGGATTATTCTTGTTTACTAGATAGGATTTGAAAAGACATGAAATTTTGAAACGTGGGGGGGGGGGCATTTTTTTCAATGCCCCACAAGTTGATTAAAAAATGGCATTTTATTGATTAGTGCCATTAGAGGAATGCTCTGGGCCTTGAGATGATCAATTTTCTCACCTCCATCACCACAAACAGTGCAAAATTTGATGCATTCTATGAAAAGATCTTATTTTAGTATTTCTCTCTCCTCTCTCCTCTCTCCTCTTGTGGTTTTGTTCTCGTGGATCAATGTAAAAGAGAAGGGGGTGGGCTAAGATGGATGATTTTGACCATGAGATGATGTAAGAGGGAAAAGGGACATGAATGGAGGTTGGATAGATTGTTAGCAACTATTAAAGAGTGTCAGTGGGGAGGGCCTCCAATTTCAAAATACATACATCATGATGCATGATTGTATGAGCAAAAGGTAAATTTCATTGTTTTATGATCAATTTTGGTTGGAAATGGTTAGAAAGGCTTGTATTTGATTGCCCATACTCTAATTCATAAGTCATATTGAAGAAATCACAAAAATCGGTCGTATAATAATTTTATGCTAAACATACAAAACCCAAGACTATGCGATTTAAGGGGAAATATCTTGTTTTTTGGGTTTTGGTGTGTATATGTTGTTCCTATGGATTGAAACATGCTAATATTATCATTCTTAGTAAGATCAATCAATCAAAATGAGAAAATCAGTAACTATCAATACTTTTCTATAAATAAGAAAAAATGAGAAAAAATAGTTTTTCTACATCAGAAAAATAATAAAAAATAAGATTTATGTTTGTCAATGTATGGTAGAGCTAAAGCATGAGCTCGATCACTTTGTTGAAGTGAGTTTTTATTGTGTTTGTAAAATAAAAATATATGAAAAACAGGCATTAAATCTACTAACGAATGCATAACTCTAACCGATAGGGAGAAGGGGATTGTTGAGCGATTAAAGTACACTAAATTTTGATGTTTTATGGTGCATATCATATAGGGTTTTTTTTTCTAAAACTAAAAGGATCTACTAGTACAAGAAAGCTCGGTACTAGCCCTAAGCAATGAAGCAAGCGCATACTAGAAGAAAATCATGAGAAGAACCATCTTTGCCCTTTCACGTTGCTAATTGTTAATGATTAAACTTGTTTGAGCATGATAGTCATACATAGTTGCATTGCACGCACCATATGGTATCATATCTTGGATGCATAGCACCTATTTGTATGAGCGATGACCTTTGATGAGACTGTTCAGTGAGGATTATCTATTATCTCCTAGATCGATTTATCAAAAGAGTAGAGTTTGTTTTGAATGTGTTCTATGTTCATGGCGCATCATCTTGGGGCCAAATCCATGAGGTGTAGGAGAGCCATAGTGGAGCCGTGGTGATCAGCCATCAGTGCTCCCTTTGTGTGTACTTACGTGGTGTATAGCACCAACATGTTTAGGGACTCCCTATAAGGAGTGGGAAAAAAATTATTCGTTGGACTACAAAAAGTATAAACAAAAAGTTCTTAGATGCCATGTAGGGTGGTTTGAGGTGAGTAGTAGAGGCCCACGACTAGTGCCGTAGAGTTGGTGTCAAGCTCTATGCGACTCTCACTGCAATAGCTTGTGGCATTATGTGGTGGCCGATTGGTACATGTGGCCTCAATGTTGAGCTCTCAAGGAAATGATTACTCAAATGAGGTATGCTCCTTGGTATCATGATAAGGGAAGTTTTCACAAGATTCATCACACAGAAATCTCTTCTAAGGTCTAGAATAAGTGTCAACCTAGAGAGAAATGCTCAAACTCATCCCAATTCCCTTGTAAGATTGTTTTGGACCTAATATTCAAGGGTCTATAGCCTGAGTTATGCCTAACAAAGAGGTCTAAGCTCCAAGTTTCCATACAATGCAATTAACCTTCATGAAGGTGTGAGTGGTTATCTTCTATCTTAGGGGCTAGGGTTTATCCACAATGCATGAAGTCCTAGGGCATTTTCCCTACCTCTTGGTAGGGTTTGATGCAAATTTCATTCTAAAATGGCTTTAATTTCTTTTAAGGAATCTTCTTTGTTAGAACAACACATCCCCTATTCTAATCTTTCTTCATAGAAACCATGTTCTACTCTCAGTCCCTTACGATATTGGCAAGTCGTTGGAGCATGGTTCTATATCATGTTGGTGATGCAGTTTGGACCTAGGGTCTTGGATTGTTTGTTGGTATTCAAGTAGCAACTAGGTCCCTATTAGAGTTTTTTTTAGAAGTCTAGTTTTGAGCATTGTTCTTTGACAAGCCTCAAAATTTGCTTGATGTGTTCAAATCCCACTTGACCCTCTCACTAGCCAGATAACCTCCTTGTGGATAATGTGATTCTAATGAGTTTCCTTGCTCATAGGTCCTTTATAAGACACAAGACAAATAGAATAGCCCCAAAGTTATTGATTCTTCTAGTGGCTTGCACTCGAGCAAGTGTGCCTAGGGTTTGCCAAGAGCTAGGGGGTTACTCATAAGATTCATGGCCCAAGAAAACAAGACATTAGGTTTCAAAAAGTTATTGTCCCCTCCCATTGAGAAGTCTTACCCAATAGGAATCATGCCCCTTAAACTCAAGTTCATGTGATCAATAGCTGAAATCACCAAACCCACAAAAAAGGCCTTTACATTGGCCTTAATTGATCCATTAATAGAAGTAAAGAAGAAGAATCATCTTCTAACAAACTTAATCGGGCCCTAGTTGGGGCTTAGGCTATACTCAAACATCATGGCCTAGGAAAGAACACATGTGGGGCCCCATGAATAGAATATAAATAAAACAATTTGTCATCAGCTAGAATATAGATGCTCATCAGCTGGAAAGAATATAAACGAAATAATGTGTCATCAGCTGGAATATAGACCCTCATCAGCTGGAAAGAAAACATCAATTAGAATATAGACGCTCATCAATGGAATAACGAACGAGGACGATCATCATGAAGCATGGCAATATCAAAATCCAAAATTAGGGAATGAAGCATCAATAGAATAATGAACGAGGGCAAGCATTATGAAGCATTGCAATACCAACATCCCAAAGCATTGAATAAAACCTTGATTGAATCAACATCCGAAAGCACATGGATTAATTTGCAAGATCATCATAATAGCAAAATTATTCATTTACATGAAAAGAAGCCACATGAAAAATTTATTACGGAAAAAAAAGCCGCATGAAAAATATGAAATATAAACTACGAAACTTATGAAACAATGACATGACAAAGAATCCATAACATAAGACATGACATTGTTATTGTTGGTTCTTTTCGTAATGTCGATGCTATCTTGTGTATAATAGTAGGTCAGTGTTTCAATATCAACATCATCTCGCTTATCAATAACAGAACATGGCAGCGTTTCAACATCAACATCTCTTGCTTATCACTATCGAGGAATAGGAATAGCGTGCATGCTTTTTCATAAAACGCTAATTGGAGAGGAAAGACCGGGCAATCGGTATTCTAAGGGCAAGCCGTTGAGTAATAGTGCGATGAAAAATATTTGGACGATGGGGCTGAAAAGAAGGCGCGGAGGAGGCATTGCTGGTAGCGGTGACGATAGGGGGGGGCCCAGGCTGTGAAACAGTAGTACCGAAACATCTACGTCTGGAAGGTGAGCGATGGCTGTGCGCATAGGGACGACGTGTGGGACGACATGTGGCGGGGTGCGCATACACTGCCGAAGGCAGGGATGGAGCGACGAAACAAGAAGGCCCTGTATAGCTGTGCCGACTGGAAGGTGAGCGATGGCTGTGCCGAGGGATGACGTGTGGTAGGGCAAGCATAGGGACGACGTGTGGCGGGCTGTGCATATTGCCGAAGGCAGGGATGGAGCGACGAAACAAGGCGGCCCTGTCGCTGTTGATGTTGCTATTAGCATGGCTGGCTGCTGATGCTCCTCCTCTTGCTGGCATTGGAGAGGAAGAAGAAGAGGAGGAGCTGCTGCGGCTGCGGCTGTCTAAGCGCGGGCTGACAGCCGTATATCACCTCTGTGGATTCTCCGCAGAGAGGAAAAGGCTAAGACGCTGTGGTCCTACATGTTACACTGTGCTCGAAGGAAAAGTGCACATTTTGGTCTTGTGTGCTACACAATTTCTTCGATGCCAGCAAATTTCTTCCCGCTTCTTAGGGCAGCTTGCATTGCAAGTCTCTGGCTTTGATCAAACGGCATCTTGCAAGCAGAAAACAGCTGCATGTTGACATTAAGTCCGCTTTTTTTGCTTATTCTCTTGACATGTTATTCCTATAACGTAAGGCTCTGTGTGACATGGCTCCTATTGAATATCAGGGTCACTAATCCAGTAAGTAACTAACCGGCAAGCCCTTCCTTAGGATGCGATAGCACGATCTACAGGCCATCTGGCATCTGGACTCCGCAAGCTGGCTACAGGTTAAGCCTGCTCTACACTACAAGCTTGAATATCAGGGTCACTAATCCAGTAAGTAACTAACCGGCAAGCCCTTCCTTAGGATGCGATAGCACGACCTACAGGCCATCTGGCATCTGGACTCCGCAAGCTGGCTACAGGTTAAGCCTGCTCTACAGTGCAAGCTCTGTGCTGATGGCTAGAGCTCAAACAAAGCTTCTTCCTAATTCAATCGTGATGCTGCTGCGCGTGTAACGAAAGATAGTATGCCACCATGGAGACTGGCACTTCTTTGTAGCATTAATGCTTTATAACTTATAACAAAAGATGAAAAACTATTACCTCAGCTTGAAAACAATTACCATGATAAAAAATGGCACGACCCATCAATGAAATTGACAAAATGTAATGAAACATAGGCTTGCTAATGAGCAAAGAAATAAAACAATAAAGAAAACTTATCTTTGTGATGTTGTAGAACCTCGCTCTGATACCATGTTGGAAATTGCGAGGAAGACGAGAGACGAAAGGAAGAGGGGAGAGAAGAGAGATATGAGACACCAGAAGTGGAACCCCAGAAGTGTGTCAACTGAGCACACATGCTAGGAATATATAGAGGGGACCTGGGGCGCTATATATAGCTAACACCCCCTTCTCTCATAAATTAAGCATGAGAACACACATCAAGAGGAGAGAGGAGACAGAAAGGCTATAAATTCAAAATTTCATTCGGGCAACCATTCTGCGAGATTAAATAGGTGATTGGAGGTGAAAAATATAGGGATTCCATTGATGTATTTTGTTGGGAGGGTTGCTCGTAGCTCCCTATCCCTCCATCCAAATTGTCGCTAGGGGGTGGCATTTTTTTCATGCCATTTTGATAACTCCCCCCTTCAAAAATTTGGGGGCTTTGGCCCCCTCGGAGGTCCATGCCGGTAACCCTTCAAATCTTGGTCAATTTTGACCTTTGATATATTCACCAACCTCTTGCAGCTCCTTCATTGAGAATTTGAAAAATCCTATGTGTCTGGCTTGTCGTCTCAAATGGCAAGAAGTCGTCTTGCTTCACTCTGGCAATAATAAGAAAAAGTATGAAAAAATATGCAGCCACCGCAAAGGTCAAAATTTGCATACCCGTCATCTAGGTCTCTTAAAATTGTCAAATCCGCATCTTGTGCTTCTGTTGGCTTTGAATCCATGCGTAAATTTTGGATTATTTCACTCCTTTCTGGCATTTCCTAGGTGTTTAAATTCTACTCTAAGTTATCATTGTATCTTGTGCCCCTACATGGGATTATCTTGTAATCATAATCTTTCTAACAAATCTTGCATCTAGTCTAGTCTTTTGAGCACACTTTGGTGCTCTCCCATAACAATTTGGTTGCTTTTTAGCCCTACTAAGCACATGGAGGCAACCCTTGAAAGAATTGTGTCGTCCCTTCAAAACCTCCAACAAGAAATTCAAGACTTAAAAGAACAACAATCGCAACTTCAAATAGAATACCCTATGTATCTAGGCCCTATTCTTCAAGAGATGTAAGACTAGTAGATCCAAGCCTTGAAAAACAACATAGGAAGTGATTAGATGATTTTGTGTGTTTACCAACCCCCAACAAGAGAACCTAAGATAAACATGCTAGAGTTCAAAGTTCAGGGGATTCTTGCAACAAGTAAAGCTCTATATTCGCATGCAACCGGATAGGTATCTAGATGATGCTTCCAAGCTGGGATTCATTGGGACTTTGCTTTGTGGTCAAACTTTATCATGGTTCAACCCAATATTATAAAAGAATATGAAAATACTTCATATGCTACGAGGCATTTCTTTGCGAGCTTACTTCTACATTTAGAGATGCAAACATTGGTCAAGTAGCATAAACAAAACTTTAGAAGCTATGACAAGGTAACAGCCTTGCCTCTGCTTATGCATCTAAATTTAGGCAATAAATCCATGACCTCACTTGGCATGAGAAGTATTTTATCAACCAATTCAAATAGGGTCTTTGAGAGGACATGAATGACCTCATGCTCACTATGCCCAAGGCAAAAACACTCAATGAGTAGATCATGCAAGCCATCCAGTGTGATAATAGATTGTTCAAGAGGAAGCAAGAAAAGCGAGAAGAATTAAGGCCTTAATTCTTCTTACTTCGAGCCAATCCAACACTTCCCCCCCCACAAGAAAAGAAACCAAATTTGCATTGGTTCAAGAAGAAACCAATAACAAATTCCAACCCTTCACCCCCCACAAGAAAAGAAAAGGCAAAGAGAGAATCATCTTTGCCTATATTGTGGAAACCCTAAACACATCACCCTAAATAAGAGGGCAAGAACCCCAAGAGTTGTTACAACCATCCTTGAGCAAGAAAATGAGGATGTCTAGTTATAAATGAGACCATACAACTAGACCTTGATATAAGAAAGGGTCTCTTGATCTCAACCACACCCATGGAAACTTTCCTTGTCACTATCTAGATGAACTTGCCAAGAAAAACCCTTTTCCTCAAATCCATGGCCAACTATAGAGCCTCTGCATGTTTCATTGATGATGGGTTTGTGAATAGATACCAAGTTCTAGTACTCCAAAAGACCAATCCTACAAGAGTTGAAGTCATGGATAGCATTTGAAGACATTACCAAGGAAACCTGACCACTCATGGTAACCATTGGTGATCACAAATATCATGTATGCTTTAATGTTATATCCAGTCCCACAAATCCAATCATCCTTGGGATGTCTTGGCTAAAGAAACACAACTTAGAAATTGATTGGGTTAATCAAAAGATTACATGTCGTGAAAATAAAGGAAATTTAGTATATCTAGGAGCCAAAGCCTTTATGCACACAACAAGGCAAGAACCGACCTACATGATATATCATATACTAGCTCAAGAATCTAATAAGAATGAGTTAGTCAAGCTACCAAACCAATATTGAGAATTCCAAGATGTCGTTGGAAAAAAGAATGCAGATCTCTTGCCCGAACACGGACCATATGATTGTGCTATAGAACTCTGTGAGGGGGGCTCAACCACCTTTTAGACCCATCCCTTGATGAATTAGCTGAACTACACAAGAACGTTGATGAGAAACTTAGCCCAGGGGTTCACTAGGTACTCAAAGTCTCTTGCTAGAGCCCCAATTTTGTTCATGAAGAAGAAAGATGGGTCACTTCGAATGTGTGTGGATTATCAAGGACTCAACAAGATAACAGTCAAGAATCAATACATGTTTCCATTAATACCAGAGCTCTTGGAATTCCTTGGAAAGACCAAGATCTTCACAAAGATTTATCTACAAGGGGCTTACAATCTTTTACGGATTAGAGAAGGAGAAGAATGGAAGATAGCCTTTCGCACAAGGTATGGTCACTTTGAGTATGTTGTTATGCCATTCCGTCTCACCAATGCTCTTGCAGTGTTTCAATATATGATGAACGATATCTTCCGAGAGCATCTAGATGATTTTATAGTTATATACTTGGATGATATCTTGATATTCTCAAAAGATGCAAAGGAGCATGAACACCATGTAAAATTAAACTTGAAAAAGCTCAGAGAAAAAGGAATATATGCAAAACTTGAGAATTGTCTTTACCATTAGACAGAAGTGAAATTCCTGGGGTACAATGTCTCCTAGAGAGGAATCTTCATGGACCCCAAGAAGATCGAGTCTTGACTTGGCAGACATCCATATGTGTTCACGATGTATAATGTTTCCTTGGCTTTGCCAACTTCTATAGGATATTTATCAAGGATTCAGTCACACCACTCACTAGACTCAAAGGAAACTCAAAGTTCTCATGGACCCTAGAAGCTCAAAAGGCCTTTCAGACACTCAAGATCACTTTCACCACTATCCCAATCCTAGTCCCCCTAGATTTGACTAAGTCATTTTTCTTAGAGACCGATGTATCAAACTATGCCTCAGGAGCCATCTTGTCCTAGCATGGAGATGATGGTCATATGCATCCAGTGGCATTCCACTTAAGGAAGCTCTCCCCTCTAGAGATGAACTTTGAGATCTATGACAAAGAACGCCTTGCCACTATAGATGCCTTTGATACTTGGCATCATCATCTAGAGGGTGCAGCCCATAAAGTTATCGTCTATACAGATCATAAAAATCCAAAATACTTTATGAAACCCTACATCCTCAATCAAAGACAATCCCACTAAAGTAACTTCTTATCTAGGTTTGACTATGTCACCACCTATCGCCCAGGATGCCAACAATTCCAATTAGATGCTTTATCAAGAAGATTCTATGTGGCATCTACGAAGGGAGAAGAAGCTTTTGATCAACAATGAGCAATACTACTCAAGCAAGAGCACCTCCAACTAGGAACCATCTCCAATTGTTACCAAGATGACCCTACCTTGATCTAGTTAATACATGAAGTCTTGCCACATGATGATTTGGCCAACAATGTCAAGAGAAAAAATCAAGAGGGAAAAGGAAATGAAATTTTTGAGTTTCAGGAAACTAATGGATTGTTATACTATAAGGATCTACTTTACATTCCTTCAAGAAAATCAAGACTCTAGGTACTCCAACGATGCCATGACACCCCAACAGTAGGACACTTTTAAGTTAATAAGATCTTAGAGCTTTTTTTAAGAGATTTTTGGTAGCCCTAGATGTGGAAAGAAGTTAAGGAATATATAAAATCATGTGATACTTATAACATGGCCAAGGTACCTCGTCACAAACCACATGGCCTCCTACAATCCTTGCCCATTCTAGCATGACCTTGGTCTTCTCTATCCATGGATTTCATAATAGATCTTTCCAAATCAAACAAATATGACTCTATTCTTGTTGTGGTAGATAGGTTCACAAAAATGGCACATTTTATCTCTACCACCAAGACCATCATAGGCATAGTTACCGCTAGACTCTTCCTTAGATAATTTTTAGATTACATAGACTCCCAAGCGACATCATCAGTGGTCTCCAATTCATATCTAGTTTTTGGAAGAGACTCTATAACCTCCTTGGAGTCCAAGTTAAGTTTTCCACAATCAATCATCAATAGACTAATGGTCAAAGAGCCATTAACAGGTAAATCAAGTCTTGAAACAATATCTCCATTGCACCATCAACTACCATCAGAATGATTGGTTTGAGCTCTTGACCATTGCAAAATTTGCTTATAATAATAATTTCTACGCATCTACCAAGCACACTCCTTTCTTTGCAAACTATGGCCAGCATCCAAGGATGGATGTACATCTCTCCAATCCAGTAAATAACCTTGCCGCCCAAGATAAAGCTCAACACCTAGCAGATATACACCAAGAACAAGACCAACAAATCCAAAAGGCTTATAATCAGTACAAGCACTATGCAGACCAATATTCTCTCCAACATTCGAGGATCTCACGAGGTTGATTGGAATACCTTCTTCGGTAGAAAGGATATGACATCAATGATCACACTTGGAAACTTGTAGAATATTGGTGCACAAATCGGATGCTGGATGCGTATGTAGTGAACAACGGAAGGTCCCCAAGAACAAAATAACTCTACTTAAGCTCATAAAACAAAAAGGAAGATTTGCACGACATGAAGAAAAGAGACAAATTGGGTACAATCTCCCCCCATACCTTGTGTGAGTGCTTCACAAGGCATATATTTATAAATTTATTCATCTATAAGCTCAAAAATAGCCCAATTTTACAATTAGCATGCTTTAGCTTTTGTGTTTGCTTTTGTCCAAATAAAGAATAAAGCAATTGGGTGCCCCAAAAGTCGTATTTGGGCTGTGCCCAAATACAATGTCCAATAATGAAATATTTAAATCGTGCACCCATATGCATAAAAAATAATAAATATTTATTAAGTGCTTCAATAAATAAACACTCCTAAATAAATATTAGCACCACGCCTTTCATAATAAGGTGCGCGCCCATAAAAAATGATAATTTATTCTAGGTAATTTGAATACACGCTATCGCCCAGTGCTTCCCAACGCCACCACCATCTGCTCTACACATCAACTAAAGCATTCATAATTGTTAGAAAATAATAAAATTAAATTGACAAAAGTGAATACCTAGTAGTCTTCAGCTACAAAATAAATAAATAGATTGGAACTATATCCTAACCTTAATTTAATATGAGTGCGCTCTAAAGGCATAAACGCCCATTAATTTAAATATGTATTTTGCCGAATCACCCGCTATGGAATCACCCATGTGCACATTAAATTAATATGATACCCGAAAAGGACAAGCATCCCCGTCAACTTCTCACATAGGGAATTCACCTTGTCTACGAGCCCCGACAAATAAATATAGTTTTACAAAATCTACCGCAAAACCTCAAGAATCCACTATGGAATAAAAAACTCACGAAATCCACCATGGTCTCACGGAATCCACCGTGGAATAGGCCTCCTGGCATCAAATATCTCCAACGCGTCCCTCTCAAAGTTAAAGAATTTCACAAGAGGAATCCAACGAAGCTTGGTGGACTAAACCACTAAGCCATTCCTCATGGAACTTGTCGCTAGAGGAGGGTGTGATGTCACGGACATGCCATGTGTCGGGACCTAAAATGGGCCCGACACTGGCTATAGGTACTAGCCGGGCCTGACAGTGGCTATAAAGGACACAGTGCCCTAACTACTATCGTGAATCTTGCGTTTGTTTTGAGTTATAGTCCAACAATAAAACCCCACACTCCTCAGAGAGAGTCCCTACACATAGATTGGTATAAGATACCTCGTAATCACAAACAAAAGGAGGCACCCCTCTAGCTAAATGTTGTGGCTCCACTACATCTCTCCTACATCAAGGGGATTGGACCCTCGATGTGCCACTAACACAAATAACACATGCATAATAAACTCCACTCTTATTTAAACTGATCCAAGAGATAAGATATTTTTTCACTTGACAACTTCCCAAAGAACCCAACTATCTAAACATACAGCTTAAGTGTCTCACAACTCAGCGTGGGTCATAAGTATAGGTAACCAATTGCAATGCATCTAGGAATTACCATGTGATATGTGCAATGCAATTGTGAATGCCATCATGGTCAAACATTTTATGAATCAGCATTGTCCAATGCAACAAACATTTCTTTTAATGATTTCAGCCTATGTGTCATGCTTCATTGCTAAGGGTTATCCCCGAGCATACTCGTGCGGCTTAATCTTTTAACTTAATTCATAAACCATCCTATATGGTATGCACAAACAAATAGATCACAAGTTCCAATATTTCCAGCAACTAATCAGCATCAAAACCCACTTTTCCCTACAATTTAGGGGACCTGCTATGATAGGGAATTTCTTCATTTTCTCCCATAACAGTTTTCTTTTCTTTTTTTTTGTTTGTTTGTTTTGTTTTGTTTGTTTGTTTGTTTTTTTCAGAAGGGAAATGGTAGAACCACCATTTTTCAGAACCATCCTCTCCATCGCTGCTATATCAGACGAGAAGAGAACAAGGTAGTGTTCAAAGGTATCTGTGAGGGGCTAACAGAACGAGACCGCCTCATGAGGAAGATTATAAGGGCTATTAGGATCACAAAGAGAAGGGCAGTGCGACGCCCAAAAGGAAAAGGGTGGGTCGATTGTGATTATCAAGATCCCTAGGGAGGGAAGTACTTCTTCAAGCGATAGCCATTTATTAGAAAGGGATCCTCAGAAGTGTCAACAGCTTGCACTTGGGCAGAGCCATTTGGGTTGATAGCTAGTACCTTGTAGGGACCCATCCAACGTTGTTGAAGCTTGCCTGAAAACTTGCCAAATTGGAAATCATAAACCAGGACAAGATCACCTTCTTTGAGCTCCTTGTGCTTGATGAAGCTGTCATGATAGGCCTTGTGTTGTGCTTGAGTGGTTTCCATGAAATGCAGGGCCATCCGCAAAATCTCTTCTAAACATTCCAAGTTTAGGAGGCGGTGTTGCAATGACTCATCATCTCCCAAGTGTTCTTTAACTGCCACTCGCAAAGAGGACAATTCCAATTCAATCGAAAAAACGGCTTTGATACCATACACCAGCTAGAAAGGGGTCTGTCCTGTAGCAACCTTATGGGAGGTTTTGTATGTCCAGAGGGCCTCTGTAAGTCGATTGTACCAGTTGTGACGATGTGTGGCAATCGTTCTTGTTAAGATCTAGCAGAGGATGTGGTTGGTGACTTCAACTTGGCTGTTGGCTTTGGGGTAGTAAGGAGTGGACTTGCGATGGTGGATCTTATATAGCTTTGTTAGCTCTTCCATGTTTTTGTTAAGGAAATGAGTACCTCTGTCATTTACTAGCTCGAGGGGATTTCCAAAACTGGTGATAATATTATTGTACATTAATAGGGCTACGCTATTACTATTGTCCTGCTTTAAAGCTTTAGCTTCACACCACTTTGGGACATAATCCATACATACTAGGATGTATCTGTTCTACTTTCGTGTAGCAGATGGATCAATGGGACCCGAAATCAATCCCCCACTTCTTGAATGGCTTAAGGGGAAGAATAGGTTACAGTGGCATGGTACTTGTTTTGGTGGATTTTCCCATTTGTTGACAAACATCGCATCTCTTGTAGTAGTCATATGCATCCTTGTTGAGGGTCGACCACCAATATCCTGTGAGAGCAGAGCCTTTCTGGCTATTGCTTCTCCTACAAAGTGTCCACCACATGGTTCGTCATGGCATGCTTTCAATACTATACCGATTTCATCTCCTATCTTTACAATACTTCATCTTTGCCTCTCTTGTATAGTGCACCGCCTGGCAAGGTGTAGGGGGTTGTTTCTAATAGAAGCTTCTTCTTCTCACGACTTGAGATACCAGAAGGATACTGTTGAGTTGCCAGGAGGTTGGCTATGTCTACATACCATGTAGTAATTGTTTTGACTAGAAACAAGGAAGCATCAGGAAGGTCTGGATCATCTTGTTCCTCTTCTGTAGTTTGAGGGATTCGTGATAGATGATCGGCTAGGACATGGGAATGGCCAGGCTTAGTGACCACTTCAAAATAAAACTCCCAGAATAAGAGAAACCATCTCATCATTCGTCTTTTGGCATCTGATTTGTTTATCAGGAAGGACAAGGCTTCATGATCCACATAGAACTTGAAATGCATTGACAGTGGATAATGTCAAAACTTCTCTAGTGCAAACACCATTGCTAAGCACTCAAGCTCTGCTACTGTGTAGTTCCACTCTCTATCAGTGACCTTTCGGCTTGCATAATATATTGGCTGATCTAATTTAGAGAGGGCCTTTTGACATAGTATAGTACCTAGCCCTTCAGCTGATGCATCTATGTGCACATGGAACTCCTTCGTCCAATTAGGAGGTTGCAAGATAGGTTCTTGGATAAGGCACTGTTTTAGGGTATTAAAGGCTTCTTCACAGTCATCAGTCCAAAGAAATCCGCATCTTTCCTTAGGAGCTTGTGGAGAAGGGTTGCCTTGGTTGCAAAATGTGTAATAAATCTTCTATAGTAGCCCACATGGCCAAGAAATCCTCTCAGTTGCTTGAGGTTTGTTGGTGCTATCAAGGCGACAATATTCTCAATCTTTGTCAAGTCTATTGCAATACCTTGTACAGAGACAATATGACCCAAAAGAACTCCAGATGAGACACCAAAGACACATTTGTCAGGGTTGAGAGAGATCCCATACTCTTGAAGCATTGCTCTAGGTGTCTCCAATACTCACGGATTAGGCTATAGACATAGAAGTCATCGAGATACACCTCAATGAAATCATGCAGATGATTCTGGAAGGCAGCCATCATTACTTATTGGAAGGTAGCAGAAGCATTACCGAGCCCAAATGACATCACTCTATAGGCATAGATCCCCCATTCTATGGTGAAGGTTGTTTTGGATTGGTCCTCTTCTACGATTTGGACTTGGTTGTATCCATTGAATCCATCCAAGAGGAAATAGAGCTCATAGCTTACCACTATTGGCATGTGAAAGGGATAGGGAAATGATCCTTCTTCGTCTTCGAGTTCAGCTTTCGAAAGTCCACAAATATTTGCAGTTTCCTATTCTTCTTGGGTACTACCACAATGAAAAAACCCATTCACTGTTAGCCATGTGATAGATGAACTCAGCTTCAAGAAGCTTCAATAATTTAGCCTTTACCAGAGCTAAATAATTAGGATTCATACGCCTTTGTCTCTGCCTCATAGGTTTTGCATCAGGGTCTAGGTCAATGTGATGTTGACATACTGTGGGATCAATCCCCCTTAGATCTTTATATGACCAAGAAAACACGTCTAAGTTCTCCTTTAGTAGGTCTTGCAGGACCACTAGTTCTTCTTCTAAAAGATTGAGACCCACTTTCAGGTGATGTTTAGTACCCTCAGTATCCAATAATGTCACTTGCCTTTCACCTTCAACTTCGCGGATGAATGTCCCATGGATTGCTTCTGGGTAGAGGTATGACTCCTTCAAGGGAGTAGTGTCATCGTCTGATGTTCCACTAGAATGAGTCTCCTCCTTCTAAATAGATGACTCATTTGTCTATTGAGATTGCTGGAAGGGTATCAAAACTTTGTTTGTTTCTGTGTGAGTGGTGATTTCTTCTGGACTTAGGGATTCATCTTCAGAGGATGTGTCCAGGAATGGCACATAGCATGGACCTTCTATTGAAAAGGGGCATCATCATCCTCTTTTCTCTAGAATCACTGGTTAGGGCGACAAGAGCCACTGGTGAACTTAATTTTTATACATTTGATCCATTTCTTATGCAGATTCTGTATACTTTGTGGTCCATTGGTCAACCCAAATGGAACCATGGTCATTCCATCCAACACTCGAGATCTTTGGCTTCTGAGGTCTTTGTAGGGACATCAACAAGATCGTTCGTTATCAAATGAACTTCTTCATATGTACTTCATTGGAGGAGTCGGTTATGACTTCGATGGATGTGGATCCATTGCCTTTTTGCGATCCATACAATTTCAACACCACTTTACAGGGTCCTTTGCCTAGGGTTAGGGTTCCTTTGAACTAGTCCGTCATGGCTCTTGCTTCAAAAAGCCAAGGTCTTCCCAACAACAAAGGGTATGAGGTCCCATAAGAATTTGGTTTGACCACCAAATATGTCAGCCAATAGTCTCTTCCTGCAAGGGTTGTTTTTACATATGGGAGGATGCCCAACGGTTTAAATCTTCTTTGATCTGCAAATCTGATAAGCCACTATGTAGGTTGAATTCCTTGCAAACCTAAGTCCTTCATTGTCACATCCGTCATTATATTTACTAATGAGCCTCCATCAATCAATGCATCTGAAATAAAGCATCCTTCTATCCACACTAATCTCTGGGGTTCCAGGATCTAGGAAGGTGTTAGCCACATCTACTTCATTTACAGACTCTGGGGCCTTATTGGTCTTCGCTGTTGAAGAAGTAATCCTCAATTCATGTCTTCGAGTCAAGATGCTTTTGAATTTCTTTCGGCAGCTAGGAGACAACATCAGCAAGTGCCGGAATGTTAAGTTTGGTTTGGAAGTTTCTAGGTCTTTTACCAAGTCATATTCTTTGATAGGATCTAGGGGCTTCTCTAGCCTGCTGGGGAATGGGGCTACACCCATTTTCACCTTTCCTTTTTTTTCTAGTAATGGCAACATTGGCACTTCTTTTGTTTTTGGAGGTGCTTCTATATCGCCTATCTCCTGGACCTCTCGTCCTGTTTCTAGGATTGTCTCTGTGACTCTCTATGGCACTACAGTGCTTTGTACTGCACTGTTCTGTCCTATACTGCTCTGTCCCTTTGTTAGCAAGTTGAACTTCATAGTCTTGGCAGGAGAGTTGTTCTCTTATCGGACAACTGGTTCCTGCTTCTTGGTGCGCGTGATAGCGGCAACTTCCAACTCTACCAAATTGGAGGCAAGCTCTTGTGCTTTCTGCTGGCTATTAGTGGCATTGGCCTTGACAGGGGCTGGACTTGGACAGTCCTTTGAAGTGTGGCCTTCTCCTTTGCATCAGATGCATAAGGGCTTGTAACCCATAGATCTTCTAGGATTTAGATAATTCGGGGAGATATGACCCTTTTCTCCACATCTGTAACATTCCACCTCTGATCTTTGACCACCGCCATACTGTCGTCCTCTGTAACTTTGAGAGGGAAACCTTCTTGGACCAAAATTAGGACCAAACTCTCTAGGATTTGGTCCAATGTCCTACATTGTCATTTTAGATTCTAGCAAGTTGAATCTTGCATTTTCATCTTTCTGTCTTCGTTCGTGCATCTCTTTCAGAGAGCAGATATCCTTTGTACGATTCTTCTACAAACAATAGGAACAGAAGGCTCCAGGAATGGTTGGTTTTCAAGTACATTACGTGGCTAAATGTCCTGCTTGATGGCACTTTCCGCACCATGTATTAGAATGCATCACATCTCTCCCAGCTCCTGCAGGAGAGGATGTATTGGCAGTATTCACCTTTAGCATCTGTAATTTCTCTATAATCACATCCATAAGCTCTTTCTTGATACTTGCGACTGAGTTGGATAAGTAGTCCTTCAGCTTTTCACCTCCTAAAGTACTTGTAGTAGGATTTTGGAAAGCTTCTGTAATTATTACATATACAGATTGGGTTGATCTAGAGGGTCCTCTGTTCTGGTTCTAATTCAGAGCTCCTATTGAGACTTGGGGTTGTTGATTCCAGTTGGTAGGGTTCCATTATTGTTGAGTCACCATTGGAGGAAATGTTTGAGGCCACTATTGTTGTGATTGAACCATCATTTGAGGCACTGGCATCTGCGGCGACCACTGTGGATTAGGTGCACTATACTACGGCATTGTTTGCAATTGGGGATAAGAGTAGAGAACTGTCCGTGGGACTGCATTTGGTGGGTATACCATTTTTGGCATGGGAGGAGGTAAGACTCCTCTTCCTGGAGTCATTGACAACCTTGCTTCAGCTTCATTATACAATCTTGCACCTTCCACTGCAGCTTGCAGATTGACTGGTCTTCTCAATTCCACGAACTTGCAAACTTCTGGTTATAGGCCTCTAAGGAACACTCCTTTTTAGATACCTTTGTCCAAATGATGGTTAGTCCATCTCTTCAGAATGGATTCCATCCGCGAGACATAAGCTTCTACTCTTTCTCCAGAGGACTGACTTAGGTTCATGAACTCCTCTTGCATCCGCCCTTCAAAACCTTCACGCCCGAATTTAGTAAGGAAGGCCAACTTCAAGTCATCCCATGTGCCAAAAGTTCCTGCTGCTTGTCTCTCATACCATTGAAACAAAACACCTTTGAAAGTGGTGGGGAAGATTGCTAACCAATGCTCAGGGGTTCAGGCATTGTTAGCCACACATGCTACCATAAAATCTGCTACATGAAGATCGGGGTCTTCATTGTACTCTTCCTTAAAAATTGGCAATGGGACTACATTTGCTCGCCTATCATCAATACTTCTAGGACGAATTTGACTAGGAAGGGGACCATGAGTTGCCATGGGGACTTCTGTAAAGAGTGCTTTTAGGACGTCAAAGGAGGCTTCTGTTGCAAGCTCGTTATCAGCCTTGATTCTTGCCTTCTCTCTTCTCACATACCTCTAGACTCGTTCTAATGCTTGCCTCTTGATTGTGTCATTCATCAGGGGGTTGGCTCCAACCAGTCGGTTTGTACTCAACAAAATAGAATCAGAGAGGGGCTTCAGTCTCTGGAGGATTCTCTGGCCAACATCTCTTCTACTTCCTTCTTTTCAACATCTCTGAATTTAGCTTTCAAACCACTACAGAGGGGGAGATATTCCGTTCTGAAAGTATCAAAACTCATTCTTCTTAGGATCATTGTTGTGCCATCATTATAATAATGCCAACTTTTGATGGTTTCAATAGTGTATGTTGTGAAGAACACTATGTCTACCAACTTCTAGTGGGTTGCTAATTGGGCAAACAAAAGGTTGTCAGAACACCAAGCATCCCACGTATCTTGCTGTTGAGCATCCACGAACAAATTCCAACTCTTTTCCTTCTTGTTTTTGTGAACCTCCACTGACCATGACTCCTGAAGCTTCTTCATGATCTCCCACTTGATGATGTCTAGAAACTTCTCAATGAATGCCAAATATTTCATGGATGGTCATTCTCTCTGTTTCTACTCTTTAGTTTGTTTCCAAACAATTTGCTACCAAGATGCACGTCTCTGTTGCCTCAACAGAAAGAGGAAATAGTCTACCACATAGAGCTTGCATCATGATGGTAATATGTTTTCGTCATTGTGGGATGAACTTCTTGTGGAAAGTGACTTTGGTAATAAGAATCTCCAACTCTTCAATGATAGAAGGAACTTTGCAAGCATCCATTGAATTCTCCTCTTCTTGGTAATGCCATTTCCTTCATTTTTATCCTCTTTTGATGCTTGTTGATAGCAAGTTTCCCCGGCTATGCAAAAAAAACATGGAGCCCTAAGAGAGACACCAAGGAAAAGAGGATTCTAGTTCAAGAAAATCTATCTTGTAACATCAACAAGCTTTTGTTTCACTCTTTTGATGACCAAAACAAGGAAAATAGCAAATCTTCACGCAGCATCATAGTAGATATCTCCCACGGATTTGATAGAATCAACCATAATCTTCAACATCTTCATAAAATCCATCAATAGAACAAGGAACATAAAAGAATACACCACTTTTGAATGGAAATAAATCACATAGTATTCATCTTCATTGTTTTCATAGTTTTCTCTCTCAATCTCTCATAGAAAGATACATTGTTAAAATTGGCTATCTCTGCCTCTCTCTCTCTCTATCAATAATACATCATCTCCTCTCTACAATACTTAAGAATTGAACTTAATAATCCTTCTTAGGTCATGGATGCACCTCCCAAGAGGTATAGGAGGTATGAAAGGGCACTAGAGCCACTACAGTGTCTCTTCATAGCTCACTATTGTCACTGTCACTCTAGTCTGCTCTTCAGTCTTCAGCACAGCAGCTGCTTCTTCCATTTTTTTTAGATCTTTTGAACTTAGATTCATCCTTTTCAAAAGTTAGAAAATTTTTCCAAAGTCACACATACATTCTATAGAACACTTACAGAAGATCAACAGAACAGAACAGAACAGAAACAGAGCAGAGACAGAGGCTCTACAAAAAGTCTATAGAGGGTCATCATAGAACAACAGATCCTCATAATTCATACTAAAACCATTCCAAACTATCAAAAACTATTCAATAAGCTTTAAAAAAAACCTCAATCTTAATCAATCATCAATCCATGCTTCATACAGAAAAAAATCAGAACAAAACAGAAGCTAAACAGAAGGTATCAGAACTAATCAGAACCTCAACAGAACTTATCAAAACATCACAGAGCCTCATATTTCCACTAAGAATCATCATGAGCTTCCAAAACATAATCAATATCATCCAAAACACTCTCAAATACTTACATTAACAACTAAAAATTGCTCAAAATCCATCAAAAATCAACATTCAAACCTCAAAAACAACAAAAATCAATTAAAAAATCAGTCTTTTTTAACTCTCAACACTATATAACATTATACTTGGTTGTCACTTTCATATGAGATGAATGCAATGTGATAGAAGATTTTTGATGCCGAGAAGTGCTTAAAAATAGCCAAAATTTGTGAATTTCAAGGGAAAAATAGACTTCATCGAAGGCGGCAACTGCAATCAGTACGATTTTAAGCAACAAAGCCCCAAACGTGCTTTAAAGACCCATTGAGCAACTATTGGAAAATTTTCATAATTTTTCTAACTGTTAGATGAGACTCTGGGAGATGCTTGACAGTGAGGGACTTCGAGACGGATGTCCAGAATTTTTTAGTGGCCAAATCCGATGTCGAACGGGGAATTGAGGATGCCTAAAGTGGAGGACCCAAAGGAGGGTCAAGTTAAATGAGTTTAAGACCAATGGGTATAACCTTTGGGAGCCCCCAGCCCAAAATTCGATTTCGTGTGGAGGGGGGGCGTTTTTTTTCTGTGCACGATAGAAAAAACGGCCAATCCCTCCTCCTCCATGGAAAAATTGGATATGGGAGTTGAAAAGCAACCCCTCAGCAATTACATCAGAGATCTTGAGTATTTCCATGCTCTCCAACACCAGTCTTTGCATGGCTAATGGCTGCTTGGACATGGAGTTACAGTTTTAGTCTTTCTCTATCCTGAAAGAGGCAATTCATGTGGGAAGAATAAAAAAGAGAATCGAGTGGTGAACGCTTGTCCGGCATGGTACCAGATCACTCCTGAATCAATGGAGGGCTAGAGTTGTTTGGCTCTTGTTCTTTACTCTTTGGCTCTTATTTCCTCCTATCCTCTTTTTACTCTTATTTCCTTGCCTCATTGTCTTCATGAAGTGATAGATAGACACGAGTAGTGATGTCGAGCTTGAACTGCAGAAAACACGCAAAAAACGCAGGAAAGCACAGGTTTGAAAAGAAAGCCACAACTTTTATTAAAAAAATTATACATGCGTGGCGCGTCTATAAGCATGTGTAATTGCGCATGTATATGCGCAGATAATGTCTATTACACGCGCTTACAGACGCCCAGGAACAATTTAGGGAATCAATGCATGCATTTAGAGAATCAATTGACCTATGTGGTGACATATATAACAAAGATTGAGGATAAGAGATAACACATTGGCAAGTCAATTGGCACATATGTAGTGACTTACTAGACCATCCCACTTACAATTGCATGCAAGTATCAATAGGTGGATAAAGCACGAATGGTTTTTAGCTAGAGAGAGATAATGCAATGAAGGTGTATACGAAAGAGATAGAGAAAGGCATATTATCCATCAATCAAACAAATATATGTACATGAAGTGACTTGATATAGTAATTAAAGTATCGTCATTTTTAGGATGTTCCATTGACTTCTGTAAGTTCCTATAACCTTGAAGTAGAATATAGCCAACCACACTGTCCATGGAAGGAAAACTTGGCCTCATCAAATTAACTAAGTTAATTTACTTATACATTTCATAGATAAGAGATTTGTAGTTGCCTTGTTGATATTGCAAAGTATCCTTACAGTGATCTATTTTAGTCACCAACAAGTGGACACACTGGCTAAAGATGATGAAAAGAGGACATGTGCACATTGGCTACATGTGGTCCACCTTATCTAAAATTATATGTGAGCTATAAGTGCACCTTGACGTGATTGGAATAGCTTGCACATGCACAAGCCAACTGATTTACATCAATCTACTCATGCTATGAATTAGCATGGATGCCTAGGTTAAGTGCACAACAAATGAGACATGTGACTGTATTGATCAGTTCTCTCTCTCTCTCTCTCTCTCTCTCTCTCTCTCTCTCTCTCTCTTTCTCTATATATATATATATATATATATATATATATATATATATATATATATTGCAAATGCACAAGTCAACCTTTGATCTATATATACATCCAATCATCATGCCCTATCCAATCATGCCCTATTCAAACAAATACTAGCTGGTAAGAGGTTTGGTCATATTCAGGGACTTTATGAGAAATGAAAAATATGTGTGTTTATTTTCGCATCTATAAGCTCGTTTATCAATGCGGATATATAGACGTGTTTTTTATACTAGCGTGAATAGACGCGCTGATACATGTGCTTATAAACGCGCCCGCTTTTTCACGTGTACAGTGCGCATCTATAGGGCCTTTCTCTTGTAGTGTTTTAATGAGAAAAATAGGTTTTTTGGTGTTTTCAGGTGGGATAAACCAATACACATGGGATAAAATGCCAATAAAAGCTATATTTCTGATGTTCTAAGAATCAAGATCCACAGCTCTGAGAATATATCAAAAATTTTATTGAAAAAATAGAGAAAGTGAAAAAAATAGGGGAAAAAATAGGAATACGCCTCAAAAAATTAATGGAAAATATTATAAGTGGTTGTGGATGTATGGTAGTGGCAAAGCATGAGGTTTGGCCTTAGTTTGCCCTATCTTTTTATCACAGTGCGTGAAATATTGCTTTTTATACATTAAACCATGACAAAGTGTAATATTCCTGCTGCTCAACTAAACCGGACTCCTCGCACGCCGCGTAAAACCTGTGCAAGGTTATCTCCTGCATTGTAATTACCAGCAATTTAATCCGTACCCTGCACGTGCAAAAACAAGGCCCCTGCATTGTGAAATCGAGCCCGGGGGTTCAGGATTGCATAACCACACGGAAACACCCTTTCTGAAGGGGAAAAAATGGATAATGATTAAAAATATGCAAATTTTTTTACTAATTTCCCCAGTCGATGTGTGGCTGGAGGGAAGGGAATGGGAGAAGGAGATGATGTGTTGTAGTTGGTGTATGGGGGAGAGCCATGCACTGGCTACGTGGTGGCTTCCCTCCCCCCCACCCCCCCCTTTAAGCCTATATAAGAACACCCCTTAGTGGGGGAAAGGAAAGGAGCAGAGGAACTGCGCCATGCTGAGGGAGAGGAGAGAGAGAGTGGAGGCCACCATCACCATCCCCAAGCCTGGTAGTTGCCACCACGCCGCCGTAAGGACCACCCCGCCATGCCCAGGCCTGTCGGTCGCTGCTGCCATTACAGCTCTGCTGCCACCGTAGCTCCACGTTGCCACTAGTGAATCAATCTCCCCATTCGTCATCTTCTTTACACCTTATTATTACCCCTCAATCATTACCTTTTTTTCCACGTCGACCCTGCTCAAAGACCAGAAGCTTCTAAAGGGATAAGGCTTGGGCCTTGTTCCTACGCACCCTACCCAATTTTTAAACCAGGCTTGTAAAGCCCCATTCCCACAAGAAAATCTCCAACCCCACAAGCCCTCCCATAAGCCCAAATCCCACAAGCCCTGGTATTTTAAAAGATCCACATTTCAGTGAAGGAATCTCGTGTGTACGAGAAAGAAGGCACATCTTGAGGCTGTCCCGAGAATGTGTAGAAGCGAGGGTTTCACCTAACCCGCAAGGGATTCGTATAGGCATGGTTTAGTCGATACGATAAATAACCCAAGTGCTAACTAGGGTTTAGCACGTTAAGGATTCGGCCTAGTTTCGCACTTGTTGCCAAGTCAAAACCCTCAAATCCGAAGGTCTTACCCACATTCATGGAATGTTGGGTCAATTGGATGCTCATGCAAATAACGATCTAGGGTTTCTACCCTAAGGATCATTCAACCTAATGCTAAAACTTGGATTGAGTTGGAATCCCTAGGACCGACGGCCTAGTGCAATTAGGATTGGGTTGAATAAGAATACACCCTAAACCTTGCTTCTTGTCTAAACATAATTCCTTGACTAGGAAACACCGTTCAATGGGTGAAATGATCCCATGGAATAGAGGCAACACTTATGCAACAAGTAGCAGTGTCGCATGGCCTTGTGGTTTGATCACAAGAGAGTTTTGCCATTCCTTGGAATGAGGTTGGCAGGTTCTTGCACAAGTTTAAATTGCAAGAGGATGAGTAGTCATCCTATTACATTATCTTTCTTGGGGGATCTTGCCAAGTTGCAATTGATCCCGGATCGAATGCTGGATGCATTCAGAGAGAAGGATTCACTCCTTAGCAGTTGGCCAAATAAACGACCACTGGATTGATTGTGCTTGTAGCAATCTGTTTGCATTGTTTGCTCAAAGAACTAAAAGATGGAAAGTTAACTAATGCTTCCGGTTGAAGGCCTGAAGGGAGAGGCAGCATCAGTTACCCCCGACTCTCTGCCTGACCCTAACCAAGGGGGTTGTTAGCCACACTGGGAACGTGGACCTAACCCACCGTGTGAGGTCTCTCTGTTGGGCACTACTTGGAGTAGGAGGACGCTTGAGTGGCAGGGGGGCTCTGGCCGTAAATCCCTTGCCTTTCGGGCCCTGCACAGGAGGCCAATGTGACTCGGGATTAGATATCGAGGCCCTCATACTAGTCTATGGGCGGAATCTTGGATTAGTAATCCCTGTGGATTATGGATTGCCTTCGGGCAGATTATGGATTAGCCTGCGAGCTGGACTGTATGGATGTATTCCAAAGATAAATAAGATAACCTATTGAAAAGGAACTTGTTTGACATTGTTTTTCTATGTCAAGTGCTAATATTACATGAAAGAACCAGTGTCTAACTGGCTAATTAAGGAAGTTGCTTGATGCATGTCCAACTAAATGTGGTAGGTAACTAGACAACTAAAGCAACCTTGAGGAAAGTGCGGTGGATGTGGCCATGGGTTCGTCCTACAGATGGATGGTCCCGGTTGGTCGGGAACTTTTCTCAATTAAAATAGACAGCAAGGAGCTCTTCTCAAAGGAAATGAACACCAAGGGCACTGACCTAGAGTTTAGGTTACTACAATCCCGATTTATGTTGTTTTAGGGGAACGGAATGGGACTATGCCCTATGGACAGAGAGGTCAAGCTTTGCATCCCTCTCGTTTCCCATTCTCCTTGAACCAAGTGTAGCATGAATCCGCTTCAACCCCGACATTTCTGCGTAAAGTAGTTCACCTCAGGTTCGACGCTAGTTACTTTATAGGTATTGGACCAATAGAAAAACCCTGATTCGGGTTGGTTCTAAGTGGGAACGGCCGGAATACTTCCGCTACGTGGCAGACTCGGGAATTCCTAGATTGCAAACCCCGTAACATTCCATGGGAGTGCCGGGCGGAGCTTTCTAGACTCTCTTCCCGATGGACTGCTAAGATGTGCCCTGAAAGGGAATAGGTGGACACGTCACAATTGGTATCAGAGCGAACCAACAAAGGATTTGTCTTTATAAGAAAACTTATTAAGAAGAAGTAAAGTAAATGTTGCTGTTAAGAAAATTTCCTTACTTATCGATATTGTCTTGCAGAATTATGAAGCATGGAATAGATTCATGGTGTTCCAGGTCATGTTTATGACCGCAATGCATGCCTCAGAATATCGACAAAGGATCGATATGATGAACATCCCAGACCGTATTTACAATCCATCGCCTCTGTATGTGGAATGGAGATGGACTGGTGATTCAAGAATCTATTACATAGCTACCCACTGGTTTGCGTACCTTCGAACCAACCTAAAGAGAATCAAATGGTTGGAGGATCTGAAGATCGTAAAGCTGTTCATTCTTGTTGAGGCTCACGTAAACACAACTTTACATATCGAAGGTCGGAAGATCGAGCTGAACACATATGTGTACGAGGAAGTGACCCGCATAATCCCCGCCAATCAAGGTGTTGGGACGCTACGAGAAGAATGGGTACCAAAGGAAAGGATACCTTAATCATTCGATGACTTATCGTTTCTTGAAGATCCATGACCCAAATCCATACTATTACCGAGTTCCCATAGCTGAATGTAACACAACCTTATTCTCCCTGAACTAATGTATCAATTGCTCTACCATCCCAAGAAACATTGTACTCCGAAAGGGCTATGCCCATATGAGTGAAATAAGACTTCTTTTTATCAATGATTGTCTTGTCTATGAGTATTGATAGAAAGTTAAGTGATTAGGGTTCTTGGCTGGAAGTTGAGTTGGGCATGATATGTAATGTAAGAGACATTTAGCAAGTTGTTAACGCTAAGAATCTCAATGCCCAGGTACAACCCAAGGTACAGATTCCTAGACCGACCCCTACACCAAGTACGATCGTGATTCACGAGAAGAAGTTTCTTCTCAAGCAGATCAAGCCATCAGAATTTGACGAAAAAGGAAGGACTATCCAAGCTGATGCTGTAAATTGGATAGAGTCCATGGAAGATTACTTTGAAGCGACCGGTATCGCACCCACCAACCAAGCAAGGCTCGCCAAGCTGAAGCTCACCGGTGAAGCCAGACTTTGGTGGAAGCAATGGTGCAGAGAGACCAAGGAATCGCGGAAGGGTCTGTTATCTGGGAAAAACTAAAAAATGCTGTGCAGGGAAGATACTTACCACCTGCGTATCGCACGTAGAAGACGAATGAGTTCTATGAGCTGAAATAGCTGGGTCAGACTCTTGACGCATACTACTCAAAGTTCATCTCTCTTTTGAAGTATGTGTCACAAATGGATATGACACAACAAGTGTTGAAATTTTATGCCGGATTAAACCCACCTGTGAATACCCGGCTCGAATCAATGCGCCCAATAGATCTTCAGGATGCACTCATTCGAGCTATGCCCATAATTCAGGAGGTGCAGGCCAAGCCAAGAAGTAAGAAGACTTGGTCTTATAATGATCAGAACAAAGAAGCATATAGGTCCCAGGCGAAGAGAGTTCAAGGTCAAAACCAGGGATAAAGAAAGAAAGAAAGGACCAATAATGTCAATAACTTTGTCCCTACCCAAGGTAATGGCCGCAATCTCCATTGTTTCCAGTACAACGAACTCGGTCATTTGAAAAGGCAATGTCCCAAACTTGGCGGACGACAACATCAAGGACCTTTCCGAGGAACCGCCCGTGGCCAAGGAGCCACCACTCGAGGCAGAGGAAGAACCACCTGTGTTGCCAATAGGGAAATGTGCGAAGAAGAAGACCCGACCATGAAAGCAGACTTTGAGAGGGCAACAGTCCATGCCGCCCTTCACAAGAAAGGCCCAAATTGCCAATTTTTGGTGATTCAGACACCATCGAACTATCAAGGTAAAGGCTTCAAAACCTTGATTGATTGTGGCAGTACACATTCCTTTATCTCACGAGCTTGTGTAAGAAGATTAGGAATAGCCACAATAGAAGCACCTACCTTGCTTGTGGAATTAGCAAAATGGTCGTGAGGTCACTTGTACTAGGCAAACTGCTAAGGTGGAATTCTTTCTGGGAGGAAAGTCGACATCGGTCAGATTCAAGGTCATGAACCTAGGTATCCATGAGAGTTTGCTCAGAATGGATTGGCTTAAACCTAATGATGCCCACATTCATTGTGGAAAGGGCCAAGTTTCCTTTCGAGACTCTGAAGGGGAATTGGTCACAACTCAAGGAGAGGCATGAAAGTCGAAAATTCAATTGGCCAAGGCATCTCGGATTATAAAGGGAGTTAGAAAGGGACTACCTATTTACTTGATTAAGCTTAATAAGCTAGATCAGAAGTAGGAGTCTAGAGAAGGACCTTCATGGCTAAAGGAGTACTCGGATGTATTTCCTGAAGAGCTGACAGAACTTCCGCCTCAAAGGGAAGTTGATCATGAGATCAAGCTAGTGCCGGGAGCTGCGCCAATTGCAAAGAGGCCTTATAGAATGTCCATCCTGGAAGCATTCGAGCTGAAGGAGCAACTCAAGCAACTGTTAGATCAGGGCTACATCCATCCTAGCAGTTCACCATGGGGAGCTCCACTGCTGTTCCAGAAGAAGAAGGATGGAATGCTTCGGCTGTGTATTGATTACAGAGGGTTGACAACTTGACAACTTTGTACTCATCTTCTTTGATGATACCTTAGTCTATTCCCAACAAGAAGAAGATCATGAACCCCAGCTTCACATTGTTCTTGAGACAATGAGGGCACACAAGCTTTATGCCAAAGTAAAGAAGTGTGCATTCTTCAAGCATCAGATTGAATATCTGGGACTCAGTGGATCTGACCAAATGTTCTAGAATGGCCAATACCAACAACTGTCAAAGAAATACGTAGTTTTCTTGGATTGACAGGATGGTATAGGGTTTTTATAAAAAACTATGCTTTGATTGCAGCACCTCTAACGAATTTACTGAAGAAGCAAACATCGATTGTATGGTCAACTGTCAAACAATCTAGCTTTGATAGATTAAAGCAAGGTTTGGTATCAGCACCTATCCTGAAACTTCCGGACCTCAGTAAGGAGTTCGAAGTAGTAACTAATGCTAGCACACTTGCCTTAGGATGTGTGCTTATGCAAGAAGGTCATCTTGTGGCATACTCTTCAAGGAAACTAAAGAGCCATGAGAAGAATTATGCCACCCATGATCTAGAGCTATTAGCTGTCATCCATGCCCTCAAGCTTTGGAGACACTACTTGCTAGGTAACAAGTTCACCCTAGTGACAGATCATAAAAGTCTCAAGTGGATCTTTACCCAAAACGAACTCAACATGAGGCAACGTACGTCGATGGATTGAAGTGCTGGAGGAGTATGATTTTGAGATCAAATATTGGCTTGAAAAGGAGAATGTAGTTGCCGATGCACTCAGTCGCAAGGCATTCCTTAATTCTCTAATCCTACAAAAGCCATCAACAGCTAGATCTCTAGCCACCAAGGTTTCCATGCCAAACAACCCAATACTTGAGCTAGCTAGAGAAGAAGCATGCCATGATCCAACCTATCAGAAGATGCTAAGAGAGATCCCTATCAAGGATCAAGACCCAAAGCTACAGGCTAAGTATCAAGAATTCTCTATCAATAGTGGACTTGTCTACTATAGAACGAGATTATGTATACCAGCAAGCCAGTCACTGAAGTAGAAGATACTTTGGGAAGCTCATGATTCCCCTTTCTTAGGACATCCTAGCTATGCCAAGACCCTCAATGTAGTCAGAAAGAGCTAGTATTGGGAGAGGCTTAAAGGTGACCTTGTCACACTGAGTGTTTGTCTTGTCAACGTATTAAGGCTGAACATGTCAAAATGCAAGGGAAGTTGCAACCACTTGACATTCCCCAAATGGAATGGGAATTCATTAGTATGGACTTTGTTGTTGGCCTACCCCAAGTTCAGGGAGGATACAACTCCATTATGGTTGTGGTTGATATGCTTACTAAGGTTGCACGCCTTATTCCTGTTAAGACAAACTATAAAGCCTCTGACATTGCAAGTTTATTTATCAAGGAGATATTCAAGCTACATGGGTTGCCCAGAAGAATCATTAGTGATCGTGAGTCTCTCTTCACATCACACTTCTGGAGAGCTATCTTTGAAGCCATTGGGACTCAACTTTGTTTTAGTACAGCTTATCATCCCCAAACCAATGGTCAAACGAAGAGAGTCAACCAAGTCATCGAGGATATGCTAAGGGCACACTGCTACCATGAACCAAAAAGGTGGATTCAATACTTGCCACTAGTTGAGTTTGCCTACAATGCTTCTTACCAACAAAGTATTCAGATGACCCCTTTTCAAGCATTGTATGGGCATGATTGTCGAAGTCCTTTAAACTTCTCGGATCCAACCCTGAGGGTTGAAAATTCAAGGCAAATGCTGGAAGATATAGATGACCAAATGAAGTTAATAAGATAGGACATCCAAGCCGCCAAGGATACACAAAAGGCATACGCGGATTTGAAACGTCAAGATAGAACCAGGAGACATGGTCTTCATTCGTATACGCCCAAAGAAGAGTTCCCTATCCTTAGGAGATTGCAAGAAGATTAGTCCAAGGTATTGTGGACCATACAAGATCCTCAAGTGCCTAGGACCCAATGCTTATAGACTGCAACTCCCTGAGAACCTAAAGGTTCATAATGTATTTCATATTAGCCTATTGAAGAAGTATGTGTTGAGATGACAAGCTCAACACATGCGGACATTGATGGACCGCCTGGTCAGATGGGTCCACACATCTACACTTAGCACGTTGGTGGTCATTATGAATCTCACATGGCCACCGACTCATTACTTATTATATTTAGGTTGTTACACCTATTTACAGCTGGCATAGTTGTAGCACCAGTTGACTAGTGTAGTCGGTTATGCATTGTTTGACTTAGTAGGCCACTTTCCTTTATGTTGTATCTTATCTATACTTTGTATACATTGTAAAGAGTGTGGAAGAAGAAGAAGAAACCAGCAAGAAAACGTTTTGGCCTCCATCTCTCTTTTGTCTCTTCAATGAGCATCTCCTTATGCATTCTGTGTGTGTTCGGCGCAGCATCTTGAGCAATTTCCCCTAGCACGTGATTCTTGACAGTACGTACCTAATTCTAGCCATGTACTTGATGACCAATAAGTTGTAATGACTAGCCAAGGAGTCCTTGAGATATGGCTTGACAGGATCTTGGATGTGAGGGAAAGACAATTGAGATCCAGAACATTGAGAAAATGCCTCGTTCAATGGAAAGATTATCCCAAGGAGGATGCCACTTGGATGGATGGAAGCACTCTCAACCAACAATACCTCCAGTTCTTCTTGAGATGAGGACATCTCAATTTCTCCAAGGGGGAGAGAATCAATATTCCCACTCAAAAATATTACTAAACCTGACTCCCCGCACGCTGCATAAAACCTGTGCAAGGTTATATCCTGCATTGTAATTACCAGCAGTTTAATACGTACCCTGCACATGCAAAAACGAGGCCTCCACATTGTGAAATCAAGCCTGGGGGTTGAGGATTGCATAACTATGGGGAAACACCCTTTTTGAAGGGGGAAAAATGGATAATCATCAAGATAATGCAAAATTTTTTTCTAATTCCCCCAGCCGATGCGTGGCTCAAGGGAAGGGAATGGGAGAAGGAGATGATGTGTTGAAGTTGGTGTATGGGGGGAGAGCCATGCACCGGCTATGTGGTGGCTTCCCTCCCCCCCTTTAAGCCTATATAAGAACATCCCTCAGTGGGGGATAGAAAAGGAGCAGAGGAACGGCACCGTGCTGAGGGAGAGGAGAGAGAGAGTGGAGGCCGCCATCACCATCCCCAAGCTTGGTAGCTTCCGCCAGGCCGTTGTAAGGACCGCCCCACCACGCCCAGACTTGCCAGCCGCCGCTGCTGCCATTGCAGCCCTCTTGCTGCCGTAGCTCCACATTGCCACTAGTGAATCAACCTCCCCATTCATCGTCTTCTTTCCACCTTATTATTACCCCTCAATCATTACCTTTTTTTACACGTCGGCCCTACTCAAAGACCAGAAGCTTTTAAAGGGATAAGGCTTGGGCCTTGTTCCCACGCACCCTCCCCGGTTTTTAAACCGGGCTTGTAAAAGCCCCATTCCCACAAGCAAATCTCCAACCCCACAAGACCTCCCATAAGCCCAAATCCCACAAGCCCCGGTATTTTCAAAGATCCGCATTTCGGTGAAGGAATCTCCTACGTACGAGGGAGAAGGCACATCTTGAGGCTGTCTGGAGAACGCATAGAAGCGAGGGTAATCCACGGAGTTCAAGTCCTTAACGATGGCTCCCAAGAAGTCATAGGGTGCACCTGTGGGAGGTTCCTCCCCGAGCTTACACGTGGACATCTCTCCGAGCCCACAAGCCCAGGTTTTACGATTTTGATTCCACGCAAAAGTAATACATTAAGCACGATAACTTTCATGGAATAGGAAGCACCTATGCATGTTCGAATTCACCTAGCCTAGTTAAAATGCAATTGAGGAAAATTGGCCTATTTGATGGATTAGTAGAATTAATTCATGACATGCAATTGGGTTATTGGCATTTTCAATATAATGAACGCAAATTGTCTATCGATCTTACGATCTTAGTAGCATGTTGCCTTGTCATGCATTTCAAAGTGACAAACCTCAAACACCTATTGCCTATCATTATAAGGTTGAAATTAAGAAGTGCACTTTTGACTAGACATGGAAAGAATAAGCGTATGTCGCATTTTAGGAAAAATCTTCATTGTAATGATTCATGAGGAAAAGTCATGAACACTCGTAGGATGTTATCCAAAATGAAATAGCAGAGCACGAAAATGATTCTATGGACTTGCATGTGGCATGTGCTTGAAAAATGGAATAAGTTAACACTAGAATTAGTTTTGTTTGAACTTCATTAACTACGTTGTAGCTAGGAGAAGTTTGCTTGTTGCATATTTGTCATGCGAAAAAATTCATTCATCAAGAGTTGCATTTAGGAAAGGTTGCATGGTTTATTAAAGCATGAGATTCTAAAGCGTAGACAAAAAGGTTGTAGGTAGGATTCTCTAATGTAAGTCCTAGTAGGCCCTATGAAAGTTATTCTGCGAATTATCATGTGTTTTGACTTTTAGCAAGAAAGGATAGGATTACTACGAATCTAGTGGTACGTAGAAGCAATGAATCGCATGTTTACATGTATTGTGACATTTTGCAACTATTTTTCTCCTTTAGATCAAGTTTATCATCTCTAAGAAAGGCTCCTCCTTGTCGCAAGACAAGTAGATTGAATTAACTAAATCATCTAACCCGCAAGGGATTCGTATAGGCATGGTTCAATCGATACGATAAATACCCCAAGTGCTAACTAGGGTTTAGCACGTTAAGGATTCGGCCTAGTTTCGCACTTGTTGCCTAGTCGAAACCCTCAAACCCGAAGGTCCTACCCACATTCATGGAATGTTGGGTCAATTGGACGCTCATGCAAATAACGATCTGGGGTTTCTACCCTAAGGATCATTCTGCCTAATGCTAAAACTCGGATTGAGTTGGAATCCCTAGGACCGAACATTGACAGCCTAGTGCAATTAGGATTGAGTTGGAATCCCTAGGACTGAACGTTGACGGCCTAGTGCAATTAGGATTGGGTTGGGTAAGAAGACACCCTAAACCCTGCTTCTTGTCTAAACATAATTCCTTGACCAAGAAATGCCGTTCAATGGGTGAAATGATCCCATGTAATAGATATGACACTTATGCAACAAGTTGCAACATCGCATGGCCTTGTGGTTTGATCACAAGAGAGTTTTGCCATTCCTTGGAATGAGGTTGGCAGGTTCTTGCACAAGTTTAAATTGCAAGAGGATGAGTAGTCATCCTATTACATCACCTTTCTTGGGGGATCTTGCCAAGTCGCAATTAATCCCGGATCAAATGTTGGATGCATTCGAAGAGAAGGATTCACTCCTTAGCAGTTGACCAAATAAATGACCACTGGATTGATTGTGCTTGTAGCAGTTTAGGAGCACTGTTTGCATTGTTTGTTCAAAGAACTAAAATATGGAAAGTTAACTAATGCTTCTGGTTGAAGGCCTGAAGGGAGAGGCAGCATCAGTTACCCGCAATTGTCTGCCTGACCCTAAACAAGGGGGTTGTTAGCCGCACTGCGAATGTGGACTGAACCCACCGCGTGAGGTCTCTCCGTTGGGAACTACTTGGAGTAGGAGCACGCTTGGGTGCTAGGGGGGGCTCTGGCCGTAAATCCCTTACCTTCCGGGCCCTACACAAGAGGCCAACATGACTCGGGATTAGATCTCGAGGCCCGCATACTAGTCTATGGGCAGAATCTTGGATTAGTAATCCCTATGGCTATTGGAATGGCCGTAAATCCCTTGCCTTCCAAGCCCTACACAAGAGGCCAACATGACTCGGGATTGGATCTCGATGCTTGGGTGCCAGGGGGGCTCTAGCCGTAAATCCCTTGCCTTTCGGGCCTTGCACAAGAGGCCAACCTGACTCGGGATTGGATCTTGAGGCCCGCATACTAGTCTACGGGCGGAATCTTGGAATAGTAATCCCTGTGGATTATGGATTGCCAACGGGCAGATTATGGATTAGCCTGTGTTTTGGACTTTATGGATGTATTCCAAAGATAAATAAGATAACCTGTTGAAAAGGAACTTGTTTGACATTGTTTTTCTATGTTAAGTGCTAAGATTATGTGAAGGAACCAGTGTCTAACTGGCTAATTAAGGAAGTTGCTTGATGCATGTCCAACTACATGTGGTAGGTAATTAGACAACTAAAGCAACCTTGAGGAAAATGCGGTGGATGTGGTCATGAGTCCGTCCTACGGATGGGTGGTCCCGGTTGGCCGGGAACTTTTCTCAATCAAAATAGACAACAAGGAGCTCTTCTCAAGGGAAATGAATAGCAAGGGCGCTGACCTAGAGTTTAGGTTACTACAATCCCGATTTATTCTGTTTTAGGGGAACGGAATGGGACTATGCCCTATGGGCAGAGAGGTCGAGCTTTGCATCCCTCTCGTTTTCCATTCTCCTTGAACCATGTGCAGCATGAATCCCCTTCAACCCTGACGTTTCTGCGTAAAGTAGTTCGTCTAGGGTTTGATGCTAGTTACTTCACAGGTACTAGACCAATAGGGAAACCCTGATTAGGGTCGGTCCTAAGTGGGAATGGCCGGAATACTTCCGCTACGTGGCAGAATCGAGAATTCCTAGATCGCAAACCCTGTAACATTCCATGGGAGTGCCGGGCGGAGCTTTCTAAACTCTCTTCCCGATGGACTGCTAAGATGTGTCCTGAAAGGGAACAAGTGGACACGTCACACAAAGCAACCTCTATACAACTATGCAATGAAGCAAAACTTTAATGGTGAGGGGGAGGAGGATTTTGTTCAACAGTTTGAGGGCTGAAATAATACAAATTTCGATTGTTTTTTCTATGCATAGCATTTAGGAAACGGCCTATTTGGAAATAAGGGATCTAGTAGCACAAGGTTTGCCTTGGTGCTATATTCTTGCAATGAAGCATATACCTAGTATTAGTTGGAATTCATAAAAAGATTGTTTGCATACCAATACATAGGATGATTTCGAAACATAACTGTTTGTGCACGATGAGACATCCACTATTGCATTGACCATATATATGGTATCAACTTTTGGAAATGCATAGCAATTGTTTGAATTGTAGTTGACCCACGCTTGAGAGGGTGAGATTCCCATTGCCCTAGGTTAGCCGTTTGTTTCTTGGGAGAAATTATTGGTGAGAAAACATGGTATCTCCTCGATCTCACTGAAAAAAAAGTAGTCTTGTGTGAATGTGTTTATATGTAAAAGCAGCACATCAAGGGGCCAATCCCCAAGATGTAGGAGAGCTACAATGGGGCCACGACAATCAGCCGATGGGGTGCCTCCTATGTCTGTGATATGTGGCACTTATTGCCAATATGTGAGGGATATCCCCTTTGAGGGGTTTTGGGGAAGGTGCCGTTGGACTCTTATCTTGCTACAAATGCAATATTAGATGTATCTAGTGTGCATTTAGTTATCACGCACGCTCCTGGTCCGCGAGGCCGTGTAGTGGTGGAGTTGTCTGTTGTGTGCATGAGGTCGGGGACTAGTGCCGTAGCCAGTGCCGACCCATTTTTGGTTACATCAGTGTTGCATTTGCGGGGAACCACCTCAAAGTGGTGGTTTTCGAATGTAGGGTCTCTTGGGACCTACTTGTTAGTTGATGTCCTTTGAATAGATCCATCAAGCCGAACTGTAAAAACACAAGAGAGCCGAGAGGGCTAGACAGAGGGCCAAAATCAATAGGCGTTATTCTCGTAAAAGGAGTAGTCCTGAATATTCAAGGGCAAGGTCTTAGTAACCTTAGCGTGAATCAAAGTCCGTCAGGAGGTGGAAGTTCTAGTACTTCCTCCCTCTCGATTAATCTACCCACTTCGAGTGGTGTGATAGCTTTGCCTATCCTGATTCCATTAGCAAATCCGATCATTGCCATGGTGCAACCTATCGCAATCTCCCTATGGGAATGGCGGATGTTCCAGTCTTAGATTTCCCCCTACCCATTTTTAATGGGTTAGTGGAAGAGGATGTGGAGCTTCATATAAGGGAGTTCCAAAAGTTGATGTTTAACTACCACATCCTATTGAGATATTTGCAATCACACCTAATGTAGCCTCTTTGTATGAGGCAGTCTGGGCTTAGGACATGCAGGCTGCAGTAATCCCATATGCACAGAGAGGGAAGATTGCTACCCATCCAACAACTATAAAGCATTGTACTTGACTACCACTTTTCATATGGAATGAATACAATGCCATGATGCTTTGTACTTTCAGTTAAGTGTCTTGTCATTGTCAGTCATACATAAGATTGTGTTTATGAGTCCAAGTCTCAATCTTGGAACCTAATTCACTTGTGTAACAAAATTCTCTTTGTCTCTATCATCATGAGTTCATTCTTCTTCTTCCATCCACCATAGCTCACTGCCATGTCCTGGATCCCACTCGTTTCGACATGGTATCAGAGCCCAGTCAGGCATGGCATTGCTTCTCCAGCCTCTCTTGATTCCTCTCAACCTCTATCCAGCTCACATCCAAGCTCAATGTCAGTGTATGACTTATTTTCTCAGCTTCATCTTTAGCCAATCTTGTCGCAGCCATAGCCAAACAACACATAGCTCTGATTGAGCCCCTAGATCTCACACTACAAGCTATTTCAGCCCACGATTCCTTCTGGAGAAACATTCCTCTACTCATGGCCAAGCTCCTTGGTACATCATAATCCAACATTACCCATCATTGAGCCCAGCATTGCGTGAATTTGAGCTCGCTAGAAATTCTATGCATGTATCAGTTCGTATAGCTGGATCTCTGTGTGCGCGCTGCGATTCCGCCTTTGGGCATAGGGCATTTGAAGAAAGACTCCTAAGCTTCATCTCCATCAAATATGCGACGAAATGATCCATTGTAGCTTCTGAATTATCGAAAAAATCAGTCGCCTGCACCTCAAACCCTAACAGTCCTCCATAGCTTTTTAACTCAAGCTCATAAAATTCTTCAATTTCTCACTTATTTGCGCTCAACCAACTCTCTGCAGTTCTAATTCACTCTAATCTACTCAGTTTCCAATTCAAATCAGCAAGGGAAGCAAGAAATCAAACCTAGTTTCAACACCAAGCTTCAAGATAGTATCTTTTGATACTCATTTAGTGTTGCTAAACACTAATCTTCTTGTGTCTATTGACACATTAAAGTGTAACTCTTCTACGGTGCAAACTTAGAATTTGAAGCTCATTCTCAGTTATGAGAATGACCAAAACACTACAAGATATAGACCTAATACTAACGTTTAAAGTGACGAAAATACAAACAACAAAATTTGCCCCCGTTGTCGCAAAAAGCGTCGTTATTGACGATACCATAGAAACTCGCTATTGGCGTCGCTAACTGGCGTCGCTATTAGCATCGCAAATATAGCGACGCCAATATTGACACAACCAGTAAATTTGCGACGCGCATAGCGATGGCAATAGCGACGCGAGCAATAAATTTGCGACGCTAATAGCGACGGTAACAGGGATTAAAAAAATTTTGTGGCTGGGCAGCAAGCTGCCCTGCCACATATAGCACTGTGTGCTGTATGAGAGCCATACAAAATAGTTTCTGCACTACTGTATACAAAACACTTGCAAACAAAAAGAATGTATACTGAAATCATAAAACTGATACATGAAATAAATACATGATCGCATAAAAAGCGATTGGCACAATCATGACAGGATATCAGTAATACATAGAAAATGTCTACATAGATCAGGCGACTAAAAAATAAAGGTGTGTGAGCTCCAAGGATCCAAGGGCGAGCTACAAATCCTCGTCCCCCGAAAGCTCGTCCCGCCGCAAAGGAGCATCGAATGGATTCTGCAGAAAAAGAAACAATACATCAATCCAGCATACAAGAATGCATTCAAATATCTCATGGTAACTACAGACAAGAAAGATGAGTGACTTACAGGGCCACCGCGTCTATACAATCGGTCAATCAATGCATTGAGATCGTGCCTCTCTGTATATCGAGTCTCAAGGCCTTGCGAATCGCGATTTGTAATGGAGTTGTGCAAAGAAAACAAAATGCTAACTGTTAGAAACATGATTGTCAGTACAAAGAATATTTCAAAAAAACAAAGAAGCAAAACAAAAGAGAAACTTACAAAGTCCTCCAAATATGTCCTGTGTGGCCGCCACTCCCAAGATGATGGACCACTTTGGCCTCGAGTCGTGCCCTCGCCGCCTCGCGCTGCTAACTCCAACATCCTAGAGAATCTGTAGCCTCCTCCCTCAGTCGGCGCCAGTCGTCTGCATCTAACCACTCGGGCTTTGTAGCCCCACTCTTGATTTCCTTGCGTGCATCGGATCGTCTATGTGACATGTATGCACGCATGCAATTCATCATCCAGCCCGTAGAGAATCTATCTACTGCGGCTGGCACCGGAAACTCCTCATGCAAGGATGCTACTATGTAGTCCTTGCTCCCCTCCAGTATGTTCTTCCAATGATCCAGAACGTTGTGCCGAAAAACTTATTGGCACAACTCTCTCATGCGAACCATCACTCTCCTCCCCTCATCATTCATGATGATGGCTCCTGACCTACTATCGACCAGATATCTATAACCCCTAGGAGTCTGCCTAAGATGGGTCCTCTCCCATCTCCGTCCACGCTCCTGGGCATATCCAGGAGACCCCTCTACATCCAGTGTACTGACGGGAGTAACCTCTCTTGGAGTGGCACCCAAAGGGGTGCCAGCTGCTGACGATTGCGCAAAAGTCAGAGTAACTAGAGTAGACGTCCCCACAGGTGTGACAAATCCTGGAGGTGACGCAGCTCGAGCTGAACGACGAGATGGAGACACCACATCCGTGTCTCCACAGCAGCATTCCCCTGATCCCGATGTAGTCCCTCCCTCTGGCCCAAGTCGTGAGCGTCGAGATCGTCTGCTCGAAGCCGAAGCATCCGATCGCGCTGAAGCAGATCTAGCAGAGCGCCCTGACGAAGAATGAGACAGCTCCTGGTCTGCCATCTCTCTGAATCTCGCGAGTTGGTCTAGAGACATACGTGCAAAGATGTCCTGTAACTCCTCATCGTTCATCCCTCGACTCATCCTGAAAATGTCACCTGCACAGATAAAAAATGGTGTTAGAATAATCAATTTAAATTATACAAAGCACAGTAATATAAATCATTTTTTAAAAATCCCTCTTAAAATGCATATCTTATGTACCTTTATAAGAGATCTGAACAACGAATTGAGTAAGTGGATGCTCCAAGTATGAAGTATCCTATGGTCCCATGTTAATCTCCTGACACAACTCCGCATACACTGGAAGGTCAATAGACATGTCACCACAAAAGAATGAGTCTGCCTCGTTCTCAAAAAATTCTTGGACTCCTGTATTTCCATCATTGTTAGCCGATGTGGGCTCCAAGCTTTCGATGGCCTCCACCCCTTGTAATATCGACCCCTCTATTTGCATATTATCTTCATCTATGCTCAGAACATCGCTTTGATCATATACTCTCGCACTTCGGGGAGTTGAAGGTATAACATGCCACCATCGAGGTTGTCGGGGGTTTGGATAGAAGATTACCTATTCACAAACACGTACAAAGTGAGTTCAAACCATTGTGACATAAACCATGTCGTATTACAATTAGCAAGCAAATGACTCCATGCACCTGTTCACAATGGGCCGGCAACACAAAGGTGTCACGCAAATCTGTCCATTTTTTTTCAGAATCTATTTTGAGAAATCCCGATGGACCTCGTCGAACTATTGCTCCAGCTCCTCCAAGTACCACTTTGAACCACTGCACATCGAATAATATCATGGAGAAGCTACGGTAATCCACCGTAATAATACTTTGCAAGTTCCCAAAATACTCCATCTCATCCACAACCGTGTTCGGATCCGTTGCTCGTCGTCGGCTCTCTTGCTCGAACCTTGCCATGACACCACAGTCCATTGTGGAGCGCATTTTGTCAATACGCTCCACGCGAAAATGCCGTCTGCGCGACCACGCTGCACTATATATTTTTTACTGTACATTGAAACACTCAAATTAGATGTCGCATATAAAATTTAGATACGACAGATTCTAAACCCCTCATCGCCTTTGGACTACATCCCCTCGAGAATTCCCACTCCTCCATTGAGACCTCTGTCCCTTCGTTAGATGTTGCGGTCAAGGCTCTATGCAACCATCGTGTTGATATAAACCGCGGCATCTCCTCCATGCCTTCGAGATATCGAATCGTTCGATGATGCGTACTATGTCAGAATTCAGCTCGTGCTTCCTCTTGATCTTGCCTTGCAATCTGGTACTTGGTGAGCCACGTCTCCATGGAGGCATGGTGCAACATACAAAAGCGATTCACCTTCTCTTCCATTGAGGCATCCATTCTTTTTTCTACCCCATTTCCAACCACCACATCTCCAGTCAGTCTATCATCGTCCTTCAGCGTCCATAGCATTTCATTGTCTAGTTCCACTATTGGTAGCCATTGTGAGATATGCACTAACGCCTCTGACACCAACCAACCTTTGGCCATGCTACCTTCTGGCCGAGCTCGTTGACGCACAAAGCCTTTCATGGTTTTCATGAAGTGCTCCAGGAAGAACATCCATCGCATATGGACAGGTCCAGCAATCTCCACTTCGTCCAGAAGATGCACAAGAAGGTGGACTTGTATCGTGAGCATGCTAATGGGAAGGTATTTCTCAAAGAGACAGACCGTCTCCACTGCTCCCCGCCTCATGGATTCAATAGAAGATGTCTTAATCTCTTTCTGTGAGATCCATTGCACCAAAGTCAACAACTTGTAAATGGTCCCGCGATTTTCTGGAGTAAGGCATCCTGCGATCGCGATCGGTAGGACAAATTGCCACAAATGAGAAAGCATTATGAATAATGGCCACTTTTCAAATTGCAAAATGCCCACGCTAATTACAATCCATTCGTAGCACAAACCTGACATATCTTATGCCAATCATGGGATTTTAGCCCCGACAATTGGTCATCTTTAGAAAATGCAGACCTGAGAGAACGCATCATACCCGTCGGAGTGTAGATAGACTTGATTACTTGCTTGACCATGCACTCTTCTTTAGTGGAAAAAACCCAAGCAGCACGAGGAAGCTGCACATGACCATCAGCACTCCACTGCGGCCAAAGCGCCTCTATCTTACCTACCTCCTTCAAATCCATTTGTGCCCCTATAGAGTCTCTCTTTCCTGTGATGTGGTCCCATAGCAAGTTGCCCACATTCTTGAAAATATGCATGGGATCCAACAAGTGGTTGACCTGTAAGTGGGTCCAATATGGCAACTCGTAGAAAACTGAGAACAGTCGCATTTCATTTGGATGTGATTCCGGGTTGACCATTTTCAGCTCATACCAGCTTGTGGCGTTCATACGTGTTGGAGGTCATCCAAGGAAACCTTCCCTGAGTTCATGATCCTCCGGCAAGAAAGCGGCGTGTCCTTGATATACCATCTTCTTCATGGTTCGTGACCTTCGGGAGTCTAACTGTGGCCCACACAATGGACATGCATGATAACCTGAGGTAACTAGACTTGTAAGGCAAGCCACGACCTAGTGAATACTTGATTGAATGAGATAAAATATAGATATTACCAGCGAGAAGGGAGGTCTGCTCACCTGAGCACTCTCCCAATCCCGGAAAGTCATGCATCGTCCACATGAGAATGGCTCGAATGTTGGCTGACTGCCGACCATCACGCCTGCTCATATCTTGCACAGTGATCCCCTCCTCCCACAAAATCTTAAGCTCATCGACTAATGGATGAAGATACACGTCCATATTTTTTATTTTGTAGCGGCTTGGGACGAGCAAGCTAAGGATGAGATGTCCTTTCTTCGTAGAAAGCCATGGAGGGATGTTGTAGTTGACAAGGACTATAGGCCACACACTGTAAGAAATTGAGCGCAGACCGAATGGGTTCACACCATCCATTGTGAGACCGAGTCGAAGATTCCTTGGCTCTCGCGCAAAGCCTGGGAAGGTAGAGTCAATGTGGTTCCATGCGCGCGAATCTGCTGATATTTGTTGAACTCTATCTGTGGACCTATTCTGCACATGCCACGTTGTCAAGCTTGCCATGCTGGACGTACGAAACATGTGGTTTATGCAGGGGATGAGTGGAAAGTGTCTAAGAACTTTTTGAGGGATGATTTTCCCTTACAAGTCCTGTCGATACCTATGAGCACTACACTTTGGACATGTCTCCATAGTCTCATATTCATCTCGAGATAGTATGCAATCGTTGATACATGCATGGATGTTATTGTAGTCCATGCCAAGCTTCCGTAAAACATGTCGTGCATCATCACGAGACTCAGGTATGGTATTTGCAGGTGGTAATATATGATATTTCAATAACCTTAAAAAAATCATGTTTGTAATAATAGTGTCAAAAAAAAAAATCAATGAAGCCTATGTGCAAGGTACCTGAATAACTCGGTCACACTCGTATCATTCCACTCGTATTTTGCTTACACACTTAAGAGTGCAAGGAATGTCTTCAACCGAGATACTTGGCACCCATTATATAATGGTATGGATGCTTCCTCTCTAAGCGGATCAGATGTCTCGACATCCATGGGAATCAATGCATCGATCATTGCCTCCATCTCAGGCTCCAAGATTGTAGGTAGGTCTGGAAGGTTGTCTGTCTCCTCTGGCATTGACGGTATAGATTGGCCTTGCGAGTGGTGGATTGGCTCCTGCACTCCATCCATCGCACGCCCAGGAACTCTTCTAATTGGCTGCAAAGGGTGCACTCCCCCTTGGGATGAGACATCACTCCCTGGATAGAAAATTTGCCAACAAGACCCAATCTTATTGTGTATGGTTTTCAATTAGCTTGCGAGTACAATGCATGATTAATATTAACTTCAAATTACCGTTTGCTGAAAATCTACAATCGCCTGATCAATGATCTCAGATTGAAACTTGCTAAATCGTCGTACGTGTTCTATAGACAATCGGCGTTTTCGTCTAATTGCCAACTTGCATTGAGAGCAAGGACATGGGACACGCTGATTAAGATATGCCTCGCGATCTTGAACAATAAGACCTTCTTCGTTTTCCATCTTATCTATATTACCTCAAACGAGGCTCAAATGGATAGCTTTATGGAGATGTATGTCAAGTTGCAAGTTGACCATAAGCTCTTGCTTGAGAGGTTTTAGCCTCTGCAAGAGCTTGAGAAGAAAATTTTGTAAAACATTGAGGTTGATATTGATGCATCCATGGTGTTGAAATCTAAACTTCAAGATATAAGAAATGCTTTACTGATTAATGTAAAGAATGCATTGTACATAGTAGTTGAGAGATTTATTGATGTTATATCTTGGCCATATACCATGCTCAAGGATTTGTTTATCCCGGTAGATAATTATTCGTTATTGTAAGAAAAAAAGCATTGGTTCATAAGGTTCATGAGTCGAAGACTAAATGTTTGGACTTGACTAAAAGATTGGATAATGGCTTAGATGCTAAAAGGAAAAGTGATGAATATGTTACTTCATCATTGCAAAACAAATAGGGGAGGTCTGGATGGCTAGTTGTGTAAACCCATGTGGACGTACACATTATATTTTGATGGGGTGTTCAGGAGTCCTAATAAAAAAAGGGAGTGTTGGAGTAGTTATCCGAGATCCCTGGCATGGAGTTACAATGAAATTAGTTGCTTATCTCAGGGTAAGATTCACTAACAACATGGCAGAGTATAAAGCCTTGATTATGGGACTGAATATTTCCAAGAAAGGTGGTATTCGGTGATTGTTAGTAAAAGGGGATTCCCAGATGATCTTAAATCAACTCAATGAGACATATACAGTCTGGAATCCTATCCTTCATATGTATCATCGAACTGCTATAACCCTACTTGATGAATTTGAGAGCACATCTCTTCAGCTCATTCCACGTTCTTGGAATCAGTTTGCGGATTCACTAGCCAATTTTGCTTATGAAGATGACCTCTTCTTCAACTACGGTCCTAGTCCAGATGTTGCTCTTAATAATGAGACAGAACCTGGTCGTTTGTGGGGAATGTTATCAGACCACACATTATATGGAAAGTGATGGTTGATATGGGTAATGCAAAGAGTAACCGAGACCCATCTACCACTATTATCCTGGACCCATAGGTTGGTCAGCCGACATGTTATGCGTACGTCTCTTGCTATATATGTAGGAGGTATGGGTTACAACTTGATGCATTTAGTTTAGGGTTGAGAGCCCTATTTTTCCCCTTGGAATAGAGCGTATTTTTGTATATATGCCTTCTTCCAAGGAGGGATCTATATGAGCTGGTTTGATTGATTTCTTTAGGCCAAGAGGGCCAATTAGTTTCTAGTACAAATGTGCTATTTCTTTAGGCCAAGAGGGCCCTATGTCTGTTTGGTGCAAGTACGTTTAATGGTTTATTGTTTCAGTGATTTCATCATATAGATTGATGAAGTCACTGGAGGGAGCCTTTGCTGCGGAGGAGCTTCTTGTGGCCATTCCAGGTGGTTTCATCCCCTTTTCAAGATTTTTTCCCTTAAGCAAATAACGATACATGTGTAAGGGGTACTTTCTTTTTATTTGATGACATCCCAGGTTTAGGTTCAGTATGTCTATGGGAGGTCTAAGTAGTCATTGCCTCCTGCAAAGGAATTGTCAGGCAGTGAAAGACCTGTTTTTGAAGGTAGTCTTAGTGACCCTGTTCTGCTAGCCTACTAGGCGATCGTTCTAGGAGGTCCTGTTAGTGTGAGGCAGTTAGAGAAGCCTACTAAAATGATGATATAAAGAAGCAAATCCCTAAATATCTTAGAGAAAATCCATGAATATACAGAGGTGTGTAAAAAGGGGTCTAACCCCTATTTAAAAAATATAGAAAAGGAAAGAAAGAAAAATCCTTGAGCAATTGTTTATCGCCTTGCAAAGGCCCAGTAGATTCCTGGGGATGAGACAAGACCTGGGGCCAATGCCTTGTCTTCCTAAGGGTGGCAACTAGCTGAAAAGCAAAGCGCCATTACCAAACTCCTCAATGAGGAAATCATGCTTATTAAACCTAACTTGAAAATTCTTCTCAATCATCTAGCCCAAAGACTGTTGAGATATCGAGCTCCACTCGTGATATGCCAAGGTGACCGTTGTGCATTTATGTCACCGACTTGTCAGTTGTAGATGCGGTTGGTACACCGCCCATGAATAATAGCTAGATGACAGCTATCCTTATCTACTCTAGTTTGTGGTTCAGTTAGTATGCCACCTTAGTTAGTTGTCTTTGGCTTGAGACCCATATATAGGGTTCTTCTATTTCTTTGTATGAGACTTCTTTTTGGCTTACACAACTAAGAAGAGAAAAACTGTTTTTAGCCTCCACCTTTGTGTGTATTCCCCCATTGTGCAAGCAAGAAAGCTACAAGTGAGGCTCCTTCCTTCTCTCCCACAATCTTGACATGGTATCAGAGCCTTGTTCGTGGTAAGGAGCTCAAGAAAGCAAGCCAAGCTTGCGGTGTTCTGGTAAGAGGAGTAGTGTTGCTTTCATTTTCTGTTTTTGGGAGTAGATCTCTGCAGGTAGCACAGCCGAAAATTGCAAGAGTGCATTGTCTCAGGTTGAGACGCCCTTCGCGGTGAAGCAAGAGGGCAGAAAGGCTTTAGCTCCCGGCGACCCTGTTTTTTTGATTTGAGGCCATTTCGGGGCCTGTTTTGGAGGCGGAAGTTTTCTGCATGCACTCAGGAAAAGGCCCAGTTTTATGCTATGCAGCCACTGTTCTACAGGTCGGTGAAAAGTTACTGTAGAAATTGCAACGTATGCCTGTGCGCAGAGACATTGGGAGTTACAGAATCATCCTTGTTGCCTGTTGATGCAAAATCGTCACTAGGAAGTGACTGTGTGGTTAAATACCACTTTTCTCAGTTTTGCAGATTTGTCCTTGTGAGGCTGAAGCTGTGTTCTCTGCAGTGACATAAATTTTTGCAGTATTCTGTAATGGCATCTGATTCTCTTTCACAGATTGTAACTGAAAAGCTTGACAAGAACAACTTCCAAGCATGGAAGTTTAGAATGACAAATTTCCTTATGGGAAAAGGATATTGGGAATTTGTTGCAAGAAATGAAGAAGAACCAGTTCTTCTTGATGTTCCCAATCAACAGCAAATGTAGGCATTCAAAGCATGGCATCAGAGAGCCAGGAAAGTTATGTACTGGCTGTCTATCAGTATTTCAGACTCTATGATTGTGCATATTCAGGATGCAAGTATGCCAAAGAAGGCATGGGATAATTTGTCAAAAATGTATAGCACAAATACGCAAGCCAGGAAAATGCAGCTCAAGCAAGAGTTGCATAATGTGCAAAGAGAAAGTATGAGCATCAATGACTACCACATGAAGGTGAAGAAGATTGCAGATGCACTTGCTTCCATTGGGTCGCCAGTGGAAGATGATGATTTAGTTTCTGTGACCTTGAATGGTCTAGGAAAGGATTATGCACAGTTTCGGACATCCATTTCAGTTCGTGAAAGATTTTATGATTTTAAGGAGTTGATTGCTCTTCTAATTTCTAAGGAGCAGAGAAATGGTGGTGCATCTTGTTCAGAAGGAACTTCAAAAGAAACTGTCTTCTACTCAAATGCTGGAAGAGGTAGAGGCAGAGGTAGAGGAGGCCGATTTGGAGGCCGTGGTAGAAATTAGAATATGCAGCAAACTCAAGAAAACCAGTCCTATGGAGGAGGACGTGGTAACTCTAGAGGCAGGGGGAGCCAAAGAGGTCGTGGTGGATGGCAAAGAGGCCAAAATGCAAACAACAATGTTGAATGCTACTACTGTGGTAAAATGGGTCATATGGCTAAAGACTGCTATAAAAAGCAGAATGACATCATGAATGGAAAATTGCAACAAGGGAATTATGCATCTTCTAGTAGACAGGGTGATGACAGAAATGAGCATTTGTTTATGGTGCAGCACATGAACAATTCTGTGACAAGTGCAGAAGAAAGCAACGATATGTGGTATGTTGACTCAGGTGCATCAAACCACATGACAGGTCATGCAGAATGGATGGAGGATGCAAGGAAAATGAAAAAACCAGGATTTGTGGAGACTGGTGATGATACTGCACATCCTATTGTGCAGATTGGAAAAATTCATTTGTCTATGCAGGATGGGAAAAAGAAATACATGTCCGATGTATTTCATGTCCCGAATATCACCAAGAATCTAGTTTCTGTTGGTCAAATGGTTGAGCAGGGCTTGCAGGTCAAATTTAATCCTCATGGATGCTTTGTTGAGGATATGAAAAATAAAGGTCGCTTGATAGCAAAAGAAAAGAAGAAGGGTAGAATGTTTACATTGGATGCAGATATGCCTGAATTGAGTGCAGCAATGTTTGCACATGGGACCAGTGTAGTTGCAGATATTGATATCTGGCATAAACGCATTGGTCATGTTAATGTACAGCGACTTAAATCAATGCAGGCCCAAAACATTGTTGCAGGATTGCCTAAATTCAAGGTTGCAAAAATGCATAAGGTATGTGAAGCCTGTCAGTTTGGAAAACAGGCAAGGAAACCATTTCCTAGACATGTTCAAGAGAGTAAGAAGCCATTGGAATTAATCCACTCTGATGTGTGGACTACTAAAGCTGCATCTCTTGGAGGCTGTCATTATTGTGTCACTTTTATTGATGACTATAGCAGAAAAGTTTGGGTGTATTTTATGAAAAAGAAAAGTAAAGTTTTTGGGCATTTCAAAACTCTTAAAGCTATGGATGAAAAAGAAACAGGCCTGCAAATAAAATGCCTAAGGTTAGATGGAGGGGGAGAGTGCAGTCATACCCCACAACAAAATGGAATTGCAGAAAGGAAAAACACACATTTTGGAAAGGTATCTCGTGCCATGCTCAACGAAAAAGACTTGCTAGATTTTTTCTGGGCTGAAGCAGTTGCTACAGCAGTCTATATAATGAACAAGACTCCCACTGCAGCAATACATGGGATGACTCCACAGGAGAGGTATGCTGGTAGGAAACCAGATATTTCTCATTTGAAAATTTTTTGTTGCATTGCCTATGTACATGTGCCAGATGAGTTGAGATCCAAGTTGGATCCAAAAGCTGAGAAGTGCATCTTTATTGGTTACTCTCTGCAGCAAAAAGGGTATAGATGCTATAACCCTTCTACTCGTAAGTTTACAGTGAGCAAAGATGTTGTTTTTTATGAGATGAGTAGCTGGTATAAACCAGTAAATGTGATTGATGATGAAGATGCACAAAACGGTAATGCTACACAGAATTCACAGCAGCAGTCACAAAATATTAGTGGACCTGGAGTGTCCTCTAGCAGTGGTTCACATTCTTCGCCATGGACAGGTAGATTGAGATCAGGAGAATATTCTCAAAGCAATGGAGATAGTGGTATTCAGGTATCACGAAAAGGAAAAGAGAAGGTAGATCAGCCCATGTTTGATGTGAATGCACGTCACTCTTATGTGGATGGTGAATCTAGTGGCTCAGAACAGAGCATTGATGATGAGTTGGGTATTCCTTCTATTGTTACACCTGGAGTAAGGAAGACCAGGGATGTTTTGAGAGCACCTGGGAGTGAACCTACTTTGCGCAGGTCTACTAGAGCTAGGTATCCTGTGGATAGGCTCAAATATGATGGATTTACAGCCATTCACTATGCATATATGGTCAAAGTGATACAGGAACCAGAACCCACTTCTTTTGAGCAAGCCATGGGAAAAGAAAAATGGGAGAAAGCCATGGATGAAGAAATGGATGCCTTGGAAGAAAATGCTACATGGGAATTGGTACCTTTGCCTAAAGGTAAGGATGCAATTGGCTGTAAGTGGGTTTATAAGGTGAAGCACAATGCAGATGGTTCTGTGAATAGATACAAGGCAAGATTAGTAGTCAAGGGGTATGCACAAACATATGGCATTGATTATGAAGAAACATTCAGTCCGGTTGCAAGGATGGCAACCGTAAGAGCAGTCATTGCTATGGCTACATCAAAGGAATGGTCTTTACATCAGATGGATGTAAAGAATGCCTTCTTGCATGGTGATTTGCAAGAAGAGGTATATATGGAGCAGCCACCAGGTTATGTGCATGCTATTCATCCTAAGTTTCTTTGCAGGTTGAAGAAAGCATTGTATGGCTTGAAGCAAGCACCTAGAGCATGGTCTGACAAGATAGAACAGTATCTTGTCACTATTGGCTTTCAGATTTCCAAGGCAGATTTCTCACTTTATGTGAGAAAAACAGAGAAAGGTATTATGCTACTTGTCATTTATGTTGATGATTTGATTATGACAGATGACAGTAATGAAGATATCCTTCATGTGAAAATGCTATTGAAGCAAAAGTTTGAGATAAAGGATTTGGGAGAGCTGCGTTATTTCTTGGGCATTGAGGTGATTAGATCACCAAGTGGGATTCAGCTCTAGCAGAGGCAGTATGGATTGGACATGCTATCCAAAAATGGGATGACAGGCTGTAAGCCTATTTCAGTTCCTTTGGAGCAGAATGTGAAGCTGAGCACAGATGCATGTGAGCTTCTAGAAGACCCTACTATGTACAGACGCATAGTAGGAAGTTTGATTTATATGACTATTACCAGGCCAGATTTGAGCTATGCTGTTGGATTGGTAAGTCAGTTTATGCAGGCTCCAAGGAAACTGCATTTGGATGCGGCTAGATGCATACTCAGGTATGTGAAGTCCACATTGGAGTATGGACTATTTTATGAGACTGGGGTTCAGATACAGCTACATGGATACACTGATGCTGATTGGGCTGGTAGTATTTCTGATAGACGATCTACCAGTGGATATGTGTTCTCTTTTGGGAGTGCTGCAATCACTTGGAGTAGCAAGAAACAGCCTAGAGTTGCCTTGTTGAGCACAGAGGCCGAGTACAGGGATGCAGCAATGGCTGCATGTGAGGTACCTTGGTTGCATAAGCTACTTTATGATATGCATCAGCCTACAGATGGGCCAGTTGTCATTTATTGTGACAACATGAGCAGTATACACTTGGCAAATAACCTAGTCTATCATGCTAGAACAAAGCACATTGAGGTGCATTATCACTATGTGCAGGAGAGGGTTTTACTAGGTCTTATTGATCTAGTTTATGTCAGCACAGAGGATCAGGTAGCTGACATATTTACGAAGGCATTGGGCGCAGAGAAGCTACGCAAGTTCAGAGACCTGCTTGGTGTGCAGGAATTGAGATTGAGCTCGAGGGGGAGTGTTGAGATATCGAGCTCCACTCGTGATATGCCAGGGTGACCGTTGTGCATTTATGTCACCGACTTGTCAGTTGTAGATGCGGTTGGTACACCGCCCATGAATAATAGCTAGATGACAGCTATCCTTATCTACTCTAGTTCGTGGCTTAGTTAGTATGCCACCTTAGTTAGTTGTCTTTGGTTTGAGACCCATATATAGGGTTCTTCTATTTCTTTGTATGAGATTTTTCTTTGGCTTACACAACTAAGAAGAGAAAAACTGTTTTCAGCCTCCACCTTTGTGTGTATTCCCCCATTGTGCAAGCAAGAAAGCTACAAGTGAGACTCCTTCCTTCTCTCCCACAATCTTGACAAAGACAACATATTTTTAGTAATTGACGGGACATGAAATACATCATGCAAGTTCTTCTTCTTGCCATCATGAATTACCAAAGGCATTTTGCCTTTATGTTCAATGCTATATTGCGTGTCATCCCCTATGCATACATAGTCATTCCTCTTAGGCACCATGTCAATAAACCAATTACCATGAGGCATCATATGATTTGATGGCCCCAAATCAATATACAAAACAACATCCTCAATAGACTTCTTAGCAACCCTATCTTTCACACATGTAATGGCAGGCATCATTTGTCTAACTAGATGATGCATAATCTCCATGCCTCTTTCCCTTTTAATTACCCTACTTCTTCTAGTAGTCCTTAGCAATATGATCGTACTTTTCACACTAGTTACAATCCTTATCCTTATTAGAATTGTCAGATGGATGCTGCTGCTACCAGGAGCCTCTCCCTCTATGCCCCCTATCTCTGAAATTTCCACCTCCTCTCGCATTTGAACCTTGCTACTTATTATTGCCATAAGATACATTTTTCTAGCCTCCTCTCCCGGAACCATAACATCTACCATGGCAATCACAACCACGTTGATGTAAATAAAAGATAACATTCTTGCACTTTGAGTTGCTAAAGTCTATAGACAAGCCAAGTTTAACTTCCTCATGAATAAGCAATGCAACCAGCTCATTGAAATGTACCATTTCAGCCCCCATGGATATGGAAGTATTAAATGACTTATATTCAGATCCCAAGCCATTTAAAGTCACTGTAACCATGTCTTCATCCTCAACATGTGTGCCAATGGATGCCATCTAATAAGCAATAATCTCAATCTCCATGACAAGCTTGTATAGATCTTCCTTTTCTCTCCATATTGTTGAAAATTTTCTTTAATTGTATCTTCTTGGCTTGCTGCAGTGGTAGTTGTGCCATAATACCTAATCAATATATCCATGCATCTGCTGTGGTGACTTGCAGTTCATGTTCTGCGTTACCATAGCATCTAAGATACACAAAGATAACCAGTGTAGCCCCCTATGAGCTCTCCATATTGTTGAATTTTTTCTTTAATTGTTGGAAAGAGCTCTTTCCAACCAAGCTTGGTGACAACATTTATATTCCTTCTATGCAACATCTGGTAACAGGAGATGCTATTCCTTTTTTGTGCAAGGATATTTAGAGTCTAATCGAACTTTCACTTACTGCGTGTATCCAACAGCTTTTTTCTTATTTTTATGAAGAAATTCAATAGTATAAAGACAAGCTGTATAAAGCTAATACTAAGTTGGCTTCTGCTCAAGAGAATTTTGTTGATCTTTGTATAAAAATGGGGTAGTAAACTAAGGTCATGGATACACAGAAAGATAAAATCTCTACTTTGATAGCTCATTTGGCAAGAACTCAGTCCCAAGTTGTTATTGTAATAGAGAAGAGGGATAGCTTACAAAAGGAGATTGAAGAGATGAAGGTTGTGATAGCTATCCAAACAAAGAAGCTTCAATCCACTACAATTGTCTTAGACCAGAGCAATGCTTAGATTTAGCAACTCAAGTATCAATTGGCTCAATCTCACTCTTTTTCATAGAGTCCTATACAACCAGTTCTTTCTTTGTCCACTACGAACTTAGCAATTCTTCAAAGACAAGCCACATTATGCCCTTTTTTTTAAAGGCTAAAGTGAAAAGACTTTAGTCTCAAATGGATTTTATGTTGTCTTCATTTGAGTAGTTTCAAGAATATGTTCCTCCAGATCACTCATTTTTTGTGCATTATCAATAACAGAAGTTGGCCTCTTACATAAAGCTTTCAACAATGAATTTACCTCTCCTAGAGGATGGATGGAGTGGGGACCGGTCTTCTAACTTGTTGATTGAAGTAGTCCAAATGGTTTTTGAAGACTTTGTAACTTCAGATACTATGCTTCTATCTTATATGCATTTGTGAGGTGATTTGTTAATTCCATACGATGAAGATTTAGCTTGGTATGTTGGGAATGTGGTATTACAAGCTTCTTTGTATGTCAGAAATTTGGAGTTGCGGATAGATGACATGTTTTAGTGTTATTCCTCCAAAGTAATTGGTTGTCCTGAGAGTTCGTGGAATACTATGATTGACTTTATTTTTTTCAATCAAAGACAAATCAAAGCTTCATCTCATGCACAAAACATGAACCAACTGAGGGTGGATCTTTTAGCCTATCTTTCTAAGCAACCTCCATTAGATTTCTTTTTTTTAAAGCTTATCATCATAGGTCCACTTTAGGTCCATCAATACCTTCTTTATCTCATTATCAATAGATGGCCCATAGGTATTACACTTATATTTTCCCTCGAGTATTTCCCTTTATCAATCTAACCCCCAGGTCATTTTACCCCCTGTCTTCCAACCTCACGGTGCTCCTCAAATTCCTATCTTTACTCATTGTTCTTTCATTGAAGATCATGTCATTTCCCCTCCTCCTTCTTGTCCTTCCCCATCTACAATGTTTCTCTCCATTTTTTTTGCCTATCTATTAACACCTTTGACCAGGAGAAATATGGACTCTCTTTTTTTCCCCTTAAGGAGTGAATAAACAAACATAGGCCTAACCAATGAGAGAGCTAGGATTCCAAATTCATGTAACATGAATCTTCTAGATATATCTTGGCCCAAATCTTCCCTCAATAATAAAATAAGGAAAAATGTGGGGAATACAATGCTGACACTTCCTGGAAGTTTGTGACTTGAATTTTTATATTCTTATTTTTTTATGTTTGACTTTTCATTTCTCCCCTTTTCAAAATTTCCCTATTTCTTAGGCAAAACTCAAATTTATCATATCTCTTTCCCCGCTTCTTCTTTCCTGACAAAATCTTACAGCCTCATTGTTGCTTTCCCTATCTGTAACCCTGCGAAATTTCATTTCCTCTACACAAACATAGAGTGAGTTTCACATGTTTTATGAGAGCAGAGCTTGTTATACCAAAGTCCTAAGATTTATTCACAAAACCTTACAGGTATATTGTTCTCTTCCATGGATATTCTATGGTAAAGTTTTATCTCATTTGGACAAAACATGTGCAAGTTATGTGCATTCTCTAACATGTACTTTCTTTTGTTTTGGTACTCTAGGAGTCTCTTACAGTCAAGAACAATGATCTTTTGAACACTCAACTTCTTCTTCAACATATTACGGTTTCTTTGTAAACAAAGTTACAAGTATGTTGTCTTGTTTTTTTGGTGCTCCATAGTTAAATTTTATCTCGTTTAGACAAAATGTATGCAAGCTGTATGCATACTGAGATTTTCTTTTTTTTTTGTGTACTCCAAGAGTCTTTCAGGGTGGATAACAATGATTTTTTAAAAACTCAAATTCTTCAACATCTTTGGGCTTCTTTGCAAAGAGAGCCATAGGTATATTGTTACTTTTTTTTTGTTGCTCCATGGTTAAGTTTCAACTCATTTGGACAAAGCCTATGTAAGTTATATGTATGCTTTGACTCGAGATTTCTTTTTTCTTGTACTCTAGGAATTTTTTAGTGAAGGAACAATGGTCTTGTTATAAGTCAACTTCTTGTTCAACATATCTGGGCTTCTTTGTGAAAAGAATTACAAGCATAATGTTTTTTTTAAATTGCTCCATTTAATTTTCATTTCATTTGGAGAGAACATTTGCAAATTATACACATGCTGATAGGTAAATTTTCTATTTGGTTATTATAGATGTCTTCACAGAGGAAAAACATCAATAACATACTTAGAGTGGAGGTCTTCAATAGGAAATATAGTGGCAGTAATTGGATTTGTGATAAGTACCATAAGTTGAATTAGATTTTGATGCACCCAAGTACTCGAGCGAGTTTCAAGGTCAGGCGTAAGGATGTTGTAGATCCTAGCAAACATTAGAAAGGTAGAATTTTAAAGTTCAAAAAAGTGCTTAATGGAACAAGTACATTAACAAAAGTGTTGATCCAACATGTTTATATACACAAACAAATCTCTGTACACAACAAGAACTACATTGCAAAATATAAACAAAAAAATAAGTTTTTTAAATTTTATCATTGTTATTCTTTTGCATTAGAGTTTTTTTTTTAAATCTTTGTAGTGTTCTAATTCAATCTTGTTTTACTAATAGCTCTATATCCATCAACATTACATGAATTGCAGAATATGAAATGTTTGAGCGGCAAGATACATGTTTGGCATGAAGACATAGGTTCTTTGATCTATGATAATAACTCTGTAAGTCAACTTGCAACTCAAAATATCTTTTTTTATAATTCATTGTATTTAGTAGAAAGCCAGAGATTGCAACATGTCCCATTGCCGCCACTATCTAGTGGTGGTGAATGGTTGATTGGTAGCTTGGAGTTGTCAGGAGCATGTAAGTCCAAGATAAAATCTGACATCAATAGTGCAATAGAACCCATCACATGCTGCAAAGATATGCATCTTAGTTAGTTTATTCCATTCTCATTGTTTGCACATTTGTTTGGCTCATGTGATGTTCTGAAGAAATCAAAGATTACTTATCAATGTAAGTGTCCATCTGAGGAATGGATGATTCAACTATTGGGTGAGTCTTGGCAAGTCAAAATAACACATTTTAATGAGATGATTGAGTGCAGGGTCAACCAATCTGATCTCATGTTCAGGTAGATCTTTTTTACTACTTTGAATGCCTTGATTTAATTGACATAGATCTTGTTTAGATGAATTGTTGTGTTAGTTGCATTTACTCACCATTATTTTTGTTTTTATTACAGGTATTTCATCGTTAGACAAACTTTGTGCATTCACTTTTGATATAGAAGATGGCAAATTTTGCGAGGGGAGTGGATCAGCTTGGATCAAGATACCCAAGATGAGACACATACAACTCTCATAGATGTGGTTATCTTGTGGAATGGTCATAATCCTTTTGTGGTCAGCACAGAGAGCCATTGACCCATTTCTTTTCTGAGACAAGAAATCCAATTAATATCCAATGAGCCCCTCTGCAACTTCTATTTCAAGTTAGATAATAGAAAAGTCAGGATTCGTAGTGAGCAATCCATGACATGTAAACAATGTGCTTCTTCACATATCCTTGAGATAGTGGAATCCTTGTAATTTATTAAAATAAAGAACGAATATAATTTTTTAAAAACTTCTAAGTACTTTCAATTTAGATAATCTTAGTTTACTATGATCCAAGCGTGCAATCATACATATTGTAATTAGTCAATCGTGTTGGTTGAAATCATAAATTAAATTGCAGGTTGGAGTTCTATAATCTATGCAATATTGGCTTTGCATAATGATATATTATAGCTCATCTCTTCTACTCATTTCTTAAATTTAAATATTAAATTGGATGCAAGGATTTTGAAGGTCTTTTAGAATTTTTTTTTTTGAAAAATTTCTATGTTTTCTCTAGTTGGACTTGAATATACTCAGTGATCCAAGTATGTTTGAGGATATAATAATGTAGAATGAAGCGTTTGATTGTATGAGTAATTTTAATGGTGACTTTAAAGTATGGAAATAAAGAAACTTAGATAAGAGTGTTAATTTGAAACTTTAGGGTTAAAAAAGAACCCTTATTTAAAACCCTAGATACATAAAATCTATAACTCCAAACTCATTTTCACTTTCATTCCTCTACTTCCCTAAACTTGTGCCCTCCTTCCTTCTCTCTTTGTGTGCCATGGCTATCACTCCCACCTTCACCGCATGGATTAGCTCAACACGTTACGTACACATAGGAGACTAGATATACCCTAGGTTTTGCATGACCTTGAGTCTAGAGAACTCACATTGTGCTGTAGACCCTAGCTCTAGTATAGTGGCATCGTTTTGTGATACATCAAACCCTCTCACTTGCTCTATTTCAGACTCTACTCTTAGATGGGTCCCCATAGATTTCTTCTATAGATTATGTGCTAGATCGATCCATGCAAATGTGATTAATCAAGCCCTTGTGCATGTGGGGCAGCATCTCCACACTAGAGCAGTGCCCACCTCATCCCAAGTCCACACCACGATGGATCTCATTGAGCGTGATGCAGCATTTTCCATATATGTTTTGTGCACTGAGGTGCAAGAGGACAGTGACAAAGAGATTGATCCACCATCTTGACCACACCTAGAGTTTTTTGAGAGGGAGCCTGAAGAGATCACACTTGATCCTAGAGTAGAGGCAACATAAAGCCTAGCCATTGTGCAACCACCTCCTTGCCCTGATGAGATGCCGACAAGAAATGAGCCACCCCTCACTTCTCTCCATACTATCATCATTGAGGGGATGGAATGCAGGATGTAATAGAAATTTTGGAGATAAGAGAAGAAGAACTATATCATATCATGGTGCATGATGCACGTGATCATTTTATAGATTTTGATATACAAGATACCCTGGCACATACTAATGAGGTGGTTCAATATAATGGCATAAGTTTCAATGACATCTCTACCATTGTGAGCATCGAAGATCACATTGAGGATGCGGTGCCATAGTATGATATCTCAGATGAGGTATTCAAGCAGTTGCAAGAAAGCATTTTTGGACCTCGATCCGGACTACATAGCACCTTCCCAAGAGAGAGATGAGGGTGGCCCAGTTGTAGGAGTAGACCTGGATGCTTCATTACAGTAGCAAATAGATGATGCAGAGAAGGTAATATTATCATATTAATGTTATTGGATTCACGTGCAAATTTACCGGTAGGGTCTCTAGGTCATGGGGACCATTGGGAATAATTTTTGCCAAGATCGCGTCCCTAGAGAAGCCTTGGCTGAAGGCTCACGTCTGGGGGCATGAGCAGACTTGGCCCGAGGCTCACATTTGGGGGCATAAGTTTTGCTCATGTCCCCAAATGCGAGCCTCTAGCTAGGGCTTCTCTAGGGGCCCGATCCTACAAACTCATGCCCCCAGACGACGCGAGCTTCCAGCCAGGGCTTCTTTATGAGCCTAATCCTAGCAAAAATTAATCCCAATGGTCTCAATGCCCTAGAGGCCTACTGGTAAATTTGTGAGTAAATGTAATTTATATATCTTAGCACACTCCTTGCATAGTGATGTTGACACAGTGAGTTTTACACTGAGCTCGCGTGATGTAGGACATTGTCTATATAGATGAATTTTCATCTAGACAAGGTGGCCGATCTAGTAGCTAAGGAAGGGTGTAGGACTTGGCATTGAAAGAGTATATCAGCCAGCTTATGAGTGACATTATTGTATTTCATAAGACATGCTCTACGGCTTTTGTTGAGAACTTTCTGAAGTTGAGGGCACTAGCGAAGGCTAGGCCCTTCAAGACCGTCACAACAAACTCTAGCTTGGAGAAAGTAGTGTTGCTTCGACATTCAAAGTTCCTCTACTTATTCTCTAGTACTAGTTCTGGGCTACTTTTTTTCATGGTGGCATGTGGGATCATTGCTGGTGTTCAAGACCCCAATGTCATTAGGTAGGAACTACTAGGGAAAAATGTGTTGCTACCTATGATAAAGAATAACTTTAACCATGGGGAGTGTAGCTCCAAGAAGCTAGGAGAGAGTAGATGTACTTATCGCCAAATGATATCTCATCACCAATATATTGCACTTTGTAATCTTATATTGAAGTAATGAAAACCGATATTTGTTGGATTTGCGTGCAATGTAGTTTGTCATATGTGTCATTTATTATTGTTTTTTACTTGAATGTTACATTTATTTATCGAATTTATACGCACCACAATTTGTATCCTAAATTAACAGGTAGTGCTTTATTGAGTTTTTGTGCACCGTGTATTCGCTTGAATGCATGTAACGATAACTCAAAGACATAAATAAAACAAATAACAAGAGAATAAATAAAAATTAAGATATGCCAAAAATTTTGTATTTATATTCATAATATTTTACATAGGATCCATACAACCAGGGTTTTAAAAAACTATTTGGAACCTACATTCCGTATATGTTTTAGTACTACACCCCTAACGTTGTTGATCTCCATGAGGACTATCCTTCCATCATCAGAAGAACCTCACTATCCACAAATCCCTATCAATGAGACAGTGACTCTCATTGTATTCACTGCTGCATAGACCGAGTCTTCGAACAAGTTGATGAGGTAAGGTTTGACAACTTCCTATTGTGCAAGGAGGGCTTGGGAAATCTAATGATCGGGTTGTTGCAAGCTAATTCATCTAGGAAGTGCCTCCTGTTGTTGTTAATCAGTATGCAATTCATAATCTACCACACTAGCTTCTGAAATGGGAGCCTTTGGTATCAAGAGGTGCATGGTCTTCTGGTAATGGCATATCTCACGAAGAGCCAATGTGCCTGGCCTCCATCGACGCTTGTGATGCTAGCGTGGTGGTGGTGGTGGTGGTGGAGCTAGGGGATGTGACCTGTGCATGAGATTTCGAGGGGGTGTCTCCGAGCCACTTTCTTAGTGCGTGCCATGTCTTCTAGGAAAGAAAACTCAAAACTCAAAAGTGAAATGTGTAAAATGAGGTGAAACTTTAAACTTATAGCAAACTTTTCAAAAACCCTTAAACTTGAATTAATGTATCCATGCTTTGGAAAAATATGACTAGTGACCTGATGTAACGTGTCCACTAGTATCATCCAGGACACGTCTTAGCAGTCCATCGGAAAGGATGTCTAGAAATCTCCGCCCGGCACTCCTATGGAATGTTACGGGATTTGCGATCTAGGGCTTTCTGCGTCTACCACGTAGCGGAAGTATTCTGGCCATTCCCACTTAGGATCGACCAGAATTAGGGTTTTCCTGATTGGTCATTTCCTAACAGCAACTAGCGTCCGACCCCAAGCGAACTACTTTACACAGAAACGCCAGGTCTGAAGTGGATTCACACTGCACTTGGTTCAAGGAGAATGGGAAACGAGAGGGATGCAAAGCTCAACCTCTCTGCCATAAGGCATAGTCCCATTCCATTCCCCTAAAACAGAGTAAATTGGTTAAGACATAACTCTAGGTCAACGCTTTTGTTGTTCGTGTCCTTTGACAATCATCCCGCTGTTCTTCGAGATTTGAGAAAATTTTCCGACCAACCCGGACCACCCAACCGTAGGACGGACCCATGGCCCATCCTCCACACTTTCCTCAGTTTGTTTTAGTTATGTAATTATCTAACACATTAATTGGACATGTAATAACCAGCTTCTTTAATTAATCCGTTAAGCACTGGTTCCTTCACATAATCTTATCACATGATATAGAAAAACAATATCAAACAAGTTTTTTATTAACATATCATCATATTTATCTTTGAAATACAAGGAGTTCCGCCCATAGGCTTATCCATAATTTGCCCGAAGGCTATCCAACAATCCATAGGGATCACTATTTCAAGTTTTCGCCTGTAGACTAGTATGCGGGCTTCGAGATCCAATCCCGAGTTACGTTAGCCTCTTGTGCAGGACCTAGAAGGCGAGGGATTTACGGCCAGAGCCCCCCTGGCACCCAAGAATCCTCCTGCTCTAAGTAGCACTCAACGGAGAGACCTCTCGAGGCGGGTTCGGTCCACGTTCCCAGCACGGTCAACAACCCCCTTGGTTAGGGTCAGGTAGGCAGTCGGGGGTAATTGAAGCTGCCACTCCCTTCAGGCCTTCAATCTGAAGTATAGATACTTATTTACTTTGTAATTCATTGGTCAAACAAGTCAAATAGTGCTCTAAAATCTCTAGCAAGCAGAAACATTTCCATTGATCGATTTTTGTTGTTGGCAAACTACTAAGGAATGAATCTTTCCTTTTCAATGCATCTAGCACTCAATCCGGGGTCTTGCAACTTGGCAAGATCCCTTATATTCTGGGTTAGGGCATACCCTATTAACCCAACTTGGTCAAACCCTAAAGTTCATTGGATACTTCAGTTTCCGGTTGTTAACCTTCCTTACTTAGAAGGATATCAAAGTATACATCCTCTTGCAAGATAACTTGCGTAAGGATCCGCCATCCTTGTTGCGGGAATTTAGCCTTTCTTCTTGTGAATCAATCACAAGACCATATGACTTCGTACTTGCTGCGCAAGTCCTGCATCGAACTAAGCGATAATGGAGTTACGAAACAATCCATTTCAGTTTCTTTAAGCTGACATTTGTCAGCCCTAGGGTTCCCTAGCTTTATTATTTTCTTTTAAGAAACTCAGGGATGAATCCTAATTTCTTTTATGTTTACAATTTACTGACCCTACAATCAGGGAATGTGGGCAAGTATTTAAGGTATAAACATTTATTGGATTTTAATTCATTCCCAATGAATATTTCGCAGCATTTTTAATATGGTTAACTCTAGAAGGTAATTTGGAGATTACTTCCGTATGATTTGTTATCTACGTGTTATTTGACTTTTTAATCATATACCTCATCGATTTGAGGTTACGTTAAATTCAACTAATCTTCCCTTTTCTTTGTGAACAAACTCACGCTAAATAAGCAATCTTTCCCTGGCTAAGTTATGTAGTTAGCAATGATAACTTCCTAGAGTTTAAGCATCGCAAGAATCCTTTCATGATTTGCACTTTCCATGATGATTTTTTGTAAAAAGAAATAGGGGTTAATAGTGCAAGATGCAGTTTTATACCTTCTAGGCTTAACCGAAGTACACTACTTTAGTGGGTAAATAATCTTGCTCATAATTCGTTTCAACGCATAATGCTATTTGAAGGAAAACTATGTTTATACTTTATTTATTTTGCATGTTCAATTAAACTAAATTCCTTCATCGTGAATAACTAGGACAAAATATATCTTATCCCTAACAATTCACCTTGCACAATTGAATTAAAATCGATATAAAATTAAGAAGGAAAAACCTGGGTTTGGGGTGAGATATCCACATGGATACTGGGAGATGACCCTCCCACAGCTACTCCTTGGACTTTCTTAGGAGGCATCATAGTTGTAATCCTTTGAATGTGGAAGCAGCTTTACACTCCCTTTTGGAATTCCACCGTCGCTCCCTTGCACGTCAATACTCTTCTTCTTCTTTTTTTCGAGTAGGGGGAAAACCAAGTTCCAAGGGTATTTTGGAAAGGCAAGGAACAGTTAAGGGTTTATCCATGAGGAGGGGTAATAAGTCCTTTTAAGATCTTAGTTTCTTTTGGGGAAAAATGTTTACAAAGCCTAAAGAAAAGGCCCTATAGGGGTATATACACGGGAAAAAGGGTGTGTGTGTGTGGTTCCAGAAGGTTTAAGAAGAGGTCTTGGGAGACTTTTGGGCACGAGAGTGAAAGGTATAGGAAGGGGGGTCTTGGAGGGGTTTTAGGACACGAGGATGAAAGGGTTAAAGGGGAAGGGGAACGGTGAAAGGGGCTTATAGCACGGGGGGGGGGGGGGGGAGGGGGGGAAAGGGTGTGTAAAAAGGGGACACGAGGGAGGAAATTGGGCTTTTGGAGGGTTCCAATGGGAAGGGGCTTTAAATCCCCGGAGATAAAATGGACTTGTGTGGGAAGGATTTCAATGAAAATTCTAAATTCTCGAGGGGAAAAAGCAAGGGAAAAACTTAATTTCCCGGGGTAAAAATGGAAAGGGCCTTAAGGAGGGCCCCCCTGTCAAGATTGTGGGAGAGAAGGAAGGAGTCTCACTTGTAGCTTTCTTGCTTGCACAATGGGGGAATACACACAAGGGTGGAGGTTGAAAACAGTTTTCCTCTTCTTAGTTGTGTAAGCCAAAAGAACTCACATACCAAGAAATAGAAGAACCCTATATATGGGTCTCAAACAAAACTCAACTAACTAAGGTGGCATACTAACTGAACCACGAATTAGAGTAGATAAGGATAGCTATCATCTAGCTATTATTCATGGGCGGTATACCAACCGCATCTGCAACTAACAAGTCGGTGACATAAATGCACAACGGTCACCCTGGCATATCATGAGTGGAGCTCGATATCTCAACACCCCCCTTAGAAGCTTCCCAAGAAGCTTCTGGGAAGCTTCTATAGTCGTGACACTCCACGTGGAGGAAGAGAAGATGCTTTTCAATGGCAGCTTTCTAGCGAGCAGGGCCGAAATGATGGCCGTGGCGGAACTTTAGCGGTGCTCCTCCCTCATGGCGTGGCACCGAGCAGCGTGGCTCAACTCTCTCCCTCTCATGGCCTGGCGGCGTTCATCCTCCTCCCTACACGATGGTCTAGGGAAGCCTTACAACACTCCTTGCTTCTCCACCACTCCCCTCAGTGTGACGGCTCTTCTCAGTGTCCCATCCTATCTCCCCACTTCAGCTCCATCTTCTCCCACTGGCAGCATCGTCCTCTTTGGTTAAATAGGGGAGGGGAGGGGAATAGAAACCATGGAGAAGCTCCTCAGTGGGATGCCTTCGTAAATATGTCAGCTACCTGATCCTCTGTGCCGACATAAACTAGATCAATAAGACCTAATAAAACTCTCTCTCGCACATAGTGATAATGCACCTCAATGTGCTTTGTTCTAGCATGATAGACTGGGTTATTTGCCAAGTGTATACTACTCATGTTGTCACAATAAATGACAACTGGCCCATCTGTGGACTGATGCATATCATAAAGTAGCTTATGTAACCAAGCTACCTCACATGCAGCCATTACTGCACCCCTGTACTCAGCCTCTGTGCTTGACAAGGCAACTGTAGGTTGTTTCTTGCTGCTCCAAGTGACTGCAGCACTCCCAAAAGAGAACACATATCCAGTGGTAGATCATCTATTAGAAATACTACCAGCCCAATCAGCATCAGTGTATCCATGCAACTATATCTGAACCCCAGTCTCATAAAATAGTCCATACTGCAATGTGGACTTCACATACCTGAGTATGCGTCTAGTCGCATCTAAATGCGGTTTCCTTGGAGCCTGCATAAACTGACTTACCAATCCAATAGCATAGCTCAAATGTGGCCTGGTAATAGTCATATAAATCAAACTTCCTACTATGCGTTTGTACATAGTAGGGTCTTCCAAAAGCTCATCTGCATCTGCGCTTAGCTTCACATTCTGCTCCAAAGGAACTGAAATAGGCTTACAGCCTGTCATCCCATATTTGGACAGCATGTCCAATCCATACTGCCTCTGCAAGAGCCATATCCCACTTGGTGATCTAATCATCTCAATGCCCAAGAAATAACACAGCTCTCCCAAATCCTTCATCTCAAACTTCTGCTTCAATAGTATTTTCACATGAAGGATATCTTCATCACTGTCACCTGTCATAATCAAATCATCAACATAAATGACAAGTAGCATGATACCTTTCTCTGTTTTTCTCACATAAAGTGAGAAATCTGCCTTGGAAATCTGAAATCCAATAGTGACAAGATATTGGCCTATCTTGTCAGACCATGCTCTAGGTGCTTGCTTCAAGCCATACAAGGCTTTCTTCAACCTGCAAACAAACTCAGGATGAACAACATGCACATAACCTAGTGGCTGCTCCATATAGACCTCTTTTTGCAAATCACCATGCAAGAAGGCATTCTTTATATCCATCTGATGTAAAGACCATCCCTTTGATGCAGCCATAGCAATGACTGCTCTTACGGTTGCCATCCTTGCAACCGGACTGAATGTTTCTTCATAATCAATGCCATCTGTTTGTGCATACCCCTTGACTACTAATCTTGCCTTGTATCTATTCACAGATCCATCTGCATTGTGTTTCACCTTATAAACCCACTTACAACCAATTGCATTCTTATATTTAGGCAAAGGTACCAATTCCCATGTAGCATTTGCTTCCAAGGCATCCATTTCTTCATCCATGGCTTTCTCCCATTTTTCTTTTCCCATGGCTTGCTCAAAAGAAGTGGATTCTAGTTCCTGTATCACTTTGACTATATAGGCATAATGAATGGCTGTAAATCCATTATATTTCAGTCTATCCACAGGATACCTAGCTCTAGTAGACCTATGCAAAGTAGGCTCACTTCCAAGTGCTCTCAAAACATCCTTGGTCTTCCTTACTCCAGGTGTAACAATAGAAGGGATACCCAACTCATCATCAATGCTCTGTTCTGAGCCATTGGATTCACCATCCACATAAGAGTGACCTGCATTCACATCAAACATGGGCTGATCTACCTTCTCTTTTCCTTTTTGTGAAACCTGCATACCATTATTTGCATTGTTTTAAGGAGATTCTCCTGATCTTAATCTACTTATCCATGGCGAAGAATGTGAACCACTGCTAGAGGACACTCCAGGTCCACTAATATTTTGTGATTGCTGCTGTGAAATCTGTTCAGCATTCCCATTTTGTGCATCTACATCATCAATCACATTTACTGGTTTATACTAGCTACTTATCTCATCAAAAACAACATCTCTGCTCACTATAAACTTACGAGTAGAAGGGTTATAGCATCTATATCCTTTCTGTTGTGTAGAGAGTAGCCAATAAAGATGCACTTCTCAGCTTTTGGATCCAACTTGGATCTCAACTCATCTGGCACATGAACATAGGCAATGCAACCAAAAATTTTCAAATGAAAAATATCTGGTTTCCGACCAGTATACCTCTCCTCTGGAGTCATCCCATGTATTGCTGCAGTGGGAGTCATGTTCATTATGTAGACTGTTGTAGCAATTGCTTCAGCCCAATAAAAATCTGGCAAGTCTTTTTCGTTGAGCATGGCACGAGATACCTCTCCAATATGTCTCTTTTTCCTTTCTGCAATTCCATTTTGTTATGGGGAATGACTACATGATTATTGCTGCTTTATGCCATGCTCCTGCAGGAACCTTGCAAACTCATTTGAGAGGTACTCACCCCCTCCATCTGACCTTCGGCATTTTAATTGCAGACCTGTTTCTTTTTCAACCATAGCTTTAAGAGTTTTGAAATACCCAAACACTTCACTTTTCTTTTTCATAAAATACACCCAAACTTTTCTACTATAGTCATCAATAGAAGTGACAAAATAATGACAGCCTCCAATAGGTGCAGCTTTAGTAGTCTACACATTAGAGTGGATTAATTCCAATGGCTTCTTACTCTCTTGAACATGACTAGAAAATGGTTTCCTTGCCTGTTTTCCAAATTGATAGGCTTCACATACCTTATGCTATTTTGCAACCTTGAATTTAGGAAATCTTGCAACAATATTTTGGGCCTGCATTGATTTAAGTCGCTATACATTAATATGAGCAATGGGTTTATGCCAGATATCAATATCTGCAACTACACCGGTCCCATGTGCAAACATTGCTGCACTCAATTCAGACATGTCTGCATCCAACATAAACATTATGCCCTTCTTATTTCCTTTTGCTATCAAGCGACCTTTATTTTTCATATCCTCAACAAAGCATCCATGAGGATTAAAGCTGACCTGCAAGCCTTGCTCAATCATTTGACCAACAGAAACGAGATTCTTGGTGATATTTGGGACATGAAATACATCTGACATGTATTTTTTTTTTCCCATCCTACATAGACAAATGAATTTTTCTAATATGCACAATAGGATATGCAGTATCATCACCAATCTCCACAAATCCTAGTTTTTCCATTTTCCTTGCATCCTGCATCCATTCTGCATGACTTGTCATGTGGTTTGACACATTTGAGTCAACATACCACACTTCATTGCTTTCTTCTGCACTTGTCACAGAATTGTTCATGTGCTGCACCATAAACAAATGCTCATTTCTGTCATCGCCCTGTCTACTAGAAGATGCATAATTCCCTTGTTTTAATTTTCCAGTCATGATGTCATTCTGCTTTTTATAGTCGTCTTTAGCCATATGACCCATTTTACCACAGTAGTAGCATTCAACATTGTTGTTTGCATTTTGGCCTCTTTGCCATCCACCACGACCTCTTTGGCTCCCCCTGCCTCTAGAGTTATCACATCCTTCTCCATAGGACTGGTTTTCTTGAGTTTGCTGCATATTCTGATTTCTACCACGGCCTCCAGATCAGCCTCCTCTACCTCTGCCTCTACCTCTTCCAGCATTTGAGTAGAAGACAGTTTCTTTTGAAGTTCTTCTGAAGAAGATGCACCACCATTTCTTTGCTCCTCAGAAATTAGAAGAGCAATCAACTCCTCAAAATCAAGAAATCTTTCACGGACGGAAATGGATATTCGGAACTGTGCATAATCCTTTCCTAGACCATTCAAGGTCACGGAAACTAAATCATTATCTTCCACTGGTGACCCAATGGAAGCAAGTGCATCTGCAATCTTCTTCACCTTCATGTTGTAGTCATTGATGCTCATACTTTCTCTTTGCACATTGTGCAACTCTTGCTTGAGCTACATTTTCCTCGCTTGCGTATTTGTGCTATACATTTTTGACAAAGTATTCCACGCCTCCTTTGGCGTACTTGCATCCTAAATATGCACAATCATAGAATCTGAAATACTGATAGATAGCCAGTACATAAATTTTCTGGCTCTCTCATCCCATCCTTTAAATGCCTGCATTTGCTGTTGATTGGGAACATCAGGAAGAACTGGTTCTTCTTCATTTCCTGCAACAAATTCCCAATATCCTTTTCCCATAAGGAAATTCGTCATTCTAAACTTCCATGCTTGGAAGTTGTTCTTGTCAAGCTTTTCAGTGACAATCTGTGAAAGAGAATCAGACGCCATTACAGAACACTGCAAAAAATTCTGTCACTGTAAAAAACACAGCTTCAACCTCACAAGGGCAAATCTGCAAAACTGACGAAAGTGATAAGTGACCATACAGTCACTTCCTAGTGATGATTTTGCATCAACAGGCAACAAGGATGATTGTGTAACTCCCAATGTCTCTGCGAACAAGCATATGATGCAATTTCTATAGTAGCTTTTCACCAACCTGTAGAACAGTGGTCACACAGCATAAAACATGGCCTTTTCCTGAGTCCGTGCAAACAACTTCCGCCTTCAAAACAGGCCCCGAAACGGCCTCAAATAAAAAAAACAAAGCAACCAAGGGCTAAAGCCCTTTGAGGGCTAAAGCTCTCACCTGCAACATATACTGTCCTCTTGCTACACTGCGAAGGGTCTCTCAATCTGAGACAATGCACTCTTGCACTTTCTGGCTGTGCTACCTGCAGAGACTTGCTCCCAAAACAAAAAAATGAAAGCAACACTAGTCCTCTTACCAGAACCCCGCAAACTTGGTTTGCTTTCTTGAGCTCCTTACCACGAACAAGGCTTTGATACCATGTCAAGATTGTGGGAGAGAAGGAAGGAGTCTCACTTGTAGCTTTCTTGCATGCACAATGGGGGAATACACACAAGGGTGGAGGCTGAAAACAGTTTTCCTCTTCTTAGTTGTGTAAGCCAAAAGAACTCACATACAAAGAAATAGAAGAACCCTATATATGGGTCTCAAACCAAACTCAACTAACTAAGGTGGCATACTAACTGAACCACGAACTAGAGTAGATAAGGATAGCTGTCATCTAGCTATTATTCATAGGCGGTGTACCAACTACATCTGCAACTTACAAGTCGGTGACATAAATGCACAACCGTCACCTTGGCATATCACGAGTGGAGCTCGATATCTCAACACCCCCCTTAGAATCTTCCCAAGAAGCTTCTGGGAAGCTTCTATAGTCGTGACACTCCACGTGGAGGAAGAGAAGATGCTTTTCAACGGCAGCTTTCTGGTGGGCAGGGCCGAAATGATGACCGTGGTGGAACTTCAGCGGTGCTCCTCCCTCATGGCGTGGCACCGAGCAGCGTGGCTCAACTCTCTCCCTCTCACGGCCTGGCGGCGTCGATCCTCCTCCCTACACGATGGTCTAGGGAAGCCTTACGACACTCCTTGCTTCTCCACCACTCCCCTCAGTGTGACGGCTCTTCTCAGTGTCCCGTCCTATCTCCCCACTTCAGCTCCATCTTCTCCCACTGGCAGCAACGTCCTCTCTGGTTAAATAGGGGAGGGGAGGGGGGATCCTCCCTCTTCATCGTGTCAATATGCATGGCACTCACACTCCCGCGAGCTCCCATTGAGGAGCTTCTCCATGGTTTCTATTCCCCTCCCCTTCCAGCACGACTGTCAGCTGGGGGGGATTAAAAAATTTTTGCATTATCCTCAAGAAATTGCCATATCGATATCCCCCCTTCCTATAAGGGTAATTCACGTGAAAAAAAGAAATTTTGAATGTTACATTCACTCCCCCTTAGAGGAATCGAGATGTCCTCATCTCGAGATAAACTGGAGATATTGATGGTTGAGAGTGCCTTCATCTACCCAAGTGGCATCCTCTTCGGGATAATCTCCCACTGGACAAGGCATTCTCTTAAGGTTCTAGATCTTAATTGTCTCTCCCTAACATCTAAGATTCTATCAGGCCTTAGTTCAAGGACTCCTTGACTAGGAATTACAATTTGTTGGTCATCAAGTACATGGCTAGGATTAGGTACATATTTCTTCAATAGGCTAATATGGAATACATTGTGAACCTTTAGGTTCTCAGGGAGTTGCAATCTATAAGTATTAGGTCCTAGGCATTTGAGGATCTTGTACGGCCCACAATACCTTGGACTTAGCTTCTTGCAATCTCCTAAGGATAGAGAACTCTTTCTAGGGCGTACACGAATGAAGACCATGTCTCCTTCTTTGAAGACCCTTTCTTGACGCTTCAAATCCACGTATGCCTTCTGTCTATCCTTTGTTGCTTGTATGTCCTATCTTATTGACTTTACTTGGTCATCCATGTCTTCCAACATTAGCCTTGAAGCTTCAACCCTTAGGGTTGGATCAGAAAAGTTTAGGGGACCTCGACAGTCATGTCCATACAATGCTTGGAAAGGGGTCATCTGAATGCTCTGCCGGTAAGAAGCATTGTACGCAAATTCTACCAACGGCACGTATTGAATCCACCTCTTCGGTTCTCGACAGCAGTATGCCCTAAGCATATCCTCAATGACTTGATTTACTCACTCTGTTAGGCCATCCGTTTGGGGATGGTAAGCGGTGCTAAAACAGAGTTGAGTCCCAATAGCTTCAAAGATAGCTCTCTAGAAGTGTGATGTGAAGAGAGAATCACTGTCACTAATGATTCTTCTGGGTAAACCATGTAGCTTGAATACCTCCTTGATAAACAATCTTGCAATGTCTGAGGCTTTATAGTTTGTCTTTACTGGAATAAGGTGTGCAACCTTAGTAAGCATGTCAACCACAACCATGATGAAGTTGTATCCTCCCTGGACTTGGGGTAGGCCTACAACAAAATCCATACTAATGAATTCCCATTTCATTTGGGGAATGTCAAGCGGTTGCAGTTTTCCTGGCATCATGACATGTTTGGCTTTGATACGTTGGCAAGACAAACACTCGGTGACATATTTGAGAATATCACCTTTGAGCTCTCCCAATGATAGCTGTTCCTAACTGCATTAAGAGTCTTAGCATAGCCAGGATGTCCTGCGAAAGGAGAGTCATGAGCTTCCAACATTATCTTCTGCTTAAGTGACTAGCTTGCTGGTATACACAACCTTGTTCTATAGTAGGCAAGTCCACTATTAATGGAAAATTCGTGATACTTAGCTTGCAAATTTTGATTCTGCTCCTTGATAGAGATCTCCTTTAGCATTGTTTGGTAGGCCAAATCATGGCATGCTTCGTCTCTAGCTAACTCAATTATAGGGTTGTTTGGCATAGATACCTTTGTAGCTAGAGATCTGGCCGTTGATGGATTTTGCAAGATTAGGGAATTTAGGAATGCCTTGCGACTAAGTGCATCGGCAACTACATTCTCTTTCCCTAGTCAGTACTTGATTTCAAAGTCATATTCCTCCAACACTTCAATCCACTGACGTTGCCTCATGTTGAGCTCATTCTAGGTAAAGATCCATTTGAGACTCTTATGGTCGGTTACTAGAGTAAACTTGTTACCCAACAGGTAGTGTCTCCAAAGCTTTAGAGCATGGATGACAGCTAGTAATTCTAGATCATGCGTAGCATAATTCTTTTCATGACTCTTCAATTTCCTTGAAGAGTATGCTACTCGATGACCTTCCTGCATAAGTACACAACCCAAGGCAAGAATGCTAGCATCAGTTACTACCTCGAACTCCTTATTGAGGTCTGGAAGTTTTTAAAATAGGTGCTGATACCAAACTTTGCTTCAATCTGTTGAAGCTATTTTTTTCGGGAGTTGACCATGCGATGGAATTTTGCTTCTTCAGTAAGTTCGTCAGAGGTGCTACAATCAAAGCATAGTTTTTGATGAAAACCCTATACCATCCTGTCAATCCAAGAAAGCTATGTATCTCTTTGACGGATAATGGTGTTGGCCACTCAAGCACATCTCTCACCTTGGCTGGGTCCACCGATATTCCTTCAGATGATACTATGAATCCTAGATATTCAATCTCACGCTTGAAGAAGGCACGCTTCTTCATTTTTGCATACAGCTTATGTGACCTCATTGTCTCAAGGACAATCCGAAGTTGAGATTCATGATCTTCTTCTTGTTTAGAATAGACTAAAGTGTCATCGAAGAAGACAAGCACGAAATCATCAAGATATGTCCTAAAGATATCCTGCATTAACCTATTGAAGGTGGCAGGAGCATTCGTAAGCCCGAATGACATAACCAGGAACTCAAAGTGTCCATATCTTGTATTGAAGGCCGTCTTTGGGATATCTTCTTCTTTGATCCTTATCTAATAGTAACCTGACCTGAGATCAATCTTGGAGAAGATCTTTGCACCCTGAAGACGATCAAGAAGCTCATCTATTATAGGAATAGGATACTTGTTCTTGACTGTTGATTGATTCAACCCTCGGTAATCAATACATAGTCGAAGTGTCCCATCTTTCTTTTTTTGGAATAGTACTGGAGCTCCCCACGGTGAATTGCTACGCCGGATGTAGCCCTAATCTAATAGTTTCTTGAGTTGTTCCTTCAGCTCAATTGCTTCTGGTATGGACATTCTATAAGGTCTCTTTGCAATTGACGCAGCTCCAGGTACTAACCTAATCTCATGATCCACTTCTCTTTGAGGCGGAAGTTCAGTCAACTCTTCAGGGAATACATCCGCGTATTCCTTTAGCCAAAAAGGTCCTTCATGAGGCTCTTGCTTTTGATCTAATTTGTTGAGTTTGATCAAGTAAACAGGTAATCCTTTTTTGACTCCTTTTATGATCCGAGACACTTTGGCCAATTGGATTCTTGGCACTCCTGCCTCACCTTGAGCTGTGACTAATTCCCTTTCAGAGTTTCGAAAGGAAACTTGACCCTTCCCACAGTGAATGTGGGCATCGTTAGGCTTAAGCCAATCCATTCTGAGTAGACATTCATGGATACCTAATTTCATGACTCTGAATTTAACCGAAGTCTTCTTTCCTCCCAGAAAGAATTCCACCTTAGCAGTTTGCCTGGTACAAGTAACCTCACGACCATTTGCCAATTCCACAAGCAGGGTAGATGCTTCTACTGTGGCTATTCCTAATCTTTTTGCACATGCTGGAGAGATAAAGGAATGTGTACTGCCACAATCAATCAAGGTTTTGAAACCTTTACCTTGATAGTCCGACGGTGTCTGAATCACTGAGAACTGGCGATTCGGCCCTTTCTTGTTTAAAGCGGCATGGACTGTCGCTCTTTCGAATTCTACTTCCATGGTCGGATCTTCTTCTTCCCCTTCTTTGCACATTTGCCTATTGGCAATGCAAGCGGCTCTTCCTCTTCCTCGGGTAGCAGCTCCCAGACCACGGCCTATTCCTTGGAAAGGCGCTTGGCAATGTCCTCCACCGAGCTTGGGACTTTACCTCTTGAAGTGACCGGGTTCGTTGCAGTGGAAACAACGGAGGTTTCGGCTATTACTTTGAGTAGGAACAAAGTTGTTGACGTTATTCATCCTTGCTTTCTTTCTTTGTCCCTGATTATGACCTTGAACTCTCTTCATTTGAGGTCTGAATCCTCCTCTATTCAGTTCATTATAAGACCAAGCTTTGTTACCCCTTGGTCTAGACTGTACCTCCTAAATTATAGGCGCCACTCGAATGAGTGCATCCTGAAGATTTGATGGACGTATAGATTCGAGATGGGTATTTACTAGTGGATTTAAGCCCGCACAAAATTTGGACACCTGCTGTATCATGTCCATCTGTGGCAGATACTTTAAAAGTGAGACGAATTTAGAGTAGTATGCGTCAAGAGTGAGTCCTAACTATTTTAGCTCGTAGAACTCGTTCATTTTCTGCGTGCGATATGCCGGTGGTAATAAGTATCTTCCCTGCACGGCTTTCTTCAACTTTTCCCAAGTAACAAATCCCTCTAGGATCCCTTGATCCCTGCACCATTGCTTCCACCAAAGTCTGGCTTCACCGGTGAGCTTTAACTTGGCGAGCATAGCCTGATTGGTGGTTGCAGTACTGGCTGCTTCGAAGTAATCCTCCATGGACTCAATCCAAATTTCAACATCAGCTTGGAGGAATCTACCTCTCTTGTCAAACTCGGGTGGCTTAATCTATTTGAGAAGGAACTTCTTCTCCTGGATTACAGCAGTACTTGATGTAGGTGGCGAATTATGAACCTGTATCTGGGGTTGTGCCTGAATAAAGGTTTTCTTAACGTTATTATACAATAATCGACGTTAGCTTATATTACATCTTTAATAAAGCTATCTCGTAAACAATGTAGCTACTTAACTTTTTATCAACTCTTATGCACAGCCAGACATTGATAAAAAGAAGTCTTTATTTGTATTTATATGGGCATAGCCCTTTCGAATACAATGTTTCATGCAATGATAAGCCAATTGTTGCATTTAGTTTGGGGAGAACAACGTTGTATTGCATTTATCTATAGGAACTATGTAATAGTAGGGTTTTGGGTCATGGATCTTCAGGAATAGATAAATCATTGGAAGTTCAGGATATCCTTTCCATTGGAATCCATACTTCTCATGGCAGCCCAACACTTTAATCCTGTTAGCGGGGATTACACGGGTTACTTCCTCATATACATATGAGTTCATCTCAACCCTCTGACCTTGAATATGTAAAGTTGAATTTACTTGAGCTTCCACAAAAACGAACAGCTTCACGACTTTCAGGTCTTCCAACTACTTGATCCTCTTTAGGTTGGTCTGTAGATAAGCAAACCGGTGGGCGGCTATATAGTAGATTCCTGAAGCACCCATCCATCTTCGTTCCATGTACAAAGGTGATGGATTATAGATCTGCTCCAGGATATTCATCATCCCAATTCTTTGTCTATAAAGCGGAGAATGCACTGCAGTCATAAACATGACCCGAAATACCAAAAACTTGTTCCACGCTTCGTAATTTTGCAAGATAGCATTGAAGGTAAGGAAATGTTTGGACAGCAACAATTGCTTTACTTCATTTAATTGAGATTTCATAAAAACAATTCCGTTGTTGGTCGGCTCTGATACCAACTGTAACGTATCCAGTAGTATCATCTAGGACATGTCTTAGCAGTCCATCGAAAAGGATGTCTAGAAAGCTCCGCCCGGCACTCCCATGGAATGTTACGGGATTTGCGATCCAGGGCTTTCCGCGTCTGCCACGTAGTGGAAGTATTTTGGTCGTTCCCACTTAGGAACGACCAAAATTAGGGTTTTCCTGATTGATCATTTCCTAACAGCAACTAGCGTCGGACCCCAAACGAACTACTTTATGCAAAAACGCCAGGTCCGAAGTGGATTCACGCTGCACTTGGTTCAAGGAGAATGGGAAATGAGAGGGATGCAAAGCTCAACCTCTCTGGCATAAGGCATAGTCCCATTCCGTTCCCCTAAAACAGCGTAAATTGGTTAAGACATAACTCTAGGTCAACGCTTTCATTGTTCATGTCCTTTGACAATCATCCCGTTGTTCTTCGAGATTTGAGAAAAGTTCCCAGCCAACCAGGACCACCCAACCATAGGACGGACCCATGGCCCATCCTCCGCACTTTCCTAGGTTTGTTTTAGTTATGTAATTATCTAACACATTAATTGGACATGTAATAACCAATTTCTTTAATTAATCCGTTAAGCACTAGTTCCTTCAGGTAATCTTATCACGTGACATAGAAAAACAATATCAAACAAGTTTTTTATTAACATATCATCATATTTATCTTTGAAATACAAGGAGTTTCGCCCGTAGGCTTATCCATAATCTGCCTGAAGGCTATCCAGTAATCCACAGGGATCACTATTCCAAGTTTCCGCCCGTAGACTAGTATGCGGGCTTCGAGATCCAATCTTGAGTCACATTAGCCTCTTGTGCAGGACCCGGAAGGCGAGGGATTTACGGCTAGAGCCCCCCTGGCACCCAAGCATCCTCCTGCTCGAAGTAGCACTCAATGGAGAGACCTCTCGTGTGGCGGGTTCGGTCCACGTTCTCGACGTGGTCAACAACCCCTTGGTTAGGGTCAGGCACGTAGTTGGGGGTAACTGAAGCTGCCACTTCCTTCAGGCCTTCAACCTGAAGTATAGATACTTATTTACTTTGTAATTCATTGGTCAAACAAGTCAAATAGTGCTCTAAAATCTCTAGCAAGCAGAAACACTTCCATTGATCGATTGTTGTTGTCGGCAAACTACTAAGGATGGAATCTTTCCTTTTGAATGCATCTAGCACTCGATCCAGGGTGTCTTGCAACTTGGCAAGATCCCTTATATTCTGGGTTAGGGCGTACCCTATTAACCCAACTTGGTCAAACCCTAAAGTTCATTGGATACTTCAGTTTCCGGTTTTAAACCTTCCTTACTTAGAAGGATATCAAAGTATACATCCTCTTGCAAGATAACTTGCGTAAGGATCCGCCATCCTTGTTGCGGGAATTTAGCCTTTCTTCTTGTGAATTAATCACAAGACCATATGACTTTGTACTTGCTGCGCAAGTCCTGCATCGTACTAAGCGATAATGGAGTTACGAAACAATCCATTTCAGTTTCTTTAAGCTGACATTTGTTAGCCCTAGGGTTCCCTAGCTTTATATATTTTTTTAAAGAAACTCAGGGACGAATCCTAATTTCTTTTACGTTTACAATTTGCTAACCCTACAATCAGGGAATGTGGGCAAGTATTTAAGGTATAAACGTTTCTTGGATTTTAATTCATTCCCAATGAATATTTCGCAGCATTTTTAATCTGGTTAACTCTAGAAGGTAATTTCGAGATTACTTCCGTATGATTTGTTATCTACGTGTTAATTGACTTTTCAATCATATACCTCATCGATTTGAGGTTAGGTTAAATTCAACTAATCTTCCCTTTTCTTTGCGAACAAACTCATGCTAAATACGAAATCTTTCCCTTGCTAAGTTATGTAGTTAGCAATGATAACTTCCTAGAGTTTAAGCATCACAAGAATCCTTCCATGATTTGCACTTTCCATGATGATTTGTTGTAAAAAGAAATAGGGGTTAATAGTGCAAGATGCAGTTTTATACCTTCTAGGCTTAACAGAAGCACACTACATTAGTGGGTAAATAATCTTGCTCATAATTCATTTCAATGCATAATGCTATTTGAAGGAAAACTATGTTTATACTTTATTTATTTTGCATGTTCAATTAAACTAAATTCCTTCATCTTGAATAACTAGGACAAAATACATCTTATCCCGAACAATTCACCTTCCACAATTTAATTAAAACCGATATAAAATTAAGAAGGAAAACCTGGGTTTGGGGTGAGATATCCACATGGATACTGGGAGATGACCCTCCCGCAGCTACTCCTTGGACTTTCTTAGGAGGCATCGCAGTTGTAGTCCTTTGAATGTGGAAGCAGCTTTACACTCCCTTTCGGAATTCCACCGTTGCTCCCTTGCACGTCAATACTCTTCTTCTTCTTTTTTTCGAGTAGAGGAAAAACCAAGTCCCAACGGTATTTTGGAAAGGCAAGGAACAATTAAGGATTTATCCACGAGGAGGGGTAATAAGGCCTTTTAAGGTCTTAGTTTCTTTTGGGGAAAAGGTTTACAAAGCCTAAAGAAAAGGCCCTATAGGGGTATATACACAGGAAAAAGGGTGTGTGTGTGTGGTTCCAGAAGGTGTAAGAAGAGGTCTTGGGAGACTTTTAGGCACGGGAGTGAAAGGTATAGGAAGGGGGGTCTTGAAGGGGTTTTAGGACATGGGGGTAAAAGGGGAATGTGAAGGGTGAAAGGGGCTTATAGCATAGGAGGGGGGGAGGGTGTGTAAAAAGGGGACACGAGGGAGAAAATTGGGCTTTTGGAGGGTTCCAATGGGAAGGGGCTTTAAATCCTCAGAGATAAAATGGACTTGTGTGGAAAGAATTTCAATGAAAAAGCTAAATTCTCGAGGGGAAAAAGCAAGGGAAAATCTTAATTTCCTAGGGTAAAAATCCCCTTGCATAAGAACGCAAGGGAAAGGGCCTTAAGGAGGCCACCCCCCCTTAGAAGCTTCCCAAGAAGCTTCTGGGAAGCTTCTATAGTCGTGACCACTCCACGTGGAGGAAGAGAAGATGCTTTTCAATGGCGGCTTTCTGGCGGGCAGGGCCAAAATGATGGCCGTGGCGGAACTTCAGTGGTGCTCCTCCCTCATGGTGTGGCACCGAGCGGCGTGGCTCAACTGTCTCCCTCTCCCGGCCTGGCGGCGTCGATCCTCCTCCCTCCACGATGGTCTACGACAGCCTTACAACACTCCTTGCTTCTCCACCACTCCCCTCAGCGTGACGGCTCTTCTCAGCGTCTCGTCCTATCTCCCCACTTCAGCTCCATCTCCTCCCACTGGCAGTGACGTCCTCTCTGGTTAAATAGGGGAGGGGAGGGGGTATCCTCCCTCTCCATCGTGTCAATATGCATGGCATTCACACTCCCGCGAACTCCCACTGAGGAGCTTCTCCATGGTTTCTATTCCCCTCCCCTTCCAGCATGACTGTCGGCTGGGGGGGGATTTAAAAAAATTTGCATTATCCTCAAGAAATTGCCATATCGATATCCCCCCTTCCTATAAGGGTAATTCACGTGAAAAAAAGAAATTTGAAACGTTACATCTAATTGATGTGAAATTTTACACGTGGACTCCTCTATGACACATCAACTACCCAAAAAACAATTGGCCTAATTAGAAGTCTTTAGGGCACCTATCCGTAGTTTGGGGCCTGAATCCCCAGATTCATGGCCCCAGACACGAGCCTCTGGATAGTGTCCCCAAAGGCTTCTGATGGACCAATATTTTAATATCCATGAGTTTTTATGATGCCTGGCATGGGGGTCAAGTTTCACTAGATTTTTATTCATAAAATTGATGGTTTAATCTTTTTTTGAAAATACATTAACTCAATTATACTTCACTACTAATAACAAAAAAACTCACCACCGACTATGCGCAACTGCATATTAAATGTGTTGTCAACCAAAGTACGTGAAATATTGGAAACTTAAAAATTCACAAAAAATAAGTCATGGGTCAAATGGAATATTGCATATCGGATATAGTGTTTTCAAACTACTAAATATAGTAAAGATATAGTGCATCGGCCCATGTACAACTCATCACTAATGTGTGCGTAATTCTGCATCGAATTTATCCTCAACAAAACTACTTTGAAAATTAGAAACTTGGAAATATGCACAATACAAATCATGGAAAAATAGAATATCAAATATCCGATTTTGCAAGCCACTGCTATCAAATACTTGAAGGCCTATTGGAAAGATAACCCAAAACTAAACTCCTTACAATCTACAACCAAACCTGAGCTTAAAACATAGATCCAATTACAAGGTAGCTTGTCAAAGAATATTGTTGACATTAAGATTAAATACATTCTTGTTGTTGCAAATCATATCTATGGGCTTAATAGTGATACGTCCGATATGAATGGCTAAAAGTTGACAATCACTCATTAGATCAATCAAGTAACTTTCAGCTACTTCTTGGAGGGCAAGTAAGGCTTGGATTGACTATCATCCCACATTCCTTGCTGGTTCCTTGAAAAGAACTTGTGATGATACTCTAATTACAGATCTTGCAGTGTTTCTCGCACCAACCTAGAGAATGGTGCCTTAGGAATAATCTTTAAAATATGATGTGTACGTCATTTTATATCGTTTTATAACTTCCACCCTTTTAAGAAGCGAGAATGAGAATGGCTCTAACATATTTTCATGTTGAAAAGTCATGAGGGCATTAAAGAGTCATATATTAATTATTAGCTCCGTTTTTAGAGAAAATAGAATTGTATTTTTTTAGTTATGAGGATTTTGAGAAAAAGTAACATTATCCTATAGTTTGGAAATAAAATAATAGGTGAAATCTATTGAAAAGACAAATACGAGATTTGCTTCATTATAAAGATCTCTTACTATAACATTATTTTGAAATCTCTTTTTAGAGAGAGAGGGGTGAGAGAAACCCCTTAAGGGGCAAAAAAGAGAGTCAATATTTCTCCTAATGCTTAACACATTCTCCTAAATTTTCAACTAATCTCTCTTTAGCTTAATCTTCATTTTACGATTTTATCTGCCCATCCCTTCATCCTCTTTTACTAGTTCCTTTTCCATCTTCTACCACTTCCATTCCCCATCCCCCTCAGTTGGTTAGTGGATATGCAGGGTTTGATTAGAAGATTCTTAGAAAACAGGGGTGGAGCTCAATTGATTCTCTTACTAGACCTCAAATTAATTGGCCATTGATTCCAGGGGAGTGGCAGAGTCAAGCATATCAAAATTATCTACATTTTGCTCAACAACATTCTTAGTCTACAAATTCTTCAGTGAGATTGATGACTCACTTTGCTTGGTAACTAGCATATATGCACAGGCATTCACATAATGATCCAAAGACCATTCTAAAGTTGTGCATGAATGTAAATGTGAACATTGATTCCCAACAACTAGATGTATTATATTTTCATACCCTTTTTTTACCTAGCAGATACCTTGTCTTGCTAGAGAGGATGCCTTTAGTCTTTTCAAAATCCTCCAAAAACTTTTGTGGATGAATCCTTATCCATGGACAATTTTTGGAATCACCAAGCCTTTAAGAGGAATCATCTTCATTGATACCTCTAGATGTATCTTTAATGATTCATAATGATATCTCTCTCTTTTGGAGGTGCCATTTAGATGGTTGTTTTGTGTTTAGTGTTTTTTGTGTGCTAATTTATATGTGATGGGTTTGGGATGGTTGGATATTTGATTTGTTTGAGAACTATATTTTTGGAGATTTACAATGATGGCGATGGTGGATGGATATCTTTGGATGCAAAGATGCAGAATCTATTATATCCTTTACAAATTTGTCATGATTTTCTGTTGTTCATAAGATGTGTTAATGGATAAAGGGTTTTCCTTTTGTTGTATTCTTTATTAGATGTAGGTTATAAGTTGGGGTCCTAGTTGGATGGTGTTCTTGAAGATGCTAAATAAGATCAAGTTGAGCTATTTGATAAACTTTTCCTCTCTTTTTCCTAGGTCGCGAGCGAGGACACTCCCTTATTAAGTGTAGGGATATGTTGAATGCTAAAATGATCTATGTTTTTTAATTGATATTTGTTATTTTTGAGGGTTGAATGGTTGATTTTACATGATGATTGATTGGTTTGGAAGTGGTTTGAGAGTGTTTTGGATAGGGTGGAATGGTTTTGATAAGCTCATGATTTTTTCAATAGAGATATGAGGTTCTGTGATGTTCTGTTGATGTCTTGATAGTGTCTAATTGGTTGTGATAGCTTTTGTTTAGCTTTTATTTTATTCTATTTTTCTTCTGTATGAAGAATGGAGTAATGAATGATGAAGTTTGAGGTTTCTTGAAAGCTCATTGAATGATTTTTGATGATTTTTCTTGGTTTTAGTTGAGCTGGATACTTTCTGTTGACCTTCTATAACCCTATGTTGTGAACTTTTGTAGAGCCTTTGTTCTTGTTTTGTTTTGTTCTGTATGCCTCTATATGTGTTCTGGTGGATGAGAGTGTAGTATGTGAAAGTTTTCTAGCCTTGGCAAGAGGTGAATATAAGTTCAAAAGATCTTATGGAAGTGGAAGAAGTACCTGCTGAAGACTTAAGAGAAGACTAGAGTGAAGTGATAGTAGTGAGCTATGAAGAGTCACTATAGTGGCTCTGGTGACCTTTCATATCAAACACACCTTGGTCCATCTCTTGGATGAACCCAAGTGGAGGTGGACCAAGGTGCACGATCTAAACTTGATGTACAATTGGGATGTAGTCACCAATGAGAAAGAAATGGAGCATCAAGGTTTAAGATGTAACAAGCAATCGGATGAGGATAGTTTAGATGATGAGTATGAAGACTACTACTCTACGAAAATGAGGATGGTGAAGAGGAGATCGACACAATAGAATATGAAAACAATGGTTGAGTAATTAAGTAGATTGGAGTAGACTCAAAGTCACAGAGCATCAATGCATCTATAATCGAAAGAGAAGTTTTTAGAACCAAATGTGATCACACTTGGCTAGACCATGTGGGAGTGATAGATTATGAGCAAGTAGGGTTAGTTCAACCACATGGCATGCCCCTATTGAGAACAAAGTCACTGTCAAAGCTATGACCACTAGGAGACACTTTCTCTTCTAGCAAAGACAAAGAGTTCAATTCTGAGTTGGAAGTAATCTCAGATAGCAACCTTGAGAGATACCTCAACCTCCTAGTACAAAATGCACCAAGGGAGACCTACCAGTTCACCTCAAGCACCAACGATTGAAGGAGGAAAGGAAGGGATAGAATAGGGATTCAGAAGCTAAAGAATAGAAAAAATTGGAAGACCTAGTGAAACGATTCACAAAATTCAAGAAAGATGATAGGGTAGTGATCTTGCTAGGAGCTAGATGATAAGGGCAAGCGAGAGGGCCCATAGAAGGACCTACCAACGTAAAAGAGTTTAATTTGGCTAAGGAAGGGGAGATGCCTTAACCGATCTTTATAGCTGACGACTTGAGTGAGAAAGAAGAAGCAAGACTCATTACTATCCTATGAGAGTACATAGACATCTTGCTTGGTCTCTTGACGAGGCTGAAGGGAGTGGATCCAAATGTAGTGACTCATGACATCCCCGTGACACCTCACACAATGTTGGTCAAGCAGCAACCGTATCCAATGAGTCACAAGCATGCTCATGCGGTCAAGGAGGAGATAAACAAACTCTTAAGAGTAGGATTCATCTACAAAATTGAGCACATGCACCGGGTTTCGTCCATCGTAATTTTCCTAAAAAAGAATAGAAAAATCAGAGAGTGTGTTAATTATAAGAATGTTGCTGTAAACAACTACTAATTCGAGCATTCCATACTCTGGGTGCCTATTTGAGCCCATATAAGGCCTTTTTCATCTTACATACATGTGTAGGAAATTCTCGGTGAACATAGCCTTCAGGCTACTCCATATATACTTCCTCAACCAAATCACCGTTCAAGAAAGCATTCTTGACATCTAATTGCCATAATTTCCATCCTTTGCATGCTGCCAAAGCAATGATAGTTCTAATTGTTACCATTTTATCCATCGGACTAAAAGTCTCCTCATAGTCAAGGCCATATTATTGCGCATACCTTTTGCAACCAGCCTGGCCTTATAGTATTCTAATGAACCATCTAACTTGCACTTAACCTTGTACACGCATTTGCAGCCAATGGGGACTTTGCCTCTAGGTGACTCAACCAATTCCCATGTCTCATTTTTAGCCAGGGATGCATACTCCTCATCCATGGCAACACACCAGTTATCATCTATAACTGCATCATCAAACTTTGTAGGTTCTTTGTAACCTGTCACACTAGCCATATATGCATAATGATGAGCTCAATAACCAGTGTATGTAAACTTGTCATCTCGTTTTCTAACTCTCTTATATCTCCGTAACTGTGGCTCATTCTAAGCTTGTCTCTCATGAGGCAATACATAGTGACTCTGCCTTGCTCCAGGTGTCATAATAGATTGAATACCTAACTCACTATCCAAATTGTCACTGTTAGATGACTCATAACCTACTATAAGTGGACTTTTCACATCCTCATGCATATTTTCTTTTTCCTTATCCAATATCCCCCTCACTCACATATCCCTGTCCCAGTGGATGTAGGAGTATGACTCCGCAAGCATCCTGACCAAGGACTTATTGTAGGTGACCCATCACCTGTAGGCCCACTCATAGATGTACTCACTGTAGGTGTATTTTCAGCATTACTAGAGCTAGCCGATCCATAAGTAGCCAATGCAATAGGATCACCATACCATGATGCCAGCTCATTAAAAAAAACATCTCTACTAATCAATGTCTCATGTGTAGATGGTACATAACACTTGTAAGCTTTTCGGCCTTGTGCATAACCAAGGAACACACTCTTAATAGCTTTAGGATCCAATTTCTTCCTCTTTTTATCAAGGATATGCACATATGCAATGCTGCAAATACCTTCAAGTGTGAAATGTCAGGCTTATGACCATACAACCTCTCATACGAAGTTACATTATGAATCCCTACTATAGGGGTTCTATTCAGCACATAGACAGCAGTCACTACTACTTCAGCCCAATAACCATTTGGTAAACTCTTCTCATTCAGCATAGCTCTTGCCGATTCCATCTGTACCCTATTTTTCCTTTCTGCTACACCATTTTTCTACGGTGTATAGGTGCAAGTTAATTGTCTTCTGATCCCATATTTAGCAAGATACCTATCAAAGTAATTAGAGACATATTCTCTACCTCCATTTGATCTAAGATGTGAAATTTTACAGCTTAACTCATTTTTAGCATGCTTTTTAAAGTCCTTGAATTCATCAAACACATCATCCTTATGTTTCAGTAGGTAAAGTTGAGTGTACCTGCTAAAATCATCAATAAAAGATACATAGTAATGAGCACTACCAAACAAAGCATTATGAGATGGGACCCCATACATTTGAATGTACCAACTGCAAGAGTCATGAGCTAGTCTCTACATGTCTCATAAATGGAAACCTTGCCTGTTTTCCAAATTGACATGCATCACATACGTGTCCAAAGTCATGATACTTGAACTTAGGCAGTCCAAGCACAATCTCCTTTTGATGCATAGATTTCAGCTTCTGTACATTCACATGGCCAATCCGCTTATGCCATATCTCAACATCCTGTATAGCACCACCATCATGTGCAAATGTGGTTGCTTTCAATTCTAGAATTGACGCATCAAGAGTAAACATTCTGCCATCTCCTCAGCCTCTAGCAATCAATTTGCAACCATTATCATATTCGTCAACAAAGCATCCATCTCTATTAAGTTTCACCTACAGATGCTGTTCTGCCATTTGTCCACAAAACTGACAAAAGATTCTTGGTTATTGTAGGTACATGTAGTACATCATGTAGCCTATTTTTCTTGCCATCAAGCATATCAATAAATGTACAAATCCTTTATGATGAATAGTATGCTGGGTGTCATCCCCAGTACAAACATGTCCATGCAAACCTGCAACCATCTCATCAAACCATTCTCCATGGGGTGTCATATGATTTGAAGCCCTTGAATCAATGTACCATCTCTCATCTCTGTTTTGCTTGGATGCATTCTTAGACACATGCTGCATGGTAAACAACCTATCATCTTGATCATCAAGAACTCCGCTAGAGGAAGCATAATTTCCATGCTATCTACCCTTGGCTTTCATATCAACCTGCTTCTTATGACAATCTTTGGCTATATGCCCATATCTACCACAATAATGACAGTCGTTGTCCCTATTGGACTGATCATTTGACTGCTAGGATCCTTCTCTGCCTCTAGGGAATCTCCCCTGCCTTGAAACCACCAGATCCACATTGGCCCTGTGTATTCATGCCATGCTAAGCATTCTGTTGCTATTGTCCATAAGTGTTTCAACTCCTCAGCCTCAAAAAGAGGCAGGGCCTCTGCCGCCTCTACCATGCTGGCTAGAGTAAAGAACAATGACTCTACTTTAAGACATACCAGAACCTGTATTCAGCCCAAGCTCATCCCAATCAAGGGATTCAGCTCTCATAGAAATAGACGTATCAAATGCTTTATACCCTTTGCCAAGTTCATTCAATGTCATTGCAATCATATCATCCTCACACACACTGAAGATCCAATGGTGGCAAGTTGATCCGCTATGTTCTTAATCTTTCTAGTGTAGGCCTGAATGCTTATGCCATTCCTCGACATGTTATTGAACTGTTGCTTCAACTAAATCTTTCTTGCATGTATTACATTTCCATAATTCTTCATGAGTATGTCCCATGCATCCTTTGGGGAACTGCATCCAATAATCTCTATAACCATAGCATCTAATATACATAAGGAAAACCAATGTAACACCTTGCATGCTCTTAGCCCATAGCTTATGAGCCCTTTTCTGATCATTTGTTGGATTCCTTTCAAGCACTTTAGATTTAGCCTCATCACCTATACATAAGTCCCAATAACCTTTGCCAACCAAAAAATTCTTCATACGGAACTTCCATAAAGCTAATTTTTTGTTGTCCACCTTTTCACCCACAATTTGAGTGATATTGTAAGTGCCTTGAGCATTTGCCATAGTTATAGCTTAGGTATTCAATGATGTATACAACCTGTAAGTATCTGATTCTTTTTCCTACAATTCAGGACCAGTTTCTTGCTATTCAGGACAGTTTTCTGCAAGTCAGGACAATTTCCTGCAATTTAGGGCAGTTTTCTACAGTTCATGGCAGTTTCCTGCAATTCAGGGCAATTTCCTGCAATTCAAGATAATTTCATGCAATAATTCAGGACAGTTTCCTACAATTCAAGACAATTCCTTGCAATAATTTTCTACACCAAAGAAATAGGGTATTTCATCCCTTTACAATCTTAGAAACATCCACAAGCATGTGGGATAACCTATAGGTGTTTTAGTCAATACATAGACTCTGCAAGCATTGTATCTTTGTCTTATGTATTCTTACTGTAGTGAGGAGAATATGCAGTCTAAAACCTACAACCTGACATTCAAGCACCTTCTTGACATTTAGGAAATCAACTCCGTTAAAATCCTAAGTGATAAATAATGCTATTTTCTTTAGAAGTGTAGAGAGGCAATGTCGTACACTACATTTATTGTAAATGACCAGCCAAGTAGACATCAAGGCATTTGTTTCATCTCCATATTTCAATCCTCAGTTGCATCCAATGCTCTCTTTGGTCTTCCAAGCATTCTGTAATATTTCCGCGTACCCCGTACCGCAAATATTAACTTCCCGCACGCCGTGTAAACCCTGTGCAAGAGTATTCCCTACTTCGTGATTATTGGTAACCTAATCCACACCATGCATGCTCGAAAATGAGGTCTCCACGTCGAGAATTAAAGGCCGGGGTTGAAGATCGTAAAACCGCGAGGAAACGACCGCTTGGGAAGGGCAATTGGATAAATTCAAGGCAAATTTTTTTATTATTATCCCTTCCCCCAGCCGATGCATGGCTGGAGGAGAGGGAGTGTGGGGGGGAATGGCCAAGAGGGAGTGAAGTGGGACTGCATGAGGGGGAGTCCTCCACGTGTGTGGAGGCCCTCTTCCCCACCCCCCATGCCTATATAAACACCCCCTAGCAAGGGGGTGTGCTAGAGGAGCTGTGGGAGAGGAGCTGAAGGAGAGAGGGCCGTGCAAAGAGAGGGAAAGCATGGGAGGTGGAGGTCGCCGTGCTGATCGAGGTGGAGGTCGCCGCCGTGCTACAGTCGCCAGTCCGCCAACGCTGCCGCCAGTCCGCCATCGCTGCCGCCCAGACTACCGCAGACCCGCCGCCTGGATAACGACCCCCCCCCCCCCACGTGTTCTGTAGAAGCAGAAGCTTCTCACAAGCTTCTTTAGAAGCTTCTAAGGAGGGGGCTTCCTTAAGGGCCCTTCCCACCACATTTCCCAAAGGCCCATTCATACCCTCCCCGGGACTTTGAAGAGGGGAAGGTGAAGCCGTAAAGACCCCCCACTAGACCCATTGAAAAGGCTTTCGTAAAAAGACATTAAAGACGCAGGCCATCCAAGAATCAACTCCGTGCCAAGCCGGGGTTTTCCCTAAAGATCTTCTAAAGCCTTTTCCGCAAGCGCCATCCCGCAAAGAAATCTTCCGCATACGAGGAAAGGTAAAGGTTGGAAGGTTGCATGCCAAGGCAAGACACTCCGTAGACCACAAAGGCAAATCAGAAGTCGAATTTACTCCTACGATGGCCCCAAAAAGATCACAAGGTGCGACCGCGGGAGGCTCATCTCCGAATATACAAGTGGACATCTCCCCGAGCCCTCAAGTCCAGGTTCTTTCGAGTTATTTCCGCATAAAGAAATGATTAGGCGCGCTTAGTTCATAAAGGGGATTGCATTTTTACGCGTAACTTTAATGCATGTGGAAATTGGGAAAAAAATACATTTGATAAGTATCTCTTGAAACATTAGGCAAGATTGAAATATGTCATGAATTTGAACGAGTTATCCACCTTAGAAGGCTAGTTGCATGTAGCTATTTTGGTACATTATCAATATAATGAGTCTAAACTTAGGCAAGAAATGGAATTTATAAGTGCATTCTTTTTCGTCCGAGACGGTAGGAATAAGCGTGTGCCGCATATTAGGCAACATCCTTCTCGTAAAGATTTCATGAGGCAAGGTTAACACCATAAGGTATTATCCAAAAAGGAAATAATAGAATACGAAAATGATCTTATGAACTTGCAAATAGCATGTAAAATGGAATGAGTTGACACTAGCTTTAGTTTGGTATAAACTTCGTTAACTACATTGTAGCTAGGAGAATGTTGCGTATTGCATAGTCATCATGCGAAAACGTCATCCATCAGAAGCCGCATTTAGGAAAGGTTGCATGGTTCGTCAAAGCAGAAGATTCGAAGGTAGACAACAAGGTTGTAGGTAAGATTAATTGATGTAAATCCTAGTAGGACCTAGGAAAGTTAGTGTACAGATTATCAAGCATTTTACCTTACCAAGGAAGGATAGGGTTATCGTGAACCATGTGATACATAGAAATAATAAATCGCATGTTTACGCGTATTGGTGTAGTTGTAACTATTGTTTGCCATTAGATTTAGTTTATTACCTTGAGGAAAGGATCATCCTTGATGCAAGACAAGTTTATTGAGTTGACTAGGTCACCTAAACCACAAGGATTCATATGGGCATGATTGAGTCGATATCATAGGTATCCCAAGTGTTAACTAGGGTTTAGCGCAATAATAATTTGACCTAGTTTTACACTGGTTGCCAAGACAAAACCTGCGAATCTAAAGATCTTACACACGATCACGAAATGTCGAAGCAATTGGATGTTCCTGCATGAAATGATCTAAGGTTTAAGGATCATTCGTTCAAATGATGAAACTCCGACGGAGTTGCAAACTTCTAAGACCATGGGCCAACATAATTAGGAATGGGTTGGAGGATACCCTAAAACCCTGCTATTCGGCTGGAGGTAAATTTCGTGACCGGAAAACGCTAAGCAATGGGTAGAATGATCCCGTGGAATAGATGCAATACATGTGCAAAAAGCTGCAATATTGTATAGACTTAAGATTTGTCCACAAGAGAGTTTTATCATCTCTCGAAATGAGGTTGGCAAGTTATTGAAAGAATTTAACTTACAAGAGGATGAGTAATCATCCTGTTACTCACTTTTCTTGGGGGATAATTACCAAGGAAAAGGAAGGTTAGGTATTTGCCTTGGAGCAAATGACCAGACAATAAACTAAAGCGACACGGTTGCTGGAACCTACCACAACAAAACCTAAAGTATTGGTAGGGTATGACCCTAACCCAAGAATACTTGGAATCTTGCCAAGTTGCAATTGATTCCGGATCGAATGCGGGTTGCATTCGGAGAAAAGGAGTCACTCCTTAACAGTTTGCCAGCTAAACGACCACTGGAATTTGATTGTGATTGTAACAGTTTAGAAAGCACTGTTTGCATTGTTTGCTCAATGAACTAAAGGACGAAAACATATCTAAATACTTTAGGTTGAAGCCTGAAGGGAGAGGCAGCTTCAGTTACCCCCGACTGCCAACCTGACCCTAACCAAGGGGGTTGTTAGCCGCGCCGGGAACGTGGACCGAACCCGCCGTGAGAGGTCTTGCCGTTGAGCTCTACTTGGAGCAGGAGGACGCTTGGGTGCCAGGGGGGGCTCTGGCTGTAAATCCCTTGCCTTCCGGGCCCTGCACAAGAGACTAACGTGACTCGGGATTGGATCTCGAGGCCCGCATACTAGTCTACGGGCAGAAACTTGGATTAGTGATCCCTGGTGGATTACTGGATAGCCTTCGGGCGGATTATGAATACGCCTATGGGCGGGAACTCCTTGTATTGCAAAGATAAAAGGATAAAATGATAATAAAGAAGTTGTTTGGCATTGTTTTCTTTATGTCCTGTGATAAGGTTACGTGAAGGAACCAGTGCTTAACAGGGTTAATCAAGGAAGCTGTTTGTTATATGTCAAACTAATGTGGTAGGTAATTACATAACTAAAACAAACCGAGGAAAGTGCGGAGGATGGACCATGGGTCCGTCCTACGGATTGGTGGTCCCGGTTAGCCGGGAACTTTTCTCAAAGTCTTCGACGAACAGAGGACGATCGTCATCCCCAAAGCAAGTAACGAGAACGATGACTTGGAATTAACTATTACCCGATTCACGCTGTTTTAGGGGAACGGAATGGGACTATGCCTTATGGCAGAGAGGTCGAGCCTTGCATCCCTCTCGTTTCCCATTCTCCTTGAACCAAGTGCAGCATGAATCCGCTTCAGACCTGGCGTTTCTGCGTAAAGTAGTTCGCTCGGGTCTGACGCTAGTTGTTGCTAGTAAATGACCAAACAATTCCGGTCGATCCTTGTAACGTGTCCACTAGACTCCTCGAGGACACGTCTTAGCAGTCCATCGGAAAGGTTGTGTAGAAGACTCCACCCGGCACTCCCATGGAATGTTGCGGGTTTTGCCATCTAGGACTTTCCGCGTCTGCCCCGTAACAGAAGTGTCCTGGCCGTTTCCCACTTAGGATTGACTGGAATTGTTTGGTCATTATACTAACAGCGACTAGCGTCAGACCTGATCGAACTACTTTACGCAGAAACGCCTGGTCTGAAGCGGATTCATGCTGCACTTGGTTCAAGGAGAATGGGAAGCGAGAGGGATGCAAGGCTCGACCTCTCTGCCAAAAGGCATAGTCTCATTCCGTTCCCCTAAAACAGCGTGAATCGGGTAATCGGTAATTCCAAGTCATCGTTCTCATTACTTGTTTCGGTGAAGTTGATCATCCTTCTGTTCGTCGAATGCTTTGAGAAAAGTTCCCGGCTAACCGGGACCACCCATCCGTAGGACAGACCCATGGTCCATCCTCCACACTTTCCTCGGCTTGTTTTAGTTATGTAATTACCTACCACATTAGTTTGACATATAACAAACAGCTTCCTTGATTAACCCTGTTAAGCACTGGTTCCTTCACGTAATCTTATCACAGAACATAAAGAAAACAATGTCAAACAACTTCTTTGTTATCATTTTATCCTTTTATCTTTGAAATACAAGGGTTTCCCGCCCGTAGGCGTATTCATAATCCGCCCGAAGGCTATCCAGTAATCCACCAGGGATCACTAATCCAAGTTTCCGCCCGTAGACTAGTATGCGGGCCTCGAGATCCAATCCCGAGTCACGTTAGTATCTTGTGCAGGACCCGGAAGGCGAGGGATTTACAGCCAGAGCCCCCCCTGGCACCCAAGCGTCCTCCTGCTCCAAGCAGAACTCAACGGAGAGACCTCTCACGGTGGGTTCGGTCCACGTTCCCGGCGCGGTTCACAACCCCCTTGGTTAGGGTTAGGCAGGCAGTCGGGGGTAACTGAAGCTGCCTCTCCCTTCAGGCTTCAACCTGAAGTATTTAGATATGTTTTCCTCCTTTAGTTCATTGAGCAAACAATGCAAACAGTGCTTTTCTAACGGTTACAAGCACAAACAAATTCCAATAGTCGTTGTGGCTGGCAAACTGTCAAGGAGTGACTTCCTTTCCTCCGAATGCAATCCCCATTCGTTCCGGAATTAATTGCAACTTGGCAAGATTCCTATCATTCTTGGGTTAGGGTCATACCCTACCCATACTTTAGTGTTTAGTTGTGGTAGGTTCCAGCGACCATGTCGCTTTGGTTTATAGTCTGGTCATTTGCTTCAAGGCAAATACTTAACTTTCCTTTTCCTTGGCAAATTATTCCAAAAGTGAGTAACAGGATGATTAGACATCCTCCAAATCCTTCCTAATTAGGTTGGCCCATGGTTCTAGAAATATGCAACTCTGTCGGAGTTTCGTCATGATCCTTAGGATAACCTTAGATCATTTCATACATGAACATCCAATTGCTTCGACATTTTGTGAACGTGTGTAGGATCTTTAGATTCACGGTTTTTGTCTAAAGCTAGGTCGAATTATTATTGCACTAAGTTCTAGTTAGCACTTGGAATACCTTTCATTCCGACGGAGCCATACCCATGATTAGGTTACTTAGTCACTATCTTGCGACGAGGATGATCCTTCTAAAGGTAATAACTAAATCTAACAGAGAGCAATAGATACAATTCCACCAAAACGTGTAAACATGCGATTGATTGCCTCTACGTATCACATGGTTCATGATAACATTATCTTTCCTTAGTAAGGTAAAATGCTTGCCAATCTGTACGCTAACTTTCCTAGGTCCTACTAGGATTTACCAATTAATCATGCCTACTACTTGTAGTCCATACTTTCGAATACTATGCTTTGACCCTAAATGCAACTCTTAACGATGGCATGACGACTACGCAATACACAACGTTCTCCTAGCTACGAAGTAGATAATGAAGTTTATACAAACTAGTGTTAATTTATTCCATCTTACAAGCTATTTGCAAGTCCATACGTTCACTTTAGTACTCTATTCTTTCCGGAAAATACCTTATGGTGTTAACCCTTTTCCTATGAAGTCATTGCGAGAAGTATGTTGCCTAATGTGCGGCACACACTTATTCCTACCATGTCTAGGACGGAAGATAATGTACTTATAAATTCCATTTCTTTGCCTAAGTTTAGACTCATTACCTTGATGATGTACCAAAAACTACATGCAACTAGCCTTCTACTCGTTCAAATTCACGACATATATCAATCTTACCTAATGTTCAAGGGATGCCTTAACACCTGTATTTCTTTCAAATTTCCGTATGCATTAAAATTAAACGTAAAAATGTGCAATTTCCTTTATGAGCTAAGCGCGCCTAATCATTTCCTTATGCGGAATTAACTCGAAAGAACCTGGACTTGAGGAGTCGGGGAGATGTCCACTTGTACATTCGGAGATGAGTCTTCCGCGGTCGCACCTTGCGATCTTTTTGGGGCCATCGTAGACGTAAATCCGACTTCCGATTCGCCTTTGGGATCTACGGAGTGACGGCCCTCGGAATGCGGCCTTCCAACCTTTGCCTTTATCCTTGTATGCGGGAGATTTCCTCTTCGGGATGGTGCTTGCGGCAAAAGTTTTAGGAGTCCTCCAAGAACTCGAATCGGCACGGTATTTATCCTCGGACGGCTTGCGGCTTAAAATCTTCTTGCGGAAGCCTTTTCGATGGATCTTGCGGTGGTCTTTATGGCTTCACCGTCCCCTCTTCAAAAATCCCGGGAAGGGTATGAAGAGATCTTCTTGGCAAAGTGGTGGGAAGGGCCTTTGGGAAGGGACCTTTGGAAAGATGGTGGGAAGGGGGCTTAAGGAGGGCCCCCCCTTAGAAGCTCCTAAAGAAGCTTCTAAAGAAGCTTCTGCTTCCACAGGACCACGTGGGGGGGGAAAGGGGCCGTGATCTACGTGGCGGGGCCTGAGATGGCCGACGGACAGGGCGGGAGTGATGGCCTGGCGGTTGGCGGACCCCAGCGGCAGCGTGACGGCTTGGACGTGGCTGGCGGACCAGCAGCTGGTGGCAGCGACGGTGGTTCGTGGTGGCTCCTGCGCGATGGCGGCCCTTCCTCCCTTCACGTCGGCACGGCGACCTCACCTCTCCAGCACGGTCCTCTCTCCCTCAATTCCTCCTCCACAGTTCCTTCTCACAGCCTCCCTCCTTAGCACACCCCCTTGATGAGGGGTGTTTATATAGGAATGGGGGTGGGGAAGAGGGTCTCCACCCACGTGGAGAACTTCCTCATGCAATCCCTCACTTGGCCATCCCCCCTCCACACTCCCTCTCCTCCAGCCATGCATCGGCTGGGGGAAGGGGTAATAGTAAAAAAATTTGCCTTAATTTAATTAAATTGTCCCTCCCAAGAGGGTGTTTTTGCGGGTCTTGCGGTTTTGATCTCCCGGTCTTGATTTACCAAAGCGGAGGATCCCATTTCACGCGCGCTGGTCACACATTACACTGTCAATAATTTCAATGCAAGAGATACCCTTTGCACAGGGTTTACACGGTGTGCGGAAGGTTAATATTTACGGTACGGATACGCGGAAATATTACAATCCTAAGTGGGAAACGGCCAGGACACTTCCGTTACGTGGCAGACGCGGAAAGTCCTAGATGGCAAAACCCGCAACATTCCATGGGAGTGCCGGGTGGAACTTTCTAGACAACCTTTCCGATGGTCTGCTAAGACGTGTCCTAGAGGATTCTAGTGGACACGTTACACATTCAACATACATATGTCAGGTAATACAAATGATAAGAGCTCCAAAATGACATATAATGCTTCAGTAAGAGACAATGCTTGTTGCCTACATTCAGTGAAAATTTCCAACCATTAAAAAATTCCAAATCTGAATATTTTTCACCATAAAATCCCAGCTCCAATGCATGACATTAAGTCCATATGACTTCCCAGCATATACATATGCTTCAATGATACTCCTTAACAAGTTTGAGAGCTCCAAGCTCATATCAGAGGTGCATACATGCTATAGGTTGTCTATATACAGCATACCACTATTATTTGAGATCTGTAATCAATTCTTCAAGCTCCCATATGAGCTCTCAGTCAAGCAACAATGTTATCACATGTTGTTTATTGCAGTAAATATCCAGTCTATACAGATCTATGCTGAATATCTCAAAATCTGTGAGGAATTTGAAAAAATTTCTTATGAAAGTTGTAGACCACATCAAAATGGTCAGGAATGTGGACCGTTTCTCCACAAACTATTTCTATAGCAAGATATAGCTTTTGCAAAAAAAGGGGTTGCAGGCACAGTCTCCTTTGTTGATGTTTTTTTAAGATTTGATGTCTTAATGTCAAATGGCCACCATTGCTAAGCCTTCAGGCTTGAAGCATTTAGGATCTGACACCATGTTGGAAGAGAGGGAGAGAGACAGAGTGGAGCAGAAGATAATCCTTAGCTCATTGTTGTTCTTCTTCCATTATCCTTCTATCATACTCACTATACACATGACAGAGACTTACATACATAGGTAGGACTAACCAAGACTAACTATGGTTAAGTCACTGACTACACCAACTTATTGAATGTCATGTTGGAAGAGAGAGGGAGAGAGATGTTGAGATGACAAGCTCAACACATGCAAACATTAATGATGGACCGCCTGGTTAGATGGGTCCACACGTTTACACTTAGCACATCGGTGATCATTATGACTCTCACATGGCCACTGACTCATTACTTATTATATTCAAGTTGTTACACCTATTTACAGCAGCTGGCAGAGTCATAGCACTAGTCGACTAGTGTAGTCGGTTATACATTGTTTGACTTATAGGCCACTTTCCTTTATGTTATATCTTATCTATACTTTGTATACATTGTAAAGTGTGTGAAAGAAGAAGAAGAAACCAGCAAGAAAACGTTTTGGCATCCATCTCTCTTCTTGTCTCTTGAGTGAGCTTCTCCTTGTGCATTCTATGTGTGTTCAGCGCAGCATCTTGAGTAAGTCTTCCCACCACGCGATTCTTGATATGGAATCAGAGCTGTGCCACTGAGAGAGGCTGATTTCGAAGGCTGAAGTGAAGGAGAAGAAGCAAGGTTCGAGCAAGAAATCCACGGGTAAGAAGCTCTCCCATCCTTCCACTCTCTCTCTTGGATAGTGCCTGTGGAGGCATTGGAAGCAGGGTCGAGCAAAAAATCTCAGATTGCTATTAGATTTGGTGTGCAAGATGAGCATTGTATATTCTTTAGATAAGCCCTTTGGGGCTTACCCGCAGTTGTTTTGGGCATCTGAGGCCAGTTCAAGCCCCGTTTTAGAGCCGCAAGGTTGCGGACAGTAGTTTCGGGATATACTATGATTTCGGCTGTATTGATCGAAAGTGGGTGCACAGGTTACAGATTGCGAATCTGTAATTTTTGAGGTGTTTGCAGGAAGCAAACATAAGGTTTATCTGTAAACATGTTGTAGATTACATGTACTGTTGAGTAATTAGTGAAAAAGGTTGCTTGGTATATTACTGTGCATGTGTTGTGGAAGATTGCAGAAGACTAGCTTGCTGTGCTATATCCTTGTTTGTGATAATGGCAGAGAACCATGAAAATCCCATTATTGAAAAGCTCGACAAGAACAACTAACCTTCATGGAAGTTCCGTATGACAAACTTCGTCATTGGAAAGGGCATTTATGAGTTTGTCTCAGGTGAAGAAAAGGAGCCAAAGTTGGGTATCCCTCTGCAAATGAGTTAAAAGTATGGAAAGAGCGGAATGAAAAAGAAAAAAAGGTGATGTACTGGCTATCTGCAATAATTGATAATACTATGCTGGGACATATGAGGAATGCAGAAACTTCACATGCAGCTTGGACGATTTTTGAGAGTATGTTTTCAGTAAACACAAAGTCACGAAAGGGTCAACTCAAGCAAGATTTGAATGCCCTGAAGAAAGGGAAAATGTCTGTCAATGAGTATGTGTTGAAGGTGAGGAGCATTGCAGATGCTTTAGCAGCGATTGATGCAATGCCGGATGATGATGATTTGGTTTCATCCACTCTGAGTGGCCTTAACAATGAGAAAGCATGAAAATCATTTGTTACTTCAGTATATATACGAAAGCTATTTCCAGATTTTGATGAGCTAATCTCTCTCATGATTATTGAAGAGATCAATATGCAGGGTGATTGGTCTGAAAGAAATGGTGAATAGGTCCAAGCATTTTACTCGAGCTCAGGAAGGGGACGTGATAGATCCTCTTCAAGAGGCCATGGTACAAGACGTGGTAGTGACAATCAGCAAAACAGACTGAATCAGCAATTTGGTGATATGTAGGTTTCAGGAGGTCGGTAACTTTAGAGGCAGGGGGAGCTTTAGAGGAAGAGGTGGATGGTAGAACAGAGGTTCTAACAACTCTGGTACTGTGTGTCACTACTGTGGCAAAGCAGGTCATATTGTAGCCCAATGTTATGCTAAGAAAGATGATATTCGCAGTGGTAAGTTGCAACAAGGAAACTATGCATCGTCTTCACTACATAATGAAGACAAAAATGAATGTCTGTTTGTTATGCAGTATATGCTGAATGCTATTACAAGAAAGGGAACACATGATGATGTTTGGTATGTTGATTCAAGTGCATCCAATCATATGACTAGCTATGCAGAATGGTTTGGAGAGATACAGGATTTGCAAAATGTAGATTATGTGCAGACAGGTGATGATTCATGCCACCCAATTTCACACATTGGAAAAGTTTCCTTGTCCTTGCATGATGGTAAGACAAAGAGTCTTTTAGATGTATTACATGTGCCATCTATTACAAAGAACTTGGTGTCAGTCGGTCAGATGGTAAAGCAAGAGCTGCAAGTTAGATTTAATGCAAAGGGCTGCTTTGTAGAAGACTTCAATGACAAGTGCAGGTTGTTTGCAAAGGGAAGTAGAGTTGGACGTATCTTTACTTTGGATGCTGGAATTTCTACTATGAATGCTGCTATGTATGCTAAAGGAAAATGTGTTGTTGCAGATATTGAAATTTGGCACAAACACATTGGACATGCAAATGTACAAAGGCTTAAATTAATGCAGTCCAAAGGGTTAGTTACAGGTTTGCCTACATTTAGAGTTGTAGAATTTCATAAGGTATGTGAAGCATGTCAGTTTGGTAAGCAGGCAAGACAACCCTCTTCACATGACAGAGATGTAAGCAAAAATATACTTGATGTTGTGCATACAGATATTTGGGGACCTACACAAAATGTATCTCTTGGAGGCAGTTCATACTTTGTCACATTCATTGATGATTGTTCTAGAAAGCTGTGGGTATATTTTATGAAGGAAAAGAGTGAAGCGTTTGAGCACTTTAGAACTTTCAAGGCTGCAGTTGAAAGAGAAATAGGCTTGAAAGTAAAGTGCTTGAGGTCAGATGGAGGGGGAGAGTACCTCTCGAATGAGTTCAGTGATTTTCTGAGGTCTCATGGGATAAAGAGATAGTTCACATGCAGGTATACCCCACAGAAAAATGGTGTTGCAGAAAGAAAAAACATGCATATTGCAAAAGTTACAATGGCATTAATGGCTGAAAAGAATATGCCCAAACATTTTTGGTCTGAGGCTGTCCATACTACTGTCTACATTATGAATAGAACTCCCACAGCTATAGTTCATGGGATAACTCCTGTGAAGAATGCTTTACTAGCAAGAAGCCTGATGTATCACACTTGAAGGTATTTGGATGTGTTGCATATGTTCATGTTCCAGATGAGCTATGGAAGAAGCTTGATCCAAAGGCAGAAAAATGTGTCTTTATTGGATACTCTTTAGAGCAGAAAGGGTATCGTTGTTATAGCCCTATCACATGTAAGTTCAGAGTGAGCAGGGACGTCATCTTTGATGAAATGATCAATTGGTATGCATCTAGTGGTGATGCATTGGATGATGATGATGATCATGACACTCATGTGCAGGCTGAAAAGCAAGAATCACAGACTCTTAGTGGACTAGAGACATCATCTGGTAGTCCTTGGTCTGGGAGACTAAGGAGTAGCTCTACATCTTCAAGTGCATCTAGTAGCACTACAAGTAAAGACAAAGGAAAGAATAAAGTGTAAGATGGCATTGATGCAGTTCTTGATGGAGACTCTAGTGGCTTAGAGAGCTTGGATGATGAGCTTGGTATTCATTCTGTCAGGACACTAGGTGTACAGAGAGCTCATAGTAATGTAAAGGCTCCATTGAGTGATCCGGTGGTACGTAGATCTAGCAGGGTCAGATACCCTATTAAAAGATTTCATTTTTGAAGTTTATGCAGCTCACCATTATGCTTATATGGTGAAACTAGTTGAGGATGTTGATCCCACTTGTTTTGAGGATGCTCTTGATCATACTCATTGAGATGCAGCAATGGATGAGGAGATGACTGCATTAGAGGCCAATAAGACTTGGGATCTAGTATCATTTCTGAAGGGCAAGAACAATATTGGATGTAAGTGGGTTTATAAGATTAAGCACAATGCATATGGTTCTATTAGTAGGTACAAAGCTAGGCTGGTTGCAAAATTCTATGCTCAGACATATGGCATAGACTATGAAGAAACCTTCAGTCTAGTTGCTAGGATGGTAACTATCAAATGTGTGATAGCTTTGGTAGCAGCCAAAGGTTGGAGGTTGTAGAAAATGGATGTGAAGAATGCCTTCTTGCATAGTGATTTGGAGGAAGAAGTGTATGTGGATCAGCCAGCAAGTTATGAAGATTTATAGCATCCCACATATGTGTGCAAGTTGAAGAAGGCGCTCTATGGGCTCAAGCAAGCACCTAGAGCATGGTCTGACAAGATCAGAGAGTATCTTGTCAATATTGGCTTTTATGTTTTTGATGCTGATCACTCACTTTATGTGAGAAAGGGAGATGCAGGTTTGATCATCATAGTCATCTATGTGGATGACTTGATTATTACAGGTGATAGTGATAGTGGGATTGCTGAAGTCAATGACTTTTTGAAGAATAAGTTTGAGATGAAGGATTTAGGTGAGCTAAGGTACTTTCTTGGCATTGAGGTGATAAGATGTGATGATGGTATATGGCTGTTCCCAAAGACAGTATGGCTTGGATATGTTGTCCAGGTATGGTATGACAACATGCAAACCACTTTCAGACCCTACTATGTTCAAGAGGATAGTGGGGAGTTTGATCTACATGACCATTACAATGCCAGACTTGAGCTACGTTGTTGGTCTTGTGAGTTAGTTTATGCAAGTACCTAGAAAGCCACATTTGGATGCAGTCAGACACATATTCAGATATGTGAAGTCCACATTACATTATGGACTTTTCTATGAGGCAGGTATAGATGTACAGGTGTTTGGATACATAGATGCAGATTGGGCTGGTAGTATATTTGATAGAAGATCTACCAGTGGATACATGTTCTCTCTTGGTAGTGCAGCAGTTACTTGGAGTAGCAAAAAGCAATCTATAATTACTTTGTCGAGTACAGAGGCTGAGTATAGAGGTGCTACTATTGCAGCATGTGAGGTAGTATGGCTGCAAAAGTTATTGGTTAATTTAGATGTGCAGGTGGAAGGTCTAGTTGTCATTTATTGTGACAACATGAGCGGTATACAGCTGGCTAGGAACCTATGTTTCATGCCAGGACAAAACATATTGAGGTACACTACCACTTTGTGAGAGAGAATGTACTAGCATGTGAGATTGACTTGGTGTATGTGAGCACACAAGATCAGATAGCTGACATCTTCACGAAGGCATTGGGTACAGAGAAGCTTCAAAAGTTTCGAAGCTTACTTGGAGTTGCAGAGATGCAGTTGAGCTTGAGGGGGAGTGTTGAGATAACAAGCTCAACACATGCGGATATTAATGATGGACCGCCTGGTTAGATGGGTCCACAGGTATACACTTAGCACGTCGGTGGTCATTTTGACTCTCGCATGACCACTGACTCATTACTTATTATATTCAGGTTGGTACACCTATTTATAGCTGGCATAGTTATAGTACCAATCGACTATTGTAGTCGGTTATGCATTGTTTGACATAGTAGGCCACTTTCCTTTATGTTGTATCTTATCTATACTTTGTGTACATTGTAAAGTGTGTGGAAGAAGAAGAAGAAACCAGCAAGAAAACGTTTTGGACTCTATCTCTCTTCTTGTCTCTTGAGTGAGCTTCTTCTTGTGCATTCTGTTTGTGTTCGGCGCAGCATCTTGAGCAAGTCCCCCCACCACACAATTCTTAACAAGAGACAATGTAATGGAGCAGCAACCTGACCTTTAGGTCGTTCATAATTTTTCTTTATTATTTCATAGACTAGTAACATAACGTAAGTGTATACAATAGTACTAAGGTCCGTAGAACCATTCACACTGGGTCTAAGACCACAGACTTATTTAATGTCAGCATGTGGTACAGCTGGATATGTCAGGTGTCAGATACACATAACCTAAGTAAATGAGATTGAAGTCTTAACACTTCCCCTCAAGCTCAAGAGAGCATCTGCACACCAAGTAGTTGTCAGAAAACACTGAACTTATCTTTATCCAAAGAGTTGGTAAATATATCTACAACCTGCACATTAGTCTTCACATGCATGAGATCAACTCTCCCTGCAAGAACCATCTCTCTGATGAAGTGGTAGTGTATCTCTATGTGTTTTTTCATGGCATGGTATACTGGATTCGTTGCCAGGAGTACACTACTGAGATTGTCGCATAATAAGGTCACTCGAGCATCCACTTGAATATCCAAATCAACCATAAGCTTAAGCAGCCATGAAAACTCGCATGCTGCCAATGCAGCACCCCTGTACTCTGCCTCAGTACTAGACAATGCAATCATTGGTTGTTTCTTGCTACTCCAGTTGATCATGCCACTTCCAAAGCCAAAATCATAACCACTCGTAGATCTGCGATCATATGAACATCCTGCCCAATCCGCATCTGTGTATCCAACCAATTTCAAGGGCTTATCTCTCACATAGAACATCCCATAATCTACAATGGACTTAACATATCTCATAATCCGCCTAGCATCATCCAAATGTGGCTTCCTGGGCTTCTGCATAAACTGACTTATGAGCCCAACTACATAACTCAAGTTCGGCCTAGTGATGGTCAAGTAGATCAGACTTCCAACCATCTGCCTGTAGATAGTCACATCCTGAATTTCAGCTCCAGTGCTAATGTCCAACTTGACATTCTGATCAAGAGGTGTATCTAATGGTTTACAATCATCCATGCCATATTTTTTCAGCATTTCCATGGCATGATGTTTCTGCATCAGCCATAAACCATTTTCAACCTTGATCACCTCAATACCCAAAAAGTACTTTAATTCACTTAGATATTTCATGTCAAATTCAGATTTCAACATCTGCATAACATGTTGTATCCCCAAATCATCATCACCTGTGATTATCAGGTCATCAACATAGATAACCAGCACTACCAAGCCTTTGTCTGTCTTTTTTGTAAATAGACTGTGATCAGCCCTACCAACAGTAAATCCCAAGCTTTGTATGTAATTACTGATCCTTGCATGCCAGGCTCTTGGAGCTTGCTTCAGCCCATACAATGCTTTTTTCAGCTTACATACATAATGCTGAAAATTAGGTGAACATACCCTTCAGACTGAACCATATAAACATCCTCTGCTAATTCACCATTAAGAAATGCATTCTTAATGTCCATCTGCTACAATTTCCAGCCTTTAGCAGTAGCCAAAGCAATCACAGTGCGTATGGTTGCCATCTTGACAATAGGGCTGAATGTTTCCTCATAATCAAGTCCATACTGTTGGGCATACCCCTTAGCAACCAGCCTGGCTTTGTACCTTTCCACACTACCATCCCACTTGCATTTGATTTTGTAGACCCATTTGCAGCCAATGGTTTTTTTCCCTTCAGGCAGTGTCACAAGATCCCATGTCTTATTTTCAGCGAAGGCATTCATATCTTCATCCATAGCTGCACACCAGTTCTCATCTTTCACTGCTTTAGTATATGTACCTGGTTCTTTGATCTCCATCACTTTTGTCATGTAAGCATAATGCTTTGTAGAACAGCCACTGTACGTCAACCTGTCAATAGGGTATCTGACCCTCTGTGAGTGTCTAGGCTGTGGTGCACTGCTCGATTCCCCTCTCTCATGAGGCAGAATGTACCTGCTCTGCCTTGTGCCAGGAGTATAGATAGTTGGAATACCAAGTTCACTGTCTAAAGTGTCAACAGATTCATATCCACAAGTCATTCTACCAGGTGTCATCATACCAGATGCATCCTCAGTAGCTTTCTATTTTCCTTTGCTATCCAAGACATCATATCTCCCCCTCACTGACATACTAGTGTCAGTGGACGGTGAGCTCCTCAATCTCCCTATCCATGGGGATACTGTCTGACCACTAGGACCTATCATAGCAGTGCTTTGCTGTGAATCAACTGTAGATACATGAGTAGAAGGCATATCCAATGGCATAGCATCCGGTGATACAAACCAAGAGCCCATCTCATCAAAGATAACATCCCTGCTCACCAAAGTCTCCCTGGTAGAGGGGTCATAGCATTTGTATGCCTTCTTCTCCTGCGAATATCCAATGAAAACACATTTATGTGCTTTTGGATCCAGTTTCTTCCTTTTCTAATCTGGAATGTGCACATAGGCAAGACAACCAAAGACTTTCATGTGAGTTACATTCAGCTTATAGCCATACAGCTTCTCAAACGGTGTCATCTCATGAATACCTACTGTGGGAGTCTGATTTAAGATATACATGGCTGTCATAACAGCCTCAGCCCAATAATAGAGCGGCATCTTCTTCTCATTCATCATGGCATGAGTAGCTTCCATCAAGACCCTGTTCTTTCTTTCAGCTCCCCCATTCTGCTAAGGAGTGTAGCTACAGGTAAGCTACCTGCATATGCCATTTTTAGCCAAAAATTTGTCAAACTCATTTGACACATACTCCCCACCGCTATCTAATCTCAAGCAAGAGATATAGCAGTCAAATTTCTTTTCAACCTGATTTTTAAATTGCTGAAAAACCACAAACACCTCATCCTTTGTTTTCAAGATATACACCCAAGTATAGCGACTATAATCATCAATGAATGTCACATAATACTTCGAGCCTCCCATAGATGCATTATGGGCTGGCCCCCAAACATCAGAGTGCAATAACTACAATGGACGTATACTCTGCCTTGCATGCCTGACAAATGGCAACCTGGAATGCTTACCAAACTGGCAACAGTGCATACATGACCAATATCTGAGTATTAGAACTTGGGTAAACCTGTAAAGAGCTATTTTTTCTGCATAATTTGCAGCCTTTGCAAATTTATATACCCCACTCTCTTGTGCCAAATTTCCAAATCTCTAATAGTGCCAGAACCATGGGCAAACATAGCTGAATTCAGCTCTGGCAAAGTAGCATCAAGAGTAAACATTCTGCCATTCCTGTGACCACGAGCTATCAACTTGCATCCATTTCCAAACTCTTCAATAAAGCAGCCATGCTTATTGAATCTAGCCTGCAAGTTCTGCTCCATCATCTGACTGACTGATAGTAAGTTCTTCGTAATCGATGGAACATGCAGTACATCATGCAAATTTTTCTTTCTACCATCATGAACCACAAGAGGCACTTTGCCTTTATTTTCAATGCTATGTTGCATGTCATCACCTGTACAGACATAGCCATGTTTTTTAGCCACCATATCAGTGAACCAATCACTGTGAGGGGTCATGTGATTCGATGCCCCTGAATCAATATACCAAACTACATCATCTGTGGATTTTTCTGCAGCTCTGTCTTTTACATACTGCATGGCAAGCAATTTATCTCTTGAAGTATCATTTGCTTGACTAGACGTAGCAAAGTGTCCATGTTTTTTGCCTTTTTGATTGCCCTACTTCTTCCAGCAGTCCTTGGCAATATGACCATACTTCTCGTAGTAATGAAAATCCTTATCCTTATTCGGATTGTTAGATGGATGCTACTGTTGCTAGGAGCCTCTACCTCTAGGGCTAGATCTCCCCTTGCCTCTAAAGTTTCCACCACCTCTTGTGTTTGATACCTACTGGTTGTTATTGCCATAGGATGCATTTTGCTGGCCTCCTCTACCAGATCCATAGCCTCTACCACGGCTGCCATGGCCGCGTTGATTGGAATAGAAAATTGCATCCTTGTTTTTAGAACTGCTTGACCCTGTAGCCAAGCCAAGTTTAACCTCCCCATGGATAAGCAATGCAACCAGCTCATTAAAATCAGGCATTTCAACCCTCACAGACACAGAAGTATCAAAAGACTTATACTCAGGCCCCAAGCCATTCAAAGTCACAGCAACCATGTCTTCATCTTCAACCTGTGAACCAATAGATGCCAGATGATCTGCAATGGCCTTAACCTCCGTGACATAATCCAGTATAGATTTGCTCTTTCTCTCCATGTTGTTGAACTTCTGCTTCAACTGTATCTTTCTGGCACTTGTGGTTGTGCCATAGTACTTGACCAAAATGTCCCATGCACTCTTAGGAGAGTTGCAGTTCATTATCTACATTACCATGGCATCTAATATACATAGAGACAGTCAGTGCAACAACCTATGAGCTCTTTCTGTCCAAGCTCGGTGTAGTTGTCTCTGATCAGCCGTAGGTTGCTCTGGGAGCTCAGGTTCAACTTCTGCTCTAGTCACCAACTCCTAGTAGCCTTTCCCTATTAAGAATTTCTCCATGCGGAACTTCCATATGACATAATTGTTACTATCAAGCTTTTCCCCCACTCTCTAGGTTATGTTGTCAGTCCTTTCTGCATTAGCCATATTGTACCAAACAATATCTAGTCACTGTCTGACTTCCTGCAAGCCAACAAGTCACTATGACCAACTTCAGCCCTTGACTATTTACAACAATTTTTTGCAACTATTCTCTGCAAAAAAACCAGGATATTTCAGCCCTTTACAACCTCAAAAACATCCACAAACATGTGGTATAACCCATAGGTACATTAGTCACACTACATAGACTTTGCAGGTACTATAACTCTGTGCATGCAAGCTTATTGCAGTAAAGAGAATATGTAGTCTAAAACCTGCAATTTTTCAGTATGTAGCAGTGAATTTACTGTCAAAAACCACTTTGAAACATGTCATACATGCTCCAAACTTTCCCAGACATTTGCTACTATATGTAGGCAACTAGACATAGTCATACGGGCACAAAACAGTGCATATCCAGCAAGTAGAAGTGACATAAATCTGCTCACAAATTGTATACATCCAATAAACTATCAAACCAAGATGTATTTCAGCCCAAGAGATCCTCAAGCCACTTCATACATATGCCACTATGTGTAGGAATCAATACATAACCATACGAGCATTCGCAGACTCTCTCTCTTCAAGAAGTAATGTCAAAAAGTACATGGACTGTTTATGACCACCCAATACACTGTCAAAGCATTTTTTCTCTAATTTAGATTTCAGTTTTTAAGAGCCTTCAATGCTCATCTCAATGCTCATAGCATTCAACATTCATATCCCGTACCATACAACTCCCTGTAGGTAACAAAAGGCATGTATTTCTTCAAGTCAATGAGTGTATGTTGATGACAGTTTTATGATAGTTTTGAGCCTGTCATAAAATTTCAGATCTAAATATTTTATGAGTAAAATATAACCCAAATGCACAAATGCATCAAACTCAGTACATATGCTTCCCGAATGAACCCTCACTTCAGTAGAGCTCAAAATGCTCATCAAATGGCTTCAATTCTTCAAAGAGTGATTAGTGTATGCTGCCTTGTTTCAGTTTACAGCAAACTGTCTTCAATTTCAGATTTGTACTTCAGTATTCCAGTTCATTTATCAACTCAGACCAAGCATTGACATGTCAGATCATTAATATGTCTTTCCAAGCAAGCATACAAGCTCTAGATCACTCAGGAAGCCATACAAAATAGTTTCAATGATGTGTACAATGCTCGTGTAAATAAAGGCAAAGTGTACTTAAATCGTAACACTGATACATGAAATAAATACATCATCGCATAATGAAAGTGACCGGTACAATCATGGCAAGATACTATTATTACATAGAAAATGTCAACACAGATCACGTGACCAAAAAAGAAGGGTATGTGAGATCCAGGGATCCAAGGGCGAGCTATAGATCATTGCCATCCGAAACCTCATCCCACCGCAAAGGAGCATCAAACTGACTCTGCAAAAAAAGAAACAACTACACATCAGTCCACCATATAATAATGCATTAAACATGGTAACTACGGACAAGAAAGATGAGTGACTTACAGGGCCACCATGTCCATACAATCGATTGATCAATGCAGTGAGACCATGCCTCTCTACATATCGAGTCTTAAGGCCAGTGGGATCGTGATTTGTAATGGAGTGCTGCAAAGAAAAAAAAATACAACTGTTAGAAATAGGATTGTCAATACAAAGGATATTGCAAAAAATTAAGCAAGCAAAACCAAAGAAAAACTCAAAAGTCCTCCAAATATGTCCTGTGGCCACCACTCCCAAGATGATGGACCACTCCGGCCTCTAGTCATGCCCTTGCTGCCTCGTGCTGCTGTCTCCAACATCCTCGAAAATCTATAGTCTCCTCCCTGAGTCAGCACTTGTCATTTGCATCTAGCTACTCGGGCTTTGAGGCCCCACTCTTGAGTGCCTTGCATGTGTCCAATCGTCCGTGTGACATATATGCATGCATGCACTCCATCCAGCCTGTAGAAAACCTATCTGTTGCAGTTGGTATCAGAAACTCCTCATGCAAGGATGCTACTATGTAGTCCTTGCTCCCCTCCGGTATGTTCTTCCAATTATCCAAGACATTGTGCCGAAAAACTTGTTGGCACAACTCTCTCATGCGAACCATCACCCTCCTCCCCTCATCATTCATGATGATGGCTCCTGACCTATCATCTATAAGGTAGGCATACCCCTCTAGGGTATGCCTAAGATGTGTCCTCTCCCACCTATGACCACACTCTTGGGCATATCCAAGAGACCCATGTACATCTAGTGTACCTACCGGGGTAGTATCTATTGTAGTAGCACCCATAGAGGTGCCACCTGCGGACGGCTGAGCAAAAGCCAGAGTGAGTGGAGTAGATGTCCCCACAGATGTGACAAATCCTGGAGGTGATGCAACTCCAACAGAACGATGAGATAGAGACACCATGTCCGTACCTCCACAGTAACCACCTGAGCCACGCTCTCTCAAAACGCCATGAGAGTGAGGGGTAGCACTATATCTCGAGCCAACTGCAAGCTCATTGCATCTGGATCTCTGCACCATCCCCCTAAACCACTCCCTCCGTCTGGCCCAAGTCTGGAGTATCGACCTCGTTTGCTAGAAACTGAAGCATCAGAGTGCGCCAAAGTAGATCTAATAGAGTGGCCTGACAGTGTCCGAGACAGCTCTGGTCCGCTGAATCTCACCATCTGATTTGGAGACATACGCTTGAAGATGTCATGTAGCTCCTTGTCACTCATCCCTTGGCTAATCCTGATGATCTAAATATCCACAAAGGTCACCTACATAGATAAAAAATGATGTTATCATAATCAATATAAATCATACAAAGCACAGTAATATAAATCTTTAAAAAATGATCTTACTTAAAATGCATATCTTATGTACCCTTATAAGCGATTCGTCAACGAATTGAGTAGGTGGATGCTCCAAGTATGAAGTACCCTATGTTCCTATATCAATCTCTTGACACAACTCCGCATACACTAGAAAGTTGATAGACATGCCACCACAAAGAATGAGTCCACCTTGTTCTCAAAGAATTCTTAGACTCCTGTATTTCCATCATTGTTACCTGATGTTGGCTCTTCTACATGCTCCAAGATTTTGGTGGCCTCCACCCCTTGCAATATCGACTTCTCTATTTGCATATTGTCCTCATCTATGCTCGGAACATCGCTTTGATCATATACTTTTGCACTTCGGGGAGCTGAAGGTATAACATATCACCATCGAGGTTGTCGGGGGTTTGGATAGAAAATTACATGTTCTTAATCACGTACAAGAGAGATTTAACTATTGTGACATGTACCATATCGTAATACAATTAAAAAATACACGAGTTCATGCACCTGTTCAGAATGGGCCGGCAACACAAACGTGTCACGCAAGTCGATCTATTTTTTCCACTACAAGAGAAAGGCCCTATAGATGTGCACTGCCCACGCGAAATAGCGGGCACGTTTATCAGCGCGTGTATCAGCGCGTCTATTCATGCTAGTATACAGAACGTGTCTATATACTCGCATTTATAAACGTGCCTATAGATGCAAAAATAAACACACATTTTTCATTTCTCATAAAGTCCCTAAATATGACCAAACATCTTAACAGCTAGTATTTGTTTGAATACATTACCAACTTTACTTCTTTCTGAGTATTACAAATATACATCCAATCATTCAAAGCTAATTATATATGCTACAATGAATGATCAATCTCATCTTCAATGAGATCGGCCCTTGCTAGACTATCTACCTCTAGGTCTGTGTTACCGATAGGCAAGGAAACAAATAAGTCTATCCCACTGTCAGATGTATTGCTATGCTCAATTTCTTCATCATCATCTACAACCATATTGTTATCCTCTTCTGCACTTCCTTGAACATCCTCGTGGGGATCATCTTGCATTGCATCATGTATATCATCGATCATGGCATCATCATGTGCATCATCATTGATTGTATCATCATTGATTGTTGGATTGTCATCAACTATCTCTATGTTGGTAGCATTGCCATATATTGGTTTTGAACAATTAGATATGGGGATGGCGTGCCACCATCGGTTATTGTTTACCATTAGGTGATACACAACCTGCATTTAAAAAACAAAAAGTAAGCAACTTAGATATTTATTGTATTTTGAGAATGTATCAAGAAGTAATATATATATAAATAAATAGCTTCTAATATACCTACTCGCATTGTTGAGGTAGTACGAATGTGTCATTCTTGCCTTGGTGAAATTTTGTAGAGTCAATCACTACAAAACCACTTGGATGACGTCTAATTGTGCAATGCTCACCCGTTGTTACTACTTCTTTAAACCACTTCACACCTAGTACATATATAAAAAATCGCCTAAAGTCAAGCTTCAAAATATCTTGGATCAAGCCACAATAACCTTCCATGGTGCCATTGGTATCCTAGAAGTTTGAAAGGATACCACAATCCTGGGTATTTCTCTTATCATCTATACGTTGAGTTCGAAAATGTTTGCCTTCACACCAAATAGCATTGAATAATGTGCACTAGTAGTACATTGTTGAGATCATATTAATGATTTAGTTAAAGATGAAACATGTGAAATTATTATATCATATATAACTAAAGATAATTTAATTATAAGTATGTCTCACCTTTGATAAGCAACCTCGTGCGTATTCCCACTCCTCTTGCGATATATCCATCGCCTCCTCTTTTTCCATATTCTCCATTTCTTCATGTAGCCAATCTATATCAATATGACGTGGAAGCGCACTTAAATGTTCTAGATATGGGACATTACGTCCATGTCTAGCACGAAATGCTTGCCTTTCGCTTACTCTTCTTACCCTTGCTTCTTTATATAGTGTCACCCATTTGCTCATTACTTCGTTGTTAAGCACACAAAATACATTTAACTTACGAAGTTCCTCTTTCATTAGTACTTTGCTCCTCCCTTTTTCTTGAGATATTATAGAGGTCATCCTCAAATCTTCATCATCTTTCCATAGTTGTGGTAAAGAGGAGTCCACTTTAGTAAAATATTTAGAGATTTGTACAAGGGATGATTGCACTAACCAACCCTCAGCCATGCTTCCCTCGGGCCGTGTATTTTTCCTTACAAAATTTTTTAGGGTTTTCATAAAGCGCTCTAGAAAAAACATCCACCTTGCATGAACTACCCCACAAATTGCAATCTCATCAATCAGATGTACGAGTAAGTGTACTTGAGTAGTCAAAATGGAGCGAGGAAAAGTTTCCTCCACCAAACAAACCACCTCAATAGACAATACTCGAGCCTCTTGCAACGTATTTGGATCGATTTCCTTCAAACTCACAAATCTACCAACATGCAATTGAGAACGATGATTAGTTTTGTCCATAAATTCAAGCAAGTTTACTATGTGATGTACGTAATATGTAAACTTAAAAATAAGTATAAAGTATACATACCTCGCGATCTCACCCATCTTGTAAATGATATCACGCACATCTTTTGAAACACAATGGGATATGCTAGTAGGAAGGATGAACTATATGTAAATATTCATACATTGTTAATTAGTCTACATAGTTACTCCACTAATTAATATATTTATGGCTATGAAAATCCTTACCTGAATCATTTTGTGCCAATCGTGAGACTTTAGACCGGATAGTTGCTCCCTACCTCTTTTCTTTTTCTTTATGAAGGCTCCCTTGAGGCATCTCATATATCCTGTGGGAGTTTGAAAGCTACATATCTGCTGATTTACCATCTTTTCTTTGATCTTCGACAACATCCAAGGTGCACGCAGTAACTCGATCTTTCCTCTGGGTCCGATGCATGGCCAAGCTCGTCTCATATGTTCAATGCTATGTAAATCCTCTCTTACATTGACAGAATCACGAGCCCCGATTAAGTGATCCCATAATGTAGAGGCAACATTCTTGAATATATGCATGGGGTCCAACAGGTGATTGATCTTGAGTTCAGTCCAATATGGGAGACGAAAAAGTATAGAGAATCTAAGGCACAAACAATATATTATTTCTTGTTCTCATAATGGAGTGTACTTAAAAGACAAACAAAAGAAGTAAACTAGTTACCGACTCATGCCGAGTGGAGGATGATCATTGGCGTGTGTCCAAGTGTCCTTCCAATCTTGAATGGTCAGATATTGTGGAGTTCTTTCATTAGTGGGGGGTGCATATTTGGGGTGGTCAATAGGAAGAAAACAATGATGATTGTCATAGATAACCTTCTTCAAGCGTGTCGGTCTAGAAGAAACCACAGAGAGACCACAAATTGGACATGCATGATATCCTGATATAGATAAACCTACAAAAACAAGTGGGTTAATGATGACATATATTTGATTAAGGGTAAGAATGAATAAAATAGAGTATGCAACTACCTGAACACTTTTCATAGCCTAGAAATTCATGCATGGTCCATAACAACATGCCCTTTAAAGTGAAATCTCTAGAGGACAATGATGCACTCACATCTTGCACCTCAATACCTCTCCATAGCATTTCTAGCTCCTCGATCAAAGGCTCTAAGTAAACGTCCATGTTTTTTACTTTGTGTTTTCCAGGAATCAAAAGGGACAATATTACATGTCCTTTTTTTATTGCCATGGACGGAGGGATATTGTAGTTCACCAATACCATTGGCCATACACTATATGAGGTGCTTTTGATGCCAAATGGATTTATTCCATCTAATCCTAGACCAAATCTCAAATTTCTGGGCTCTTCTTTGAAAGTAGGCCACACATTGTCTACGTGTTGCCAAGCTAGTGTGTCTAAAGGAATTCTCCACTTTCCATCACTTGAATGGTGACTAGCATGCCATGACATGAGTCTTGCAATAGATTCATACTTAAACATAAGTTGAATATGTGGAATAATAGAAAAATATTGCAAAACCTTACGAGGCACATTCATTGATTTCATCTCCTGGTTGTATCTTGGTTCACCACAAATAGGACACTGTCATGCAGATACATGATCCCCACGAAACAAGATGCAATCATTAACACATGCATGAATTTTAACGTAATCGAGACCTCCAAGAGATGTGAAGAAACGCCTTGCTTTCTCCCTTCTAGTTGGTAATTTATTTCCATTTGGAAGCATTTGTGATAATAACCTGCATATATTGTGCAAACAGAGTTAACAAATTGTGAATATCGTCTAGAAGCATTTATGAATTAATATCAAATGATACATACTTCAATAATGCATTCAAGCTAGCATTACTCCATCCATAAATGGTTTTTAAGTTCAGTATCTTGAGAGATACACACAGAACGGAGTAGGTGCAACCTTCGTACAATGGATTTTTCGACGTTATGTGTAGCGGGTCATCTGTCCCTCTAGTGGCGCCCTCCCCCGAACCTCATGGGAAAATAAATCGTGCACCATGTTGTCCAAAATCTCTTCGTCCAAAACTTGTTGGGGAATTTGAAGAGGGCTGCTATTGTCATCATCAGTCTCTACTCTTCTTGAGGACTCTGCCTCCTCACATCGACGCTTCGCAGCCTCTCGACGCCCTGGAGGGACCATTTGAGGATGTGGTACCGCATTCTACTCAATAAAAAAAGGACTTTTTGTTTAATGGTGAAGATGCAGCATAGACCAATAATGTTTGTGCAAATAAAGCAATAAAAATTACTGGGTCTTTTTCTTGGTCCCACTCTCCGTACATGCTGAGGTGTGACATTATGATTCGACGTGCTTGAAAAAAACATCCTCGACAATGATCACACATACATTTGATTTTCCATCGTAGCCAAGCATCTCGATTGTGAAGACACAATGTCTCATCCTCATTGGAGGATGTACTGTTTGTTGACTCAGCATGTCCCATACTAGTAGAAGATGACGACATAATTACACCTGAATCATAAGGGCAAATGTGATTTCATTTGGTATATATGTCATATTCCCTAAATGCATTGATACTTACAACATGGAGGCAAACATTTTGATATTCAAAGACTAGGAAAGTCATGTCATGTTGATCCAAAAACAACCAAAAGCTAGCATCTAATCAGTTTAATTATAACAGCGCGTCTATCAGCGCGTGTAATATGTCTTATCTGTGCATATACACACGCAATTACACGTGCTTACAGACGCGCAACACAAATATTTCAAAAATTAAAAAAAAGTTCTGGCTTTCTTTTCAAACCAGTGCTTTTCTGTGTTTTTTTCATGTTTTCTGTAGTTCGAGCTCGACGTCACTAATCATGTCTATCTATCACTTCATGAAGACAATGAGGGAAGGAAATAAGAGTAAAAAGAGGACAAGAGGAAGAAAGAGCCAAAGAGTAAAGAAAAAGAGCCAGACAGTAAGGAAGAGAAGAAGATTCAAGCAACTTACCAAGGGAAGGGAGAAGGAGGACAAGGAGCTTGCAACTTAGCCGCCACCCGTTGGAACAAGCAAAGAAGGTGAGTTCTTCTTCTCTCTCTCAATCTTGTTTGCTTTCTCTGTCTGTTTATCTCTCTCTCTCTCTCTTAAGATGTTATAGACTGTCATCTATGGAGGTTTTTTTTCGCGTTTTTTATAAAAGTTTGAAAAATATGGTCTGACTGTGTGCATCTGTCAGCGCGTCTAGATGACAGTGTAGACGCAGGTATAGACGCGGAAATAGACACGCTGACAGATGCACACAAAGATGCAGATATAGATGTAGCATGTAATATGTTTTATCTGCACAGGGTAATATGATTTTTCTTGTGTAGATGTGGAATCCTGGATCTTCCAGCACTGATCCTGAGTTGGAACGCATGAACAACACCTTAACGGAGTTTTCTAGAGGTGTTAGTAGCTTTTTTGGAGGTTCTCCAAACAAGGAGCAATTCATGGGGGAGATGACCAATTATCTGTCAAGATTGTGGGAGAGAAGGAAGGAGTCTCACTTGTAGCTTTTCTTGCTTGCACAATGAGGGAATACACACAAGGGTGGAGGCTGAAAACAGTTTTCCTCTTCTTAATTGTGTAAGCCAAAAGAACTCTCATACAAAGAAATAGAAGAACCCTATATATGGGTCTCAAACCAAACTCAACTAACTAAGGTGGCATACTAACTGAACCACGAACTAGAGTAGATAAGGATAGTTGTCATCTAGCTATTATTCATGGGCGGTGTACCAATCGCATCTGCAACTAACAAGTCGGTGACATAAATGCACAACGGTCACCCTAGTATATCACGAGTGGAGCTCGATATCTCAACACTCCCCCTCGAGCTCAATCCCAATTCCTGCACACCAAGCAGGTCTCTGAACTTGCACAGCTTCTCTATGCCCAATGCCTTCGTAAATATGTCAGCTACCTGATCCTCTGTGCTGACATAAACTAGATCAATAAGACCTAGTAAAACCCTCTCCCACACATACTGATAATGCACCTCAATGTGCTTTGTTCTAGCATGATAGACTGGGTTATTTGCCAAGTGTATACTGCTCATATTGTCACAATAAATGACAATTGGCCCATCTGTAGGCTGATGCATATCATAAAGTAGCTTATGCAACCAAGCTACCTCACATGCAGCCATTGTTGCGCCCCTATACTCAGCCTCTGTGCTCGACAAGGCAACTGTAGGCTGTTTCTTGCTGCTCCAAGTGACTGCAACACTTCCAAAAGAGAACACATATCCAGTGGTAGATCGTCTATCAGAAATACTACTAGCCCAATCAGCATCAGTGTATCCATGCAACTATATCTGAACCCCAGTTTCATAAAATAGTCCATACTGCAATGTGGACTTCACATACCTGAGTATGCATCTAGCCGCATCCAAATGCGGTTTCCTTGGAGCCTACATAAATTGACTTACCAATTCAACAACATAGCTCAAATATGGCTTGGTGATAGTCATATAAATCAAACTTCTTACTATGCGTCTGTACATAGTAGGGTCTTCCAGAAGCTCGCCTGCATCTGCGCTCAGCTTCACATTCTACTCCAAAGGAACTGAAATAGGCTTACAGCCTGTCATTCCATATTTGGACAGCATGTCCAATCCATACTGCCTCTACAAGAGCCGTATCCCACTTGGTGATCTAATCACCTTAATGCCCAAGAAATAACGTAGCTCTCCCAAATCCTTCATCTCAAACTTCTGCTTCAATAGCATTTTCACATGAAGGATATCTTCATCACTATCACCTGTCATAATCAAATTATCAACATAAATGACAAGTAGCATAATACCTTTCTCTGTTTTTCTCACATAAAGTGAGAAATCTGCCTTGGAAATCTGAAAGCCAATAGTGACAAGATACTGTCCTATCTTGTCAGACCATGCTCTAGGTGCTTGCTTCAAGCCATACAAGGCTTTCTTCAACCTACAAACAAACTCAGGATGAACAGCATGCACATAACCTGGTGGTTGCTCCATAAAGACCTCTTCTTGCAAATCACCATGCAAGAAGGCATTCTTTACATCCATCTGATGTAAAGACCATCCCTTTGATGCAGCCATAGCAATGAATGCTCTTACAGTTTCCATCCTTGCAACCGGACTGAATGTTTCTTCATAATCAATGCCATGTGTTTGTGCATACCCCTTGACTACTAATCTTGCCTTGTATCTATTCACAGAACCATCTGCATTGTGTTTCACCTTATAAACCCACTTACAACCAATTGCATTCTTATCTTTAGGCAAAGGTACCAATTCCCATGTAGTATTTGCTTCCAAGGCATCCATTTCTTCATCCATGGCTTTCTCCCATTTTTCTTTTTCCATGGCTTGCTCAAAAGAAGTGGGTTCTGGTTCCTATATCACTTTGACCATATATGCATAGTGAATGGCTGTAAATCCATCATATTTCAGCCTATCCACATGATACCTAGCTCTGGTAGACCTGTGTAAAGTAGGTTCACTCCCAGGTGCTCTCAAACCATCCCTGGTCTTCCTTACTCTAGGTGTAACAATAGAAGGAATACCCAACTCATCATCAATGCTCTGTTCTGAGCCACTAGATTCACCATCCATTGAGAACAAGCTTGGTGATGTACTTTATGTGCCCACAATAACTAAGAACTTAGCATCAGTTGGTCTAATGACAGATCAAGGATTGCAGGCGAGATTCAATAAGTATGGATGTTTCATTGAGGAGTTCCATAATGGAAGAATTGGCAGGGTAATTGCTCATGGTAGAAAGAAAGGGAGATTATTTGCTTTGGATGCAGGTACTCCAGTGATTCAAAACTCTATGTATGTTGAGAGAGGACATGGGCAAGATAAGGAAGTGGAATTATGGCATAGAAGGATTCAAAACTCTATGTATGTTGAGAGAGGACATGGGCAAGATAAGGAAGTGGAATTATGGCATAGAAGGATTGGTCATGCTAATTTGCAAAGATTGAAGCAAATGCAATCGAGACAGATAGTCCATGGTCTACCAAATTTTGGATATGTGAATTTTGATCATGTATGTGAGGCTTGTCAATTTGGCAAGCAATCCAAATTGCCATTTCCAAAGAGGGGGAGAATAAGCAGCTATCCTTTGGAAATAATACACTCAGATATTTAGGGCCCATGTCAAAATGTTTCCATGAGTGGAAGATGTAGATTCTATATCACTTTCATTGATTATTTTAGCAGAATGACTTGGGTGTACTTTATGCAGCATAAAAGTGAAGCATTTGAAAAGTTCTTGGAATTTAAATCTATGGTTGAAAGCAATTTGGATGCTACATAAAATGATTGAGGTCAGATAATGGTGGAGAGTACATGTCATATGAGTTTTGTGACTTCTTGAGAGATCATGGTATCAAAAGGAAATTGAGATGCAGGTATATACCTCAGCAAAATGGTGTGGCTTAAAGGAAGAATTGGATTATTGCAGAGGTTGCAAAGGCAATGATGTGAACCAAATGAACATGCCATTGTCATATTGGGTAGAAGTAGTGCATATTACAATTCAGATTATGAATAGAACACCTACAGCCTTGACTTGTAATATGTCACCATATGAGAGAATGTAAGGCAAGACACCCACTGTTGCATACCTTAGAGTCTTTGGATGTGTTTAATATGTTCATGTTCCGGATGATTTGAGAAAGAAGATGGAACCAAAGGCTATAAAATACATTTTCCTTGGATATCCTGATGAGAAGAAGGGATACAAATGCTATGATCCATTGAGTAAGGAAGTATACATAAGAAGGGATGTCAGATTCAGTGAATATGAATCATGGTACAAGCCCAAAATTGCAGTTGATGTTGACTCCTATGAAAGAAATGATGATGTTGGCTATGGAAGGAAAATTTCAGCAAACAACAAGTCTGAAAATCATTATGTGGAAGGTGCTTCAGGACCTCAAGAGAATGTGGAAAGCAGTGGGAGCTACATTCCATGGAGTGGTAGATTGAGAAATGCACAAAGGAGTGCAGAAGTTGCAAAGGAAAGAGACCTATGGGCTGAAAGTTCAAAAGATGAATCTATATATGATGAGTATGGCATTCCGCATGTTAAAACACCTTGCACTAGAAGTTAGGAAAGTATGTTCCACCACATGCTAGAACAGATGAGACACATGGTAGTGCACCTCAATTGAGAAGGTCAGAAAGGGTAAGGTATCCAGTTGATAGATTGACTTATAATGGGTTCATGAAGATGCTTTATGCATTCATGGTTTCTTATGTACAACATGTGGAGGCTACTTGCTTTGAAGAAGCAGTAGAGAGCAAAGAGTGGAGACAAGCAATGGATGAAGAGATGGATGCACTAGGAAAAACAATACTTGGGATTTGGTGAAATTACCTCATGGCAAGAAATCAATTAGATGTAAATGGGTTTATAAGGTCAAATGTAAGTCGGATGGTTCTCTTGAGAGGTATAAAGCAAGGCTCGTTGCAAAAGAATATGCACAAACTTATGTTTTGGACTATGAAGAAACATTTAGTCCAGTAGCTAAAATGACGACAGTGAGATCGGTAATTGCTTTGGCTTCTATCTATGGTTGGAAACTTTATCAAATGGATGTGAAAAATGCATTTTTGAATGGCAACTTAGAAGAGGAAGTGTACATGGATTAGCCAAAGGGCTATGTGGATCCAAAATACCCACGTTATGTATGCACATTGAAGAATGCTTTATATTGACTAAACCAAGCACCAAGAGCATGGTGTGATAGAATCAACAAATTCTTATGCAATATGGGATTTCACCAGAGCAAAGCTGATTATTCACTTTATGTGAGGCATACAAAAGATGATATGGTTGTTGTTATCATCTATGTTGATGATCTCATTATTACAGGTACACTTGAGAAGGATATTACTGAAGTCAAGTATGGGTTACATAAAGAGTTTGATATAAAGGACCTTGGTTTGTTGAGATACTTCTTGGGTATTGAGTTTATTGACACACCTATTGGTATATGACTGATACAAAGGCAATATGCATTGGAGATGTTGGAAAAATATGGCATGACAGGATGCAAACCAGTTGATACACCACTGGTTCAAAGTGTTAAGTTGATGGATGATGGATCTTATGTTGAGGATGTCACTATGTTCAGAAAGATGGTTGGTAGTCTTATCTACTTAACCATTACAAGACCAAACTTGAGTTATGCTATTGGATTGATAAGTCATTTTATGCAGAAACCATTCAAATCACATTTGGATGTAATGAGAAGAGTTCTTAGGTATGTGAAGAAGACAGCTAGATTTGGCTTGTTTTATGAAAAAGGAATCAAGCCTACATTCTTTGGATACTCAGATGCAAATTGGGTAGGTAGCTCTATGGATAGAAGATCCACTAGTGGGTATGCATTCTCATTTGGATCAGTCATGGTAAGTTGGAGTAGTAAGAAGCAACCTACAGTTGCTCTATCAAGCACTGAAGCAGAGTATAGAGGCATTGCATTGGCATCATGTGAGCAGACATGGCTAAGATTGATCTTATATGACATGGGGATAGAGATTGATGGTGGAGTGATTATGTATTGTGACAATGTTAGCAGCATTATGTTGGCAGAGAACCCAGTCTACCATGCAAGGACAAAACACATAGAAGTGCACTCTCATTTCATTAGAGAAAAAGTCATTGATGGAGAGATTGACTTGGTCTATGTGAAAACAAATGACCAAGTTGCTGATATCTTTACCAAAGAATTAGGTAAAGATAAGTTTGAGTACTTCAGGAGTGCACTTGGAGTCTTATGTGTGCAAGCTCATTCTGAACTTGAGGGGGAGTGTTGATAAATATGACATATCCTAAGCCATACCCTATGGATGTATATATTTAAAATAGAACCATATGTAAAGTGTCCTTAAGTTGGGGGCATCTATCTTTGGAGGATACCGCTTGTTGTAGTTGACTCTGAGAATAAAGAAGTATAATGGAGGAGAAGATAACATGTAGCTCCTGACCTCTGATTTGCTCCATCTCTCAAACTCCCTCCACTTCAGTTTATCACTTTGGCATGAAGCCATTTAAGTTCACTTCATCAAAATATTTGGCTACAATGATTTCTAGTATTGGCATATTGATCTTGCTCATCAACGCATTGTACTTTTGGCTGGAAAACATGACATGCACCATTTTGGCTTGTAGTTGGAGTTAGGGGTCGGGGGGATATCAGCTAAGTTGATGCCACCATTGGTGTGGACAAGCACTTTGTCCATTCCCACCATGCTATACATAACCCTTTTCAGCCTTCTTTCAACTTTGTTGTTGCTGCCCAACGCTCTCTCCACCAGCTCCGTGGTCAACTCAACTTCTACTTGGCAGTGGCCTCTTCGTGGTCAGCTCAACTTCTACTTGGCAGTGGCCTCTCCTTATCACACAGTCATAGTGTCATGATTTTTTTGTTGAAGGTATGAAGGAAATCCATGCTCCATAGTCTCGTATTCTCCTCGAAACTGTATGCAATCATTGATACATGCATGGATGCTATTGTAGTCCATGCCAAGCTTTTGTAAAACATGTCGTGCATCATCACGAGACTCAGACATGGTATTTGCAAGTGGTAGTATATAATACTTCAATAACCTGAAAAAAATCATAAAATACCTTGAAAAAACACAAATGTTTCTAATGGTAGTGCCGAAAAGAAATCAACGAAGCGTACGTACAAGGTACATGAACAACTCGGTCACACTCGTATCGCTCCACCCGTATTTTGCTTGCACACTTAGGAGTGCAAGTAGTGTCTTTAGGCAAGATACTCGGCACCCATCATATAATGGTATGGATGCTTCCTCTCTAAGCAGATCAGAAGTCTCAACATCCATGGGCATCAATGCATCGATCATTGTTGGGGGTAAAGGCGCCTCCGCCTAGCCGCTCGTGTATTACTACACTGACAGTCACCGCCACTGCACACCACAGGAGGCGGGCGCCCATCACCATCACTTTATTCTTTATTCTTTTAGTGATAGTTTGAATAAAGGAAGGCCCAGTCACACATTGTGATTGTTGGAGTTCCCATTTCTTGTCTCTCTCTTTCTTGCTCTTGCTCTCTCACCATAGCTATCGAGTGCAAGCTTTGATCCTTCTCTCCTTTCAACTGGTATCAGAGCACGGCTTCCCGACTCTTGAGCTTGGCTCGTGGCATTCTCAGCTTCCCATTGACTCCCCACTTGCATTGGGTCTCCTTTCCGATAGCCATAGCTCATTCTCTTAAGCTCCCATCACTCCCCGGCTTCCGGAGCTTCTTCCCGGCCTATTGAGGCACCATTAGGACATTACATTATGGGCTGCTAGAGGCTTGTTCCCAGGCCCCCTTGGCTCATGTTTGAGCCCTCCAACCACTCCAAAGTTGCCACCTAGACCAATAGGGCCAGCAGCAACTCCACATAGATTTGTGCCTGTTTTGTGGACAATAGCACATCAGTCACTCCAGCCCCAGCTCCATCTTGGCATTGATCACTTGTTCGGGCTCCATTTCGGGCTTCTTGCACATGTGTTCATACTTGGCATTGATCCTTTGAGATAGGCATTGGTTGGTGGCTGAAAATAGTGTTTCAGGACTATTATAAATAGTCCACAGGCATTTGATGCTAGTGCTACATTCACAATTTATGCCAATGCTTGTTTGGGCATGACTACATTCACAATTTATGCCAGTGCTTGTTTGGGCATGACTACATAACTGGTTTGATGCCTATTGCATCCCGATTGACTTGGGAATTGAAGCTACATGTAATGCTATGATTTTGTCCTGATTGTAGGGATGGAAATTCTCATTTTATAATAGTAAATGCATGCTGAATACTCTTGGGCTGAGACTATCCTTCATGCTTTGACATATGCCTATTGGTTCCGGGTGTATGTCTTGGGTTATGCTATGATGTATTGATCATCGAGGGACGACTTCGAGCTTGTCATTGGATCTAGATGCTTTTGGAAGCTTGAGCTTATTTCATCTTGCACTTATTGACATTGGTCTATGCTTGACAGTGGTCAGTGCTTTGACAGTTATATGCTATTTGGGTACATGCTTACCTGACACCTACGGCTTGATACATTTGTCTTGGCATAGTGTACCATGTACTTGTTGAGCTTTAGTGCTCTCTGAAGACTTGGCTTGGATTCTCATTTGCTATTCTGGAATTTTGTATTGGATGTCATTTTGGTTGTCATGGTTTTTTATTGGGATGTATATCTTGCTCATGGATGCTACCTACAACTACTTTGTAACCGTCATGCTCTTGGGATGCTATTGAGGCATTGTCTTGGTTACCTGTCTTTGGTATTTTGAATTGGTTTGATTGAGCTATTGAGCTCGTTTATCTGCCTTTTGTGTCACTGGGAGCATCTTGTATGCTTGACAGACATTGAGCAGGAGGTTTATACTATTTGAGCATCTTGCAAATACTTGAGACTTTGGGATCTCTTATACTTGAATGTTGCATGGTTCATGCACTAATATCTTGGAGATTCTTTTGACCTGAGCTTGGGATTTGCACTCTTGTGAGCATACACCTACTGGTGTCAGGTCTTGCCAATGTTATGTATACTTTTCCCTACTGTCCAGGGGGTATGCCTACTCACTAATGGATGCTTTGGTGACATGTTTGGGTATTTGCTCAGGGTCTTGATGATTGTTTGGTGTTGATTTATGCCCGTTTATGTCTGGTCATGTCTTGGCTATCATTTATTGACTTGGTGCAGTGATTTGGTCAGCTATTGACTCTCATAGTACCCTGCTGTCATTTATTACAGCAAGCATATAACTCCGGACTGACATGGATTTTTCATGCTGAAATATTTTGGAATGATGTACTTTCACTAGTACTTGATGGGCAGTAACTTTGGTTACACTTTTCTCGCCATTTTCTCTCGATTTTGTGATTTTTTGGTCATTTTTTACAGTAAACATCAAGTAATTTTGAACTGTCTGCAGTCTTCCAACCTACATTACGGTGAGTTCGTCCACTGATCATGCTATTTTCAACATCATTAAGCTTGATGGTATGAATTGCTCTTATTGGAAGAGCTAGATTTGGTAGGTGTTGGTACAAAAATCACATATCAAACCATTGAGGTTCAGCGAGCAGCCGCCTGCAACTATGCTAGATGAGAAATGGTTTGAGCTTGATGAGTTATGCAAGATCACTATTGTATTATCTCTCACAGAACAGATTCATTACAATGTATTTTAGGAAGAATAGAGTGCATGGCAATTGTGGGATAAAATCAAGAATCTCTATGACAAGAAAAGTCCAGCGAGCCAAATGTATTGGCTAAATCAGCTTATGGATCTACACATGAAGGAGAATGTGACTATGCCTACTCACTTGAGCCAATTCCATGCTATACTCAAGAACTTGACTTCGTAGGACATCACTTTTGCAGAGGATGTCAATCCTCTTTTCTTGCTTGGTACTCTTAATGAGTCATGGGATATATTCCGCATTGCATTATGTGCCTCTGCTACCACCTTGAAGTTATCTGATGTTGAGAGTGCTCTTGTGGAGGAAGAGGTTAACCGTAAGAATTTGAATGCCTCTTTGTGTCACATGCTATGATAGTTAGAGGTAGGAATGATGGATATGGGAAGCATGGCAGTGGCAGTGGTAGTGGCCGTGGACGGAATTCTCAGAAATCTCGGTCCAAGTCTCATGGGAAGTCACATACCAAATCCCGTGGCAGGAATGCAGATGTTACTTGTCACCATTGTGGGAAAAAGACCATATTAGGCCACAATGCCATGAACTACGCAATGAAAGGCGCAAAGATAAGGGGAAAGACAAAGTGCAAGATAAGTCTTCTGATTGCAGCATAGTGCTTGTAAAGTCCAGTGTTAAATTTGAAGAGATCAATGTTATGTAGCTTGAGGATGTTGATGATGATTATATCCTTGCAGCTTCTTCTAGTGCTTTGCAGATGAAGGAGATACACTCTATGTATGCACAATGTTGGCTCTTAGACTCAGGTGCATCCTTTCATGTGACACCTTGCTGAGAGTGGTTTCATTCATACCGTACTGTTTCGGGTTCTGTATGCTTGGGTGATGACAGTTCTCTTGATATTGTGGGCATTGGTGATGTTAGGCTGCAGTTTCCTTCTAGCAGAAGTTTTGTTATGCAGGATGTACATCATGTACCTGCTTTGACACTAGTCTCATGTCAGCTAGACAGCTTGATGATGGAGGATATCATGTATCTTTTAGAGACTCTACATGGAAGATCACTCGTGGCCGACTTGTGATTGTGAGAGGTGCCAAGGCTAGTAGCCTCTATCCCTTGATTGTATCTGCTTCTTCCCTTGATCATGTTTTTCCTGTGGGTTCTATCCCACATGTATCTCTTTGGCATGCCCGTTTGGGCCATATGTCTTTGAAGGAAATGAAAATGCTTTCTAATTTGCAGTACTTACCGCCCCTTGATTATGCATGTTTTGATTCATGTGAGCATTGTCTTTATGGCAGGCAGACTAGGTCTATGCATAAGAAGTCTGGTAGGCCACGCATGAGTGAGCCCTTGGCATTGGTACATTCGGATGTCTATGGGCCCATGCCTTGTCAGTCTATGGGTGGTGCAAAGTATTTTGTTACTTTCATAGATGATTTTTCACAAAAAATTTGGGCTTATCCCATTAAGCTGAAATCTGATGTCTTGGCTATGTTTCATAGATAGCTTGCATTGGTTGAGAACTAATCTGGGTATAGGCTAAAATGCCTAAGGACACATAAAGGGGGTGAGTATGTCTCACGTGCTTTTGAGCAATTATGTGATGAGAGGGGTATTAAGCATCAGTTGACCACCCCCTACACCCCCCCAGAATGGTTTGGCTGAGTGGATGAGTAGAACCATCTAGGAGCATGTACGCAATATGCTTAGCCATGCAGTCCTACCATAGAGCTTTTGGACTTAGACAGTTAGTGCATCTGTGCATGTCATAAACAAATCACCTTCTAGTGGTTTGGATTTCCAGGTTGTAGAGGAGATATGGACTGGAAAACCTCCCTCTTATGCGCATCTCTATGTCTTTAGATGTGAGGAATTTTGCCATGTGCCTAGTGACAAGGGAAGTGAGAAGGATCCTAAGAGTGTCAAATGAATTTTCCTTGGTTATGGGGATGCAGGTGAGATGGGTTACCGTCTCTGGGATTCGCAGGCGTGGAAAGTCATCTGTACTCATAATGTAGTCTTCCATGAAGACAAGATGCATAGGCAGCCTGAGAGAGTTGTTGAGATCCACAAGGTCATATTTCAGGAGGAGCCGAGGCCTCCCACACAGTCAGTTGGATAGCCTATAGCTGCAGAAAATGCTCATGGTCAGGGTGTTGGACAGGCAACTAGGCAGGCCGCAGAGCCTGCCCTGAGACACTACTAGAGACAGATGTCCACCTAATAGATTTCAGCCCTCAATGCATTACGTCTTGGTTATAGATGCAAGAGAGCCTTTCACCTATGATGAGGCTATGCACAGGGGTGACAATCACTCCTTATGGGTGAGGGCTATGCAGTTTGAGAGAAACTCCTTGCATAAGAATGAGACTTGGGATTTGGTTTCCTTGCTTGAGGGCAAGAAGGCTTTGCCATGCAACTGGGTGTACAAGCTGAAAAGTACACCTGGACACCCCAAGCCGGCATACAAGGCTAGTCTGGTAGCAAAGGGTTTTAAGCAGGAGCATGGTATGGACTTTGATGAGGTCTTTTCTCCTGTGGGTAAGATGACCACCATGCGCTTAGTCTTGGCTTTGGTTGCTCAGCTTGACTTGGATTTATGTCATAGATGTCAAGATGGCTTTCTTACATGGGAACTTGCATGATGAGATTTATATGGAGCAGCCTAAGTGCTTTGCAAAACTTGGCAGGAAGCACCTAGTGTGAAAATTGAAGAAAAGCCTTTATAACTTGAAGCAAGCACCTAGGGAGTGGTATCATAATTTTGATGCCTTTATGTAGTCACAGGGCTATAGCAGGAGTACTGTGGATCCGCTCGATTGGCATGGAGGTAAGCTCACTACACCCGTAGATATGGATGGCCCGTCGGCTATGTGAGAGGTAGCCATTAGTGCTCGCCTTGGAATGCTTGAAACAATAAGCGGTCCGTGGGTCTTGGCAATTGAGCAAAAGCTCCCACGTTTTGGTTCCGTTGTCGGGACCAACAGATTCAAGTCTTGAGCGCTTGTGCGCTTCGAATCGAGCATTGAAGTCGGGTTTTTTCCCGAACCGATGCTTGAGGTAGATAGGTAGGAAGCGAGAGTTTGAAGAGATATTCGATCTCCTTAGCAAGTAGGTATTTGTTGTTTTGGACTTGTGACAGCATGATAGAGTAGTGTAGGTATTTTCTTTATAATTTTTTCTTGCATTTAGAAAGGATAGGAGAAAAATATTGGAGCAAACAATAGGGTTTTCTGTTGCTGTCTAATAGGCTGAAACAGGAAAAAGAAGGGCAAGAAATGAGATTTTGGGTTAAATGTTAGTAAGGGAAGCAAGATTGAGGTGAGTGCATGCCTCAATAGGGTGATAAGGGGCCAAGAGTTGCAAGAAAGGCCACATTGTGCATTGTAGGGTTTCACGAGAGCAGGAGAGAGGAGGAAAGCTTCGTTGAGTGGATTGGCCATCCAGGAGTTATTTGCCCAGCCCAGGTAATTCTACACCTTCCCCTACATGAGTAGGTTGAATCTGGAGCTGCTCGACTAGGGGGGAGTGTTGAGATATCGAGCTCCTCTCTGATATGCCAGGGTGACCGTTGTGCATTTATGTCACCGACGTGTCAGTTCAGATGCGGTTGGTACACCGCTCATGAATAATAGCTAGATGAAAGCTATCCTTATCTACTCTAGTTCGTGGCTCAGTTAGTATGCCACCTTAGTTAGTTGAGTTTGGTTTGAGACCCATATATAGGGTTCTTCTATTTCTTTGTATGAGAGTTCTTTTTGGCTTACACAACTAAGAAGAGAAAAACTGTTTTCAGCCTCCACCTTTGTGTGTATTCCCCCATTGTGCAAGCAAGAAAGCTACAAGTGAGACTCCTTTCTTCTCTCCCACAATCTTGACATGGTATCAGAGCCTTGTTCGTGGTAAGGAGCTCAAGAAAGCAAGCCAAGCTCACGGTGTTCTGGTAAGAGGAGCAATGTTGCTTTCATTTTTTGTTTTGGGAGCAGATCTTTGTAGGTAGCACAGCCGAAAATTGCAAGAGTGCATTGTCTTAGGTTGAGACGCCCTTCGCGGTGAAGCAAGAGGGCAGTATATGCTGCGGGTGAGGGCTTTAGCCTTCAGCGACCCTGTTTTTTTGATTTGAGGGCATTTTGGGGCCTGTTTTGGAGGCGGAAGTTTTCTGCACGCCCTCAAGAAAAAGCCCTGTTTTAGGCTGTGAGACCACTGTTCTACAGGTCGATGAAAAGTTACCACAGATATTTGCATCATATGCTCGTGTGCAGAGACGTTGGGAGTTACAGAATCATCCTTGGTTCCTGTATATGCAAAATCGTCACTAGGAAGTGACTGTGTGGTCAAATACCACTTTCGCCAGTTTTGCAGATTTGCCCTTGTGAGGCTGAAGCTGTGTTCTTTGCAGTGACAGAATTTTTTGTAGTGTTCTATAATGGCGTCTGATTCTCTTTCACAGATTGTCACTGAAAAGCTTGACAAGAACAACTTCCAAGCATCGAAGTTTAGAATGACGAATTTTCTTATGGGAAAAGGATATTGGGAATTTGTTGCAGGAAATGAAGAAGAACCAGTTCTTCTTGATGTTCCCAATCAACAGCAAATGCAGGCATTTAAAGCATGGCATGAGAGAGCCAGGAAAGTTATGTACTGGCTGTCTATTAGCATTTCAGACTCTATGATTGTGCATATTCAAGATGCAAGTACGCCAAACGAGGCATGGAATACTTTGTCAAAAATGTATAGCACAAATATGCAAGCCAGGAAAATGTAGCTCAAGCAAGAGTTGCACAATGTTCAAAGAGAAAATATGAGCATCAATGACTACCACATGAAGGTGAAGAAGATTGCAGATGCACTTGCTTCCATTGGGTCGCCAGTGGAAGATGATGATTTAGTTTCTGTGACCTTGAATGGTCTAGGAAAGGATTATGCACAGTTCCGAACATCCATTTCCGTCCGTGAAAGATTTCCTGATTTTGAGGAGTTGATTGCTCTTCTAATTTCTGAGGAGCAGAGAAATGGTGGTGCATCTTCTTCAGGAGGAACTTCAAAAGAAGCTGTCTTCTACTCAAATGCTGGAAGAGGTAGAGGCAGAGGTAGAGGAGGCCGATTTGGAGGCCGTGGTAGAAATCAGAATATGCAGCAAACTCAAGAAAACCAGTCCTATGGAGGAGGACGTGGTAACTCTAGAGGCAGGGGGAGCCAAAGAGGTCGTGGTGGATGGCAAAGAGGCCAAAATGCAAACAGTAATGTTGAATGCTACTACTGTGGTAAAATGGGTCATATGGCTAAAGACTGCTATAAAAAGCAGAATGACATCATGAATGGAAAACTACAACAAGGAAATTATGCATCTTCTAGTAGATAGGGTGATAACAGAAATGAGCATTTGTTTATGGTGGAGCACATGAATAATTCTGTGACAAGTGCAGAAGAAAGCAACGATGTATGGTATGTTGACTCAGGTGCATCAAACCACATGACAGGTCATGTAGAATGGATGGAGGATGCAAGGAAAATGGAAAAACCAGGATTTGTGGAGATTGGTGATGATACTGCACATCCTATTATGCAGATTGGAAAATTTCCTTTGTCTATGCAGGATGGGAAAAAGAAATACCTGTCCGATGTATTTCATGTTCCCAATATCACCAAGAATCTGGTTTCTGTTGGTCAAATGGTTGAGCAGGGCTTGCAGGTCAGATTTAATCCTCATGGATGCTTTGTTGAGGATATGAAAAATAAAGGTCGCTTGATAGCAAAAGGAAAGAAGAAGGGCAGAATGTTTACATTGGATGCAGACATGCCTGAATTGAGTGCAGCAATGTTTGCACATGGGACCGGTGTAGTGGCAGATATTGATATCTGGCATAAACGCATTGGTCATGTTAATGTACAGCGACTTAAATCAATGCAAGCCCAAAACATTGTTGCAGGATTGCCTAAATTCAAGGTTGCAGAAATGCATAAGGTATGTGAAGCCTGTCAGTTTGGAAAACAGGCAAGGAAACCATTTCCTAGACATGTTCAAGAGAGTAAGAAGCCATTGGAATTAATCCACTCTGATGTGTGGACTACTAAAGCTGCATCTCTTGGAGGCTGTTATTATTTTGTCACTTTTATTGATGACTATAGCATAAAAGTTTGGGTGTATTTTATGAAAAAGAAAAGTGGTTTTTGGGAACTTCAAAACTCTTAAAGCTATGATTGAAAAAGAAACAGGCCTGCAGATAAAATGCTTAAGGTCATATGGAGGGGGAGAGTACCTCTGAAATGAGTTTGCAAGGTTCCTACAGGAGCATGGTATAAAGCAGCAATATTCATGCAGTCATACCCCACAACAAAATGGAATTGCAGAAAGGAAAAACAAGCATATTGGAGAGGTATCTCGTGCCATGCTCAATGAAAAATACTTGCCAGATTTTTATTGGGCTGAAGCAGTTGCTACAGTAGTCTACATAATGAACAGGACTTCCACTGCAGCAATACATGGGATGACTCCAGAGGAGAGGTATACTGGTAGAAAACCAGATATTTCTCATTTGAAAATTTTTGGTTGCATTGCCTATGTACATGTGCTAGATGAGTTGAGATCCAAGCTGGATCCAAAAGCTAAGAAGTGCATCTTTATTGGTTACTCTCTGCAGCAAAAAGGGTATAGATGCTATAACCCTTCTACTCGTAAGTTTACAGTGAGCAGAGATGTTGTTTTTTATGAGATGAGTAGCTGGTATAAACCAATAAATGTGATTGATGATGTAGATGCACAAAACGGTAATGCTGTACAGAATTCTCAACAGCAGTCACAAGATATTAGTGGACCTGGAGCGTCCTCTAGCAATGGTTCACATTCTTCGCCATGGACAGGCAGATTGAGATCAGGAGAATCTTCTCAAAGCAATGCAAATAGTGGTATGCAGGTGTCACGAAAAGGAAAAGAGAAGGTAGATCAACCCATGTTTGATGTGAATGCAGGTCACTCTTACGTGGATGGTGAATCCAGTGGCTCAGAACAGAGCATTGATGATGAGTTGGGTATTCCTTCTATTGTTACACCTAGAGTAAGGAAGACCAGGGATGTTTTGAGAGCACCTGGGAGTGAACCTACTTTGCGCAGGTCAACCAGAGTTAGGTATCCTGTGGATAGGCTGAAATATGATGGATTTACAGCCATTCACTATGCATATATGGTCAAAGTGATATAGGAGCCAGAACCCACTTCTTTTGAGCAAGCCATGGGAAAAGAAAAATGGGAGAAAGCCATGGATGAAGAAATGGATGCCTTAGAAGCAAATGCTACATGGGAGTTAGTACCTTTGCCTAAAGGTAAGAATGCAATTGGCTGTAAGTGGGTTTATAAGGTGAAGCATAATGCAGATGGTTCTGTGAACAGATACAAGGCAACATTAGTAGTCAGGGGCTATGCACAAACATATGGCATTGACTATGAAGAAACATTCAGTCCGATTGCAAGGATGGCAACCATAAGAGCAGTCATTGCTATGGCTGCATCAAATGGATGTAAAGAATGCCTTCTTGCATGGTGATTTGCAAGAAGAGGTCTATATGGAGCAACCACCAGGTTATATGCATGATGTTCATCATGAGTTTGTTTGCACGTTGAAGAAAGCCTTGTGTGGCTTGAAGCAACCACCTAGAGCATGGTCTGACAAGATAGGACAGTATCTTGTCACTATTGGCTTTTAGATTTCCAAGGCAGATTTCTCACTTTATGTGAGAAAAACAGAGAAAGGTATTATGCTACTTGTCATTTATGTTGATGATTTGATTATGACAGGTGACAGTGATGAAGATATCCTTCACGTGAAAATGATATTGAAGCAAAAGTTTGAGATGAAGGATTTGGGAGAGCTGCATTTTTTCTTGGGCATTGAGGTGATTAGATCACCAAGTGGGATACAGCTCTTGCAGAGATAGTATGGATTGGGCATGCTATCCAAATATGGGATGACAGGCTATAAGCCTATTTCAGTTCCTTTGGAGCAAAATGTGAAGCTGAGCGCAGATGCAGGTGAGCTTCTGGAAGACCCTACTATGTACAGACGCATAGTAGGAAGCTTGATTTATATGACTATTACCAGGCCAGATTTGAGCTATGCTATTGGATTGGTAAGTCAGTTTATGCAGGCTCCAAGGAAACCGCATTTGGATGCGGCTAGATGCATACTCAGGTATGTAAAGTCCACATTGCAATATGGACTATTTTATGAGACTAGGGTTCAGATATAGTTGCATGGATACACTGATGCTGATTGGGCTGGTAGCATTTCTGATAGACGATCTACCAGTGGATATGTGTTCTCTTTTGGGAGTGCTGCAGTCACTTGGAGCAGCAAGAAACAGCCTACAGTTGCCTTATCCAACACAGAGGCTGAGTACAGGGGTGCAGCAATGGCTGCATGTGAGGTAGCTTGGTTGCATAAGCTACTTTATGATATGTATCAGCCTATAGATGGGCCAGTTGTCATTTATTGTGACAACATGAGTAGTATACACTTGGCAAATAACCTAGTCTATCATGCTAGAACAAAGCACATTGAGGTGCATTATCACTATGTGGGGGAGAGGGTTTTACTAGGTCTTATTGATCTAGTTTATGTCAGCATAGAGGATCAGGTAGCTGACATATTTACGAAGGCATTGGGCGCAGAGAAGCTGCACAAGTTCAGAGACCTGCTTGGTGTGCAGGAATTGGGATTGAGCTCGAGGAGGAGTGTTGAGATATCGAGCTCCACTCGTGATACGCCAGGGTGACCGTTGTGTATTTATGTCACCGACTTGTCAGTTGCAGATGCGGTTGGTACACCGCCCATGAATAATAGCTACATGATAGCTATCCTTATCTACTCTAGTTCGTGGCTCAGTTAGTATGCCACCTTAGTTATTTGAGTTTGGTTTGAGACCCATATATAGGGTTCTTCTATTTCTTTGTAAGAGAGTTCTTTTGGCTTACACAAACTAAGAAGAGGAAAACTGTTTTCGGCCTCCACCCTTGTGTGTATTCCCCCATTGTGCAAGCAAGAAAGCTACAAGTGAGACTCCTTCCTTCTCTCCCACAATCTTGACATGAACAAGGTTCCATGCTACTTGATATTGCAAAATATCTATCGGTATTGAGTAAGCTACCACGAGTACTAGATGTGTGTGCCACACTCCCCCGGAGTTCTACAATTGGCTTTTATCCTTGTGAAGTGACATGGATTCGTAAATATGTATATAAATAAACAATGAATTTTGTGACTCTGTATAGACAATATCAACACACACAAGCAATGATAGTCAAGCACAGGGAGAAGGGTTGGCTTTGACAAGCTAAGCTCCTTAGGTCCTCCTCTCACCACACATTTAGAAGTTTTGTGACCATTCCCACCTCCAGGTGGAGAGCATGCAACCCTCATTACCGCCATAAGAAGCCCTGACCAACATCTCTGATGGTGTAGATAGGCTACTGTCCCTTTCTATACACTTTTCCCCCTTTCCGGTCTATCCTTCCGAGGATGAGCCCTGCCCCACTCCATGACAACCAGTCCATGCAACTTAGCATAAGCCAAGATTTGCTAATGGCTGGAGGCAAAACAAACATCATCATGGGGGTCATCCCTCTACAACAAACATTGCATGCCTCACCTCTCCCCTCCTTGTCATATGCTCTCGATAACCCACTATATAATCCCTTCCATGTGAATAGTTTTATCCTGCCTCAAGGCCTAATCCTTGGTTTGCATTTTGCAGGTCCCTCTACGGTAGCAGCCATGGACCACATAGTGCAGCTGGCATGCAAGGAAGCTCTCTGCCACATCAGAAAGAGCATAAGGTACTAGTGCCCCCACCAGAATGCTACGTGCCTACTCTAAAGAGGTACGCGCCAAAAAGAGGCCCTAAATGACACCACCTAGGACGCAGGCCGAAACCCCCGAAGGCAAGAGGACGAGGGCTGAAGGGAGCACATGGGTGTGGTAACACCAGCCGTCCCGGCTCCCACCAGACGCTCAGGCACCAAGTGCTCGAAAGAGAAGAGGGAAGCTCGAGACAAGTGAGAATTTGACGCATTGTTTAAAAGCATTCTGGAAACAGTTGCAGCCAGGGACTACACCATCCGGGTCCCAGCGGACATCTTCCCTGCCCAACCTCACAAGAGCCCCTCAGCAACAACAGAGCCTCAGTCGCCTGACCACCCAGACTCGCCCCGCCTTGTGCAAATAGAGTAGCCCCTATGATATATAAGCAGCTTAACAAAGGCCATCCTGCCATAAATTTTTGTCTTTAAATGATTAAAGGGGCAGACTCCCCACCTGTATATACTTTCCTTACCTATTGCTAAGATATGCCATGTCTTTAGCAAGCACCGGAATATGCATTGCAATCAGCATCGTAGGATTTTGATTAAGTAATATCTTGACATGATTGCATTTGCTCATTGTACTTGATGCGTGCAACTTGCATATACTCTTATGAAGTGCCAAGTGGATGCAGGACGACGCAGGTCTTCATGAGAATGTGTTCAATGCCCAAGTCACTGCAAAACCACTAGCCTCACAAAGAGCCATGACAAGGCCATGCTGCCAAAAGCTAAAACCGCCCTTGCGAGTGCCCACGTCGCATGGCCCAAAGCATGATCTTAACCACTTCCTCTTTCCGGGTTACACTCTACACCGGGAACTCACGACAGTTGTTACCTCAAGTGTACCCACATCGCATGTTCCAAAGAGGGTTGCAATATCTCAAGTGTATCTCCCCATCTCAACAACTGCTTCTCTAACAACAAGGCTAGGACACAATCATCACTGTAATACCCATTTCTTGAGCCTTCGAAGCTTGACATTTCCCAACCCATTGAAAGGCTAATAGCCTCAACATATTGCAATGATTGTACTCAGGCAAGTCCACAAAAAAAAAGAAAGAAAGAAAGAAAGAAAGAAAAAAGCACAAAAAAAGAAATGAAAAAGAAAAAAAAAAGAAAAGAATGAAAAGATACGAAGCACCCATGATTACAGCACAACACCTAGGGGTCCTCAAATTAGGTACGTCCAGTAACCTTGGTTGGCTGGCTCCGTCCCTAGTCCCCTAGCCCTTTAGCATCACCCACAATTGTTCAGGGCACATCAAGGGCTGAACATACCTAGGGAGCTTGTCTCGTCTATGGTTAGACTTGTCACCCTGACCCATTCGCACAATTCCCTCTTGCACTCTTTGCCTTAATACCATCGCAATCAATTGTGGTAAGCACCGCACGAATGCCATGAAAATTACACCATCCTCATCAAGCAAGTCCAATAGCTCCCAACTACCAAAATTGCGGTGTCCTTGTGTTCAATTATGCTATGTCGTGCAGTCACAACGCAAAGGATGTCTCATACACCTTCACGTGTACTTCTTCTCAACATGGACAATTTTGCTTTATCGACACATTGTTACAAGAAACCAACCCACGGTCTTCTAACTACGTAATATCTAAGTATGAACAAGCACTCACGTAATATCTGCACTAAAATATATACATAATTTGGGTTCTCAAGTGCAGGACAATAATCTCAGCTTGCTTAGAGTTCAACCTATCTCCCAAACTAATTGAACTATGTCTTGTGCACGATAGAGAAGACTAGCACTACCCCTAGGGAGAGACCACCTATGAGAGATTTTTAATTGCAAGTATTGAAGACTCCAACAAAAGTATCATTCACTCTTCATTGACACCCAATTCTGAATTCTTATCCTTTATCATCCTTCAAGCTCGCCAAAAATTATCATGTGCAGAATCCCCAACAAACCAACACTTGTGCTGGCCATCAGTACAATCCCCAACAAAGAACATCCCTACCACCAACTCCAACACCCCTACCACCAGTCACCTAGGCCACCAACATGCCCCCAATGACCTTCCTCCACACCCCCACAAAGACAAAGGCTCACAAGAAAAAGCACAAGTCAATACTTTTGTAAAAGCATGCAAGCGCATCATGATTTAATTTAAGGAGCGCCAAGCTCTCACCCGTGAAGGTAGATGGGCGGTGGAATGGAAGCTAAGAAGATAGAAGGACAATGGGAAAAAGGGCCTAGGCCATGGCCGGCCATGTAAAAAAAGGGATAAGGGGATGACCGCCCAAAAGGGATTTAGGGTTTTGTATATAAAGTTGAAAAGTGAAGGAGAAGCTCATTTTTGTGTGTGGCCAAAAGTGGCTCTCCTCTTCTTCTTCTTCTTCGTCTTGTTCTTGCTTTCTTGAGCTTGTGCTTGAGAGAGGTAGTGTGAGAGTGTGAGGGAGTGAGTGTGTGAGGGTGAGGGACCGGGGAGGAGAAGCTCTCCATCTTCTCCTCTCTTCTTCTCTTCTCTTATCTTGCTTGCGGTGATGGATCTTGGAGCGTGGAGCTTGAGGATGGAGCTTGCTTGAAGCTTGCAGTTGGATCATGGAGCTACTAGAGTGCGCGAGAGAGGAGGTAACTCGATTGGCATGGAGGTAAACTCACTACACCCGTAGATATGGATGGCACGTTGGCTATGTGAGAGGTAGACATTAGTGCTCAGCTTGGAATGCTTGAAACAATAAGTAGTCTGTGGGTCATGGCGGTTGAGTAAAAGCTCCCACACCAACAATAGCAAGAGATCAATCATCACCTAAGTGCATAGTACTACATACATGTCGATAAGTATGAAACCACTCACATTAGGGGGTCACATGAAATGACGCACCCAAATCTAAGAGCCAACACTGTGCATGAATAGATTGATGAGCCTCTATCCAGCTCAGAGGCATCACATGAAGAAGCTGCTAAGATGTAGTCACCATCGGACTCCTCAAGCTACATGACATTTATCTCCTCAATCTTCATGCTAGACTTTGCAGGTATAATGTTGCGATCATTGGATTTCTCCTGCAGTTTTTCTTTCCCCTTTTCTTTGTGCTTGTCATCGCGCATCTTATGGCACTATGGCCGTATGAGTCCTATTTTTCCACAATAATGGCATGTAATATCAGACTTATGTCTACGGGACTTGTTGCGCCCATGTGACTTAGACCAGGACTTCTAAGAGTCCTTCCCATGAGACAATCAATATTTTTATTGCCATTTCCACCACCTCTAACAGATAAAGCATGTGAACTACAAGAGGTATCATTGCTTTTCCTGTTAATTTCTTTAGTCAAAAGAGCACTCTCTACATCTTGCAATTTCAGCCCATCAAGTTTGTTGGTACAGATCGTAGTGCAAAATACATCCCAAGACTCAAGTAAAGAGCCAAGAAAAAACAAAGGATGTAGATTATCTTGAAGCTCAATACCCTATTGAAGGAGATTCATCATGATAGAATGAAACTAGCTAAAGTGAGCACAGACAATGGGGTCCCCTCCTTAATGCAGAGATCCATCAATTGTTTAAGCTAATATATTTGTGAAGTAGAGCTCTGCTTTGCATAAAGTTCCTGAATCTTTTCCCATAGATTCCATGCATTTTGATCTTCATCTTCAACAACATTATGATGGACCTCTTCAAAGAGTGATAAATGATAGTGGACTTGCATAGTGCATCTAAATCAATGCAGTCACCATCATCCATATTCTCAAGTTTAATACCTTTGTTTCTTGGTGGCTTAATCTGCAATTTATATACCAAAACCTGCCATATTTGAGATTTCTAGTAGCCTTAGTTGGTGCCATCCAACTTGGCAATATTAAACAAAACCGTATCTTTGAGATGACTAGCAATAATGAGTCAAACAAAGGCAGACTATGTAGAAAACACCCTGTTGTAATTAGTAGTAAATAGGCCAAAACCATTATCAAAAGAAGCTGAAAATAAGAGAAATCGATAGAATGACTAGCTATCCACCAAATAGTACCAAAATTACATCAAAAGGACATGATTAAGCTCAGTAAATACATCATAGTCTGCATAAAACAACTTGCTATAATAAATGGCAGTAGTAAGTAAATGAGAGCAAGTAGTGAGCTAATAGAGATCCAATGACAACAAAGATTGCCAATTCCAATCCTGCATCAAGTGGGCATAATAGAAGCACTATGATAGCCAATGAACATGAACCAAACACCCAAATATGGCAAGAGAGTCAATCAGTACAACTAATATATCCCTTGAGTAATAAGCAAGATGTACACACTAGTGGAAAGACTTGACAAAGGTCACTGTATGCTCAATGAAGATGGATCAAATCAACTCATAAGCATCCAAGAGTAGACATGAAAGCATCTACCAAGCAAATATCATAGTCAAGGATGTGTAAGAGATTTCGGTGTCAAATCTCAAGTAATAGCTCAAATGCATAACCCGCAAGCTGTGGGTAAATCTAAGACCATAAGCATAAAGCTCCCACTGGCACAAAAGTAAATGGAAAATGAGCAACCAAGCTTAGAGATAGCATCTAAATGCATAAGACATCTCATAGCCAAGACCGCAGATCTTGAGAGAACAAAGAGCATGTAAGCAGTCAAGCATCTAATAACATCCAAGAACATCATGTACAAACCCAAGTCAATCTCTAACAAGCCAAGAAACATCCAAAAGAGGTTCCACAGTATCCAAGTACAAGCCCAATTGAATCTTCAAGTGGCAAAGAAGCTCAAACAATGTAGGTAGCATGCATAACTAACATATGCTTCAAAGCATGTATCAATGGGTCATGCATAGACCATAGATATAACCTCTGTCACAAAGCATGCCAATGTAGACCAATGTCAAGCAAGTGCCAACCAATACCGTGCTCAAAAAAGGCTCAAAATACATTTGAGAACCAACCAAGACATTTGACAACCTCCATTTGGATCCAAATAATCATAAGAAGAATCTGGGAAGCACCCGAGACCAATAGGCATAACATAACCTGAGTTAAATAGCTTCAGCCCTACTCTATTACAGCAATAAATTCACTATCAAACTAAGCATAAACATGGCCAAAATCAGCACCAAATCAATGGCATATCATATGCATAGCTTCCCATAAAATGTGGTCATGATTCGGGTACCAAATGGCATCAATAGCTAGTACCAAGCAAGCGTAAATATCAAATGTCATATCATATGCATAGCTTCCCATAAAATCCGGTCATGACTCGGGTACCAAATGGCATCAATAGCTAGTACCAAGAAAGCATAAACATCAAATGCTAATGCAGCACTATTTGGGGCTGCCTGTGCTGTTATGAGAGTCTTGGACTAAAGTACATCAAACCAAATGTCAATGCCAAGCTGAATCCTTCAATGCCATGGTTGGAGCATGCTCCTATGCCTTAAATAAGACCTTTGTGTAGTGCCAATGGTCTAAAGAGGTGTTGGAGATGAAGGCCACATTTTTGACAGGCTGAGAAAATAGGGCAACTTGCTAAAATCACATTTTTGATGTTGCTAAGGGAGTTGGGCACTACTTGATAGTTAGGGAGCTTTTATGGCTCCCAAAGAAGCTTTCCAAGAGGCCTCAATAGGCATAGAAGAGAGAGAGCTCGGTTCTAAACCTTCATGGACTGAGCCATGGTTGCCCTATTCTTCAAACCCTGTGGACTGAAATAAAGAGTGGAATGAGAGCTCCAGTACTTGTTGATGAATGCCCTGAGGTCGCCCAAGAAGGGCCAATGCTTGGTTGAGAAGGCTCAAACTGACTGGAAGCTTGAAAGGTGTGGGTATGGCTGCCAAGAGTGAAGACAAGAGTGTAGGTATTCGAATGAATGCTGATGAGGGAGTGCCCGACCATGTTCAAGACCTCAAAGAGCCAAGCTACGATACCAGTTGAAAGGTGAGAAGGATCGAGGAAGAGAACATGGAGGTGAGAGTTATGGCGAATGGAGCAAGAGCAAGAAAGAGAGAGACTCTAAATGTGGGAACTCCAACAGTCACAATGTGTGACCGGACTTCCCTTTATTCAAATGTCACTAAAAGAATAAATAATGAACTAACAGTGATAGGCATCCGCCACCTGTAGTGTGTAGGTGCGAGTATTGTCAGTGTAGTAATACATGGGCAGTTAGGTGCATGCGCCTTTACCCAACATTCACAAGGAAAAAAGTAGCAAAAATACCGACAAAATCAAAATCAAAAATTAATATGAAAAAATCCATGTATCGGAATGGAGGGAAATGAAAAGAAAAGATGTCAAGAGAATTAGTGGGACAGTTTTTAAGGTCAAAATGCAGTTTCGATGGTGTTAGAGTGTGCTCATATGGAAAAAAAAGAAGAAAAATAAGCATAAAAATTCACGAGAAATTTAATAAAAGAAAATCGATAGGCCAAATCAAGGTGGGAAAAAAGGAAATTCATGCCAGGAACCAAGTCGGATAGGGTTGTCAAATCAAAACTGAATTCTGAGGTGGTAAAGGCAAGTTCACATGAAAAAACAGTAAAAAATGCACATGAGAATTCTCAAAATTATGAAAAATTTAATATTGGAAAAACTGGACATCAGAATGATGGGAAGTAAAAAGATAAAATATCATGAGAAGGTGTAGGTTAGGGCTCGCACATTAGATTGTTGTTCCAAAGCAAATAAGACATCTTCTCATGGAAACATGTTAAATGGAGAAAATTTTGCTCAAAAATTAATAACTTATGCTCCGTATCTCGAAACAACAGGGTACTGTAAAAAGAAAAACCACCCAATTCAAAGAGACAAACAGAGCTGGAAGGTCAGATTGGAAGTTTGGTGAACGTAGGGTGCGTTCACATGAAAAAGTGGCAAAACAAAGAAAAAAGGCAAACAAACAAGGAACAACCCCAAGACGGGTTGAAAAGAGGATGGGTGGGAGGGGAAGGGACCCCATTAGGGTAGGACCAAGACTTGGTATGCTCAAATAGCCTGAGAGGGATGTTTCCATGAGGATATGCATAGTCGACACCCAAGGACACCTCCCCACACTTAAGACCTTAATAGCTTAGATTATTGATGCAACAAGGGCCTAACACATGATCATAGCCCATATACATACATCCCCACACTTAAAGAATGACTGACTCTTGAAATCAAAAGGGATAGGGTTAGAAAAACTTGGCCCAATTTGCAAATGATCGAGGGAGAGCATCACTGTCGCATGAAGGATTGTGGTCGTCATTTGGTAGGAGGTACTAGGGCTTGCCACAACACACTCATCCAGCATGGCAGGGACCATGCAATAGCACCCAGGGAGGTAGCTTTATTGTTGAAATGTTGGTTAGTTTTTCTATACAGCACTCAATCTTGATTGTCACTCATGTTGAAATGATAGATCAATTGCTCAACCCATGGCGCATGTCACTCAGAGAATAATTATTGAAACCCGTAGCTCACATATGATTTCAGAATCGACAAAGGGGATAGTTCAAAGGAAGTATGCCAATGTGCAGAGTTGATGGTGCATCCGTGTCTCCCAACCCATGTGGCATATATGCAAGAAGAAAGGACAAGGAGGCTTATTGTGCAATGCGTCAAAGAGAAGGAGGTGTAGAGTGATGGCAGAGAAGGTTTATCCCTTGTGTGCATCAAAAAATGAGAACGTACATGTCTGCAAGTTTCGAAGCATCCCTCAATCCTCACCTCTCACTTGATGAAGGGAAATCAATCACACTCACAATCCTTGTCTGTCTTGTGCTCTGTTGATGATGACAGGAGGGCATCAAGAGTTCCTCATATCCCATTGATTGAATCCTTATTAACACTTGTGCAAAGGTTGTATGACTTATGCACAATTGATAGTGCAATGGTGTATCCCACCTTGTTGTGCCAGCATACAATGCAAGAAGGAAGGCCAGGGAACCTGATAGTGCCGTGCACAGGAACAATTTTGTGCTTTGTGCATTGAGAGGCCCATCCTGTGCATGAAACTCTCCATTCACACATCTCAGCTCTCTATTGGATATAAAGGCAAGGACTGGTCACTCACCCCACCCTCTATCTCATGCTCTGTCGATGAATATAGAGGGCAACCCATACTCGCATCCCCATCTGGTTAGGATGAAAGCTCACATTTCTCAAGGTTTGTTGATGAAGATTAGCTTCATCTAGTTGATGATGTCAATGCGAATCGGTTGATGAAGAGGCATACCCAAGGAGGTAGCCAACAAGTCTGGTACTTTGATTGCATATGAGAAATATTGTCCTTTGTTGGAGGAGTTAGCTCACCAAGGGAGGCAGCTTTGGAACTTTTGCTGCAAGATTTCTACCAGAGATTTAGTTGTCCTAGACTATGGGGTGTTACCACCTTTTCCACAGCATACTTCCTGTCCAAGGGTGTGTGCCACCTTTTCTAAGAATGAAGCCTATTATGATATGGAATTTCTTCATTTTCTCCCATAATAATTTTGTTTTCATATTTTTATTTTTATTTTTATTTTTATTTTTATTGCTCTACTCTGAAGGGTGTTTTTACCTTTTTTGGAAGTATAGGTCGGCACGACAAGGATGTAAGTCCTTTTCTCCCATAATCGATATATATTAATTTTTCTTTCTTTCTTTTCTTTGGAAAGAGGATAATGGCAATAGTACCATGCATCAAAACCATCCTCGCCACCTCTCCTAGATCAGAAGAAAAGGAAGCCAAGAAGGATTGGAAGGTTGCTGTGAGGGGTCAACAGAAACAAAGCCACATCATCAGGATCAACAAGATGGTTATCAGGAGCATTAGGTAAAGTCGTATCAACTGTCATGCAAGGAATGAGGAAGCTATCGATTGTGATTGCCAAGATCCCCGGGGAGGGTAATACATCTTGAGGTGATAGCCGTTAATCATCAAGAAGGAATCATCCGAAGCATTGACTATCCAGACTTGGATAGAGGCATTAGGGTGATGAAAAGTACCTTATAACGACCCATCCATCGTTGTTGAAGCTTGCCTTGAAATTTATCAAATTGTGAATCATAGGCTAGAAATAAGTCGCCTTCTTTGAACTGATCCTTCTACTTGATGAAGCTGTCATGATAGGCCTTTCTACGAGCTTGCATGGCTTCCATGCATTGTAGAGCCTCCTGCGAGTCTCATCTAGACATTTTGGATGCAAGAGATGGCATTGTAGGGACTCCTCATCTCCCAAGCATTCTTTGATAGCCACGCGCAAAGAGGGTAGCTCAAGTTCAACAAGAAATAACGCTTTCTATTCCATACACTTGTTGGAAAGGGGTTTGTCCTTGTAGCAACCTTATGGCATTAGGGGAGATTTGAGGTCTCAAAAATGCCATGTAAGTGATCCTAGAGAGAGAAAATATTTTAGGAAATAAAATCATTTTTTATTTTAATTTTTTTAATATTTTGATAAGTAAATATATAAAAAATGGTTAATAAGTCAGTGTCATGATATTCTCATGGTCACATCAAACCTAGAAATGTAGGCTACCATAAAGGTGACAAATATTGTCATAATCAACCCTCATTAAAGTGAAAACTAATATTCAATTTGAATTTTTTTCAACATTTGATTACTTCCCTCCATTATCACTCTCTTCTTTCTTTCCCATCTTGACTAGTTTCTTCTTCGTTTTCCTTCTTGTTTCTAATTCGCATACTTTTTCAATCCAATATTCTAATCACATCCTTAGCTAAGGATTAGTCATCCAATGATCTCAATAGCTCTAGTAAAAGGCATCTCTATCATCTTTATATTGAGTTGGATAGTGAGTATGAACCAATAAGGAAGAGAACAAAAACCATTACCATTACAGAGTTTATGAAACATATACTCGGGTTTGAAGGAAAGAAGAATCTTGATCTCTGGTTAGATGGCAGGCTATATCCCAAAGATCCTAGCAAAAATAGCACTTCATCTTTCTATAATAGCTCTTCATTGTTGAGATTCATTGGTGATGGTTAGAATGCATTTCTAAGCTATACACTTAACTTGGTTGCAGAAAAGGATGTCCTCAAATTGGAGAACCATCTTTTATCAAAACATAACAATGAGTTACTGCAGAAGCTAGAAGGCTAGCAGCAAAGGATTCATTTGTTGGAGAAACACATCAAATCTTATCAATGAAGGCAAACTATTTTAGGACTTTGCAATCGACAAAAGGCTGTTAGAAATTAATTTGAGAGTCTCAGACGAGGAGGAGGTGGTTGTAGTAAAAGAACCCAAGTAACAAGGTACATTTTTGTTCCACTTTAAAAATATGAAATATGACTTTGTTTATAATTAACTGTATTGATTTATGATGTTGATTTTGTTTAGGTCTCTTTTTCAACCGAATGCAAGTGAAAGAGATTCTTTCAAAGCATCTCACTTTATCATCATCTTCTTTCTTCAGTTGCTTCAAAAGATATTTTGGAGAAGAAGAAATTTAAAAAGGCAAAGAAACAATACTTGGAGTCATTTATAAAGGATCTCTCTTTGGATACTAAGTTAGTGTAGAAGACACTAGATAATATTGGTATCATTCGAGATGCTTATATACAACTTTTCCAACTTTTACAGCCAAATATGAAGCAAGGACAAGTACGTAATTGCATACTTCCAAGGCCATTTGTGATTAGAACTATTAGACAAAGAGTAAATAACAAGGTAATGAAGATTCTGGGTGAGCATTTCCATATCAAGATTAGCTTCAGGGGAAAGAAAAAGGAAGTTGTATTCAATGAATTTAACAATATTTTCCTTGACTTTCCCACCCTACAATGCTTAATGATTAGATTCTATGACTTGTCACTAGAAGAGGCACAAGGAGTGGCTAGATTTGTGGTCAAACTTGATGAAAGTGAGATTCTAAAATGTACAAAACTAGAGAGGGTCTCTATTACCTTGATGAATAGAGCACTTTCATCAGATGATTACAATCACTCAATGTCATTTAGTGTTCAATCAGAACACAATATCTAGTGGCTAAGAGCATTTGAAGTAGATACAAAGGATTTTGATATATTGTATTGGGTTTTTCATCGAACACCAATACATGATGTTATTAAGAGACAACAAGCAGAAGAAGAGATATTTGTTGAAGGATTTAGGAACTATAAGATTGAGTGGCACATAGCTGGTGACTTAAAGACACTTTAATGTATATACAATGTATCAAAGGGGGCCAAATCTAGTTCTCCTTGCCTATATTGCATGTCCCTAGTTGGAGAGTTGAACTCAAGCAATTGGAATAGAGCTCCCTCTAGGAACAACAAGGATCCATATTTTAAGCCAGTCCTAGATATTCCTTTAGTGAATGCCCATATCTGTACACTTCATACGCTTTTTAGGATAATTGAAAAGCTTGTTCATCTTTATATAGGATTTGCATGGAAGCTGAAGCCATTATCAGCTAACCAGATCTTGAAAACTCTAAGGATGGCAATTGTGTCCCCAAAAAGCCATCTATTGGTGGAGTGAAGGCTAGAAGGTTCCTAGACTTTCATGGCAGACTTGGTAAGATAAAATCTAGGAATGGTGGCTCAACTATTAGATACAATCAATGGAAGTGCCTACATAATGCAGTTAAGGATCATGCTGATAATGGACAAGCTCAGAATAGAAAAGCCAATGTTTGAGAAATACTAGACAAATTATACTTTGATTGTGATAAAACAAAGTGAAATGATAATGATCTCAAAGACTTCAAAAACCAATTGAACCTTTTTAAAAAGGTAATGATAAAAGCTTGGAGTAATCAATACTTCACTCACTATATGGTAAGAAGTTTGCATATGTATGTCTCTTTATTGTTTGACTCATATAGGGTTTTCTAATTGAATTTCTTTATTTGTTAACTATGCAGCATATTTTATACAATCATGCTCCATATTTTATCAAGAAATATGGATCTCTATCTATTTGGTCAACCCAAGGTATAGAAAAATCACATTATCAAGCAAGAAAAAAATACTTTAGACACACAATACATGGAGGTGGAAGATACAAAGTAAACAGTTTATTAGAGGTCTTTCAATGGTTCTACAGACAAATTTGGCACAAACTCAAGCTCAAAGACACAATCGCATCATGTAATACATCATCTTTGGCAAGGACTATATTGACTATTACCCAAAGAAGAAAAGAGGAATATTTAAACTCTTGGGCAAAGCAAAGATATTCTGAATGGTTACAAACTAGACAAAGAGATGGAAAAAGATGGGTTTCAAGAAATCCTTAATATCTTTTAGACTGACTTTGTTGCAAAAGAGTCTTTACTTTCAGTGAATTCATTCGGTCCTCTAAGGGAATCTTTTGTTTCATCCCACTCAATGAGACCATTACATTTTAGGAACTCTTATTTCCTATAGCATAGAAGGAGCTTCAAATTATTGGCATCTCCTACATGGGAGAGAAAATAAGATGCAAGAACTCTAAAGTATCCTACCCTAGATCCATTGTATCCAGGCATGATGCCAAAAACTCTTACAACTTCTTCCTTCTCTGCCAAAATTATCTTGTCTCAACCTCTATTGAAAGCTTGGGATCCAATCACCTTGGAGATAGCTTTCAAAGTCATTATTGGTAAGCTTGGAGAGCTTAACAACCTGCTATGATAAATTGCAATTGTTTGATTATTTAAGCTTCCAATATAATGACCAAGGCCTCTTTTGCCAAGATTCAATGGCCTTGAGCCCTTGGCTCTTCCAAGAAAGTTGTCTCCATCTTCAATTTCTATCTGCACAATAAACCACAATAGCATAAGATGTCAGTAGATAAATATCCAAAAATATTTGTGTATAATGCATAACATACTCTATTATAAATCACAATGGATATCTTAGAGTTATCTTTCATTCCTTAGGATTTTCATCTTCTTCAAGAAGACTATCATCATATAGATTTGGTGAACTTTTTGGTTTCTCCTCTAATGGAGACTTCAGTTTCTATTCATACCCCATGTTATCAATACCAAGTCTCTGTTGAATTTGTAAGTACTCTTTCTCTGAAGGTATCCCTCCGTTTTCATATTCCATGATGTGATTAATACAAGAATGCAAGGCTACAGAATTGTCTTGAAAATTCTCTCCCTCTACATCAAGAGTTGCTAGCAGTTCCTCTTCATAACTTATAAAATTATTATTATTTTGTCCCCATTCAGCAAGGATTACCAAGCAGTAATCTTCTCTAAGATAAAAAAGATGTTGAATATCATTTAGCAATACATATCTCTTTTTGTTGATGAGATAATTGGGAAATGTTGGGACACATTCAAGAGGACATGTTTCAATCTCTGCACTCAACTCTATCTCTTTTTCCTCCACTTTTGTAATGTTCTCACTTTTAAACAAAGCAACATCAAATCCCTACACTAATTGGTTCTCAATATCCTCTTGAAAAATTTCACCCTTCTCTTCAACTTCTTTGTCTTTGCATGCAATATCCTCCATCTTCTTCTTTTGTGTTGTGTCTGAAGAACAACTATCCATATATTGAAGATATACGAGAAATCCAACATCCTTCTGTACAAGAAGACATTGTTGCTGGTTCTAATGAAAAGGGCAATCTGCTTTCCACTTCTTGAATTCTTCATCAATAAGGCTAAACCTTATTTGCAAAGTTGTTCTAGTAGCATTAGAGGCTTTCATTGCATCACTATAATGGACAAATCTCTCAATCTCTAGGCCTTCCACATTTATATCATAAAACACCTTAAACCCCTTCATTTTATCTTCAAGATCCTTCAAAAGCTCTTGCAAATCAAAGGGAATATTGAGCATATCTCTGATATAAATAAATCTAGATGAATTTCTAGTTGCATGAAGAAAATCAAATAGCTTTTCATCATCATATGTGATCTCTTGATCCTCCTCCTCCATTCCCTCTAATGAAAACTTCCTTTTAGTCATCCTAATTACTCACAAAAAAAATCCAAAAAACAAAAATAAGCCTCATAATATACAAATCCACATTTTCTCATATGCAGTAGACTAAAGAAAGATTGCTAAGAAAATTTAGGAAATACAAGATGAAAGAAATGAATAAAAACTTTATGCAGTAGAGAAAGCATGAAATTCCAAGTCTCATCGATCAAACTTTGTTTAACATTTTCAACTCATGAAACATAAAAACAATGATTCAGACTGCCTCACAGTTCATAAAATTGTGTTTCACACGTCACTTATTAAAAAAACTTGAGGAATTTGCATTTTAAACATACAAAAAACTTGAACAAAACAATGCCTCAAGAACATCAAAATCCCATCGTTTTACATGTTTACCAAACCAATATTGCAAGAAAAATAAAAAAAAACCATTACAGAATTTCTAAGTCCTTGATGTATCTTTCTCCTTTTAAACCTACTAACATCTTCAATGCCTCAAAATTCACGATTGCAAAGAAAAATATTTAAAAAAGTGTGATACCTGATATTTGCAGGCCTTGCTCTTGAGAATAAATGATTTCTTGTAAGCATATGCTTAGTTTGGCTTGTGATGCTTACAAGATAAAAAGATGGTCAAAGACAAGACAAGATACGTGAAAGAAATAGTAACCAAGGCACGAACCTGAGTGTTCATATATATATATATATATATATATATGCCAACGATCGCTGCACGTTTGATCAAAAAGTATGCTACACTAATTCAAAGGACGTGTGCTTAAAATGAAAAAGAAAAATGAATAAACTTGAAAATCAGAACCATAAAAGTGCTATCATACCGAAAAAGTAAGGGACACATGGCACAACTTCCCATGCAAAACAGTCTTTAGTCGCATGTGTGAAATTAACTACGCATTATAGCAGTCACACATGTAAACCAACATTGTTATAAACTCGATTTCTAAACTGAAAAAGAGTTTTTTCAAAGACAAAACCATCTCTATGCTCATCCATACCAACATATATATATATATATATATAACACTAATTTGATTGCAGTACAAAATTATTCTTCCACGCAAGGGTACTAAAGAAGGTTTCATCTACAACATATGCACTCAACACTCAAGAATGTAAGTTTTTTTCTAAAATATGAGTAAGTTCTCAATCACTTCAACACTCCTACTAAATCATCCCCAAAAATGCCAAACGTATGAAACGTTATGGGTGCTAGGTTTCTCTTGTGTCCACATGAGGCCTCCTCGCGTTTTATATGACTAAGGCCTCTAAGTTTATGTTGTAATGTGGGTGCTAGGTTATAGAACTTTGAATCTATTTTAAGTTTCATAAATTATAGAACTTCAAGATTCAAGTAAATGACTAAGTTGAAATGAAAGAATCTCTTTTAATCTTTCAAATGCATTTATGTCTGTTGGAAAAACATATACTACAAAGTCGAAATTTAAAAAAATTATCAATCAAGAAGGATAAGGATGTTTAAGGTAAATAATTTTGTCCAAAAAGTAGTCTAAAATATGATTTTATTCTCCTAGAACGTATGAAACGTGAAAGTTGTTATGTTATTTTTTCTCAGTAAGGCCATATCACATTTCATCCTACTTGATCTTGCATTGTTCCCGTCGTGCCGTATGAATCATGATATGGTGTTGAGTTCCCTCTGTCTTCAAGGCCTACTTGTGTTTCATACGTCTTCATACTGTTTTATTCAAATTGGATTTAGACTTTGTGATTAGTGTTTGCCTGCTCCTTCGTGATTGTAGATATATTGATATGAGAGATTAGGAGATCTTTCCTAATTTGTTAGTTTTTTTTTTTGGATGTTTCAAATGGTTAGAACTAAGTCCACTGCAAGGGAACAAAAAGTTGATCCCAAAGGTCTTGCTTCAAAGATACATCAGTCCTCCAAGCCTTTCAAACTTTCAAGGAAATCAAAGCCAAGAAGAAGGTTCTCAAAGCATGCGAGGTGCCTTAAGGAGGTTAGAAGTGCAATAAAGGCTCTGAATAGTGCAATTTCAAAGTTGTCTTTTCAAAGGCTTGTTAGAGAAATTTGTGATGTAATATTTACGCAGGAAATATTAAAGAATTTTGACCACTAGACGCCCTGTGCAAAAGCAGTGCTAAGTCATCTCCCGCAACGAAATAATGTTAGTGACTAAGTCCTTACCCTGCACGTGCAATAATAAATCCCAACCGCGTTGTGCAAATAAGGCCGAGGCTAAAACTCGCAAGCCGCACGAGAATACCCTTTACGGGAAAGGCAAATGGATAATGGGTAATTTTGGTGCAAATTTTTTTATTATTTACCCCCTCCCCTCAGCCGATGCATGGCAGGGGAGAGGGAGTGGAGCTAAGTGGAAGAGAGAGGAGTGTGGTGTGAATAAGCATGAGGGAGGGGAGGCATGCAAGCCAGCCACATGGGAGGCTATCTCCCCCCCTACACACTATATGAACCCCCCTTAGGCTTGAGGGGGGAAAAAGAAAGGGAGGATCGTGAGCAGTCGTGCTGCCGCCATTGCCACCATGAAGTCCGCCAAGTTGTTGCATGCTGCAGTGCTGCTGCCGCCTACCCTACCCCCATCGCCATCATCATCATTATTATCATCACCTTCATCCTTATCCTCATCATCACCTTACTTTCTCTCTCCACGTCACGTTGCTATCACAGAAGATAGGAAGCTTCTTTAGAAGCTTCTAAAACAAGGCCTCCATAAGCCTTGTTCATCTACACCATCTCAGGTTTCTTTAAGAACCGCGATTATAAGACCGTGTCCTGCACGAAGGAGAAGACATCCGGCAGAAAGGGATTCGTAACGCGTAAAGAGCCAAAGAGGAGTTGCTGAACCAGAATTTGACACGTCAATGGCTCCCAAGAAAATGGCGAGAGGTGCTCACGGGGGAGTTTCTACCCCGAGTACACGTGTGGACAATACCTCGAACCCCAATGCCCAGGTTCTTAGAAGATTAATTCCGCATAAAAGGAATGCATCAGGCACGTTTAATTTTCTTGGGAAGAATGCATTTAAGCATGTCTTTAATATACGTAGTCGAGTTAAATATATTTGGAAATTTTAAACGCAATTATCCATTTGTTTACGAAGTTAGTGCATGTCATGCCTTTGAAAAATGCTTGCACTTCCAAGTTGCAATCTCCTTGAATGTATAATGCATAAATTAGAAGAGGGATCATGCTAAGAAGGATAGAGCTTGTCGCATATTGCACTTGCAGTTTCAATCCATGGACATGATTTGTATAAAGGTTAATCTTAGATGCCATTGAATATTGTCCAAAGAATTGCATTGCATGAAAAGGAAACCATGACCTTACCTGTTGCATGCGAGGATGCTTGCATTTTTAAGTTGGGTTAAGTGCTGCTGAACGGATTAAGTCAACAATAGTCTTATGATATTCGTCATGCATGAACTTCTTTATCGAAGTTGTTTTAGAAAAAGATGCATTTCATATTAAATCATGAATTCAATGCATTGAACAAAGGGTTTATAGATATAGTTCTTGCTGAAACTCAACGTAGGTTTCTATATGAGTTAATCTTTAAATTGTCAATCATTAGAGCTTGGTTTCATTGCATCATTATGGTTTTAGCGCAAGGGAAAAGAAATGATCATTGAAATCTTTTAACTGCATAGGCATCTCTTCTAAGGAAAGATCACCTCTTGTCATAAGACAATTGGAACAGCTAGGTAATTCATTGTAAGGATGTAACTCAAATGATCACCACTTCAATGCGCTAGGTAGAGCTAAGCCATGTTAAAATTCTACTTAGTATCGCACTCGAAAAAACCAAATTGATAATTCCAACCTCAAAGGTCCTACCCACATTCACGGAATGTTAGGGTTAGTTAAACACCCATATAATAACGATCTAGGGTTTTTACCCTAGGGTAAATTGGCCTAATACTAGACTTTCGATTGAAAAGTAGAAACCCTAGGGCCAACGTTATCGACCTAGCAAGGTTAGGGTTGGGTTGGGTCAAGAGGACTCACAAACCCTTCATCTTGACCAAACGTATTTCTTGACCAAGCACTACAACACAATGCCGCCATACACGCATCCATTACACGCGAAAAGTTACGGGCGCGTGTATGGTCGTTTATACTTACAGCAATATCGGGCGCATGTATACATGCATGTAACAACGCGTGTATAATTGCATGTGTGGGCGCGTGTATTTGCGCGTTAAGTCTGTCATAATACACGCTCTGTTACACGCGACACAGAGCCTAACTACAGAAATCCATTTCTTTTCAAAACAGAAAACCATTAAGTTTTAAAAATGTCATTGTGCATTGCAGTGTTTACAAACCATTACAAAATCCCACTACATGCACTTACAACAACGTAATATATTGAAAAATATATCTTCATATGGTTATTGAAAGACAAAGTATACAATAGAAATGTCATGAATTTGGAACAATACAGTGATGGATTGGTTAGGGTTCGATCTCATCTTCAATAAGATCCATCCTTGCCAAACGATCAACATCAATATCCATTTGATCAATTTGTAAGGCTACGATTAAATTTATTCTACTATCGCTATTTTGCCCATTGATAATGGTACCGATGCCTTGATCATTCTCATCATCATCACCATCATCCTCAATGGAAGGGTCATCCTCATGATCATGAGAAATGGCACGCTCATCCTCATTATCATGATCATCTACATTGGCATGTTCGACATCATCTTCTTTGCGGCTTGCAACATCCTCCATATGCTCCATATCAGTGAATGTATTATACATTACTTTGGAACGTGGTGCAATAGGGATGACATACCACCATTTACTGTCATGCACCATTGGCAGATAGATAACCTGCTCAAATACACATAATTCATTAATTAATTAGCATATCAAAAGTCAAGGGGTGCGCAAGCTTAGATATATATGTACATGAAACACATTTGTAAAAAAATGCATACCTGCTCACATTGTTGTGGCAATACGAGCCTATCTTTCTTTGTTTGCCAAAACTTTGTAGAGTCAATAGTTACATAGCCACTTGCATGGCGTTTTATCGTTGCGTTAGGCCCTTTTTCCACCACGTTCATTTGCCATTTGACATCCAAAACATACACAAAGAAGCGGCGAAAGTCAAGTCTGTATATGTCTTGGATTGTGCCACAATAATCATCAATTTTTCCATTGGCTCCCTCAAAGCTACTAATGACACCGCAATCTTGTGTATTCCTCTTTTCATCTATTCTTTGTGTTCGAAAATGCTTGCCTTCACACCATATAGCATTGAACATAGTGCACTGGACCAAAATATAAGCAATATCTAGGTAAGCAATTAATGTGAATAAATATGAAAAGCCAATCACTTACAAAGAATGCAAATTTACATTTGTTCTATGTACCTTTAACATGCATCCTCGTGCATACTCCCATTCTTCCGCCGTGATATGCAGCCCCTCATCTCTCTCTGCTCTCTCCATTTCCTCATGCAACCAATCAACATGAATATCATTCGGAAGTGTTGCTAGATGCTTAGGGTACGCCTTACGAGAGCCATGTTGCCTCCGAAAGAGAGCTCTGTCTGCTTGCCTTTTTGTCTTTGCATCCTCGTATCTTGTAACCCATCTGCTCATCACATCACTATTAAGGATGCAAGTGAAATTAAGATCATCAATCAATGTTCTCTCAATTACTTTGCTCTGTCCTTTTCCTTGAGGCACAATAGACGTCATCCTCAAGTCCTCTTCATTGCTCCATAGTCGCGGCAAAGAGCTATCCACCTGATCAAGAAATTCTGATATATATATAAGAGACTCTTGTATCAACCAACCCTCAGCCATGCTTCCTTCGGGCCTTGCACTTTGCCTCACAAAGTCTTTTAAGGTCTTCATGAAGCGCTCTAGGAAGAACATCCAACGGGCATGCACAGTGCCACATAAAGCAATTTCATCCACTAAATGCACAATGAGATGTAGTTGACTTGTGAGAATGGTTCACGGAAAAGTCTCCTCTACCATACAAACCACCTCCACTGCCATAACACGCGCATCATCCAATGTGGCTGGATCAATTGCTTTGGAACTAACATATCTGAAAAATAAATGCACAATACGTTATACCTCATGCACATTCATTTTGCAAGGTATAATGAAGGGTGATCTTACATGGGATTTACATACCTCACAAGCTCGCCCATCTTATAAATACATCTTTTCAAACTCATGTCTGCACAATGGTCGATGCTAGTAGGTAGTATGAACTGCGCACATAAGAGCACATGTATATTTGGGTTAGGGCATTACAAAATTTAATTTCAACCTACAATAATTGGAAAACACTTGGAGCATCTTGTGCCAATCGTGGGACTTCAACCCATGTAGTTGCTCAACCCCTCTTTTCTTAGTGGTTGTAAACGCTCCCTTCAACGATCTCATGCATCCAGTGGGAGTACGCAAAGTGGTGATGGCTTGCTTTACCTGCTTCTCCTCCTTCTTTGATATAATCTAGGGAGCAGGTGGAAGACGAACGTGCCCACCCTCCTCTCGTGGCCAAGCTTGACGCATACGTCCTGCGACCTGCAAGTCCTCCCGTACGCTAACATTGTCTCTTTTACCAATAACATGTTCCCAAATACTAGATCCCACATTCTTGAAGATGTGCATGGGATCAAGAAGATGGTTGATCTTGAGATGGGTCCAATATGGTAGCCGGAAAAAAATGGAGTACCTACACAAGGGATTGCAGACTGTCATCTTTATTCCAACTTTAGAGACTACACAAAACAAGATTGAAAACAATGGAGATGTACCTGTTCATGCCATCTGGAGGAAGAACATTTGAAGACTCCCAAATACGCTTCCAATCTTTTGCACGAAGTGTCTGTGGATGAATGTTCCTCTTACTAGGAGCATATTTAGGGTGATCTGATGGGAGAAATCGATGATGATTATCAAATATGGTCTTACACAAACCATCAGCATACTCATGTACCAATGAAGGGCCACATATAGGACATGCATGTTTACCCAATGTCCTCAAACCTGTTAAAATAAAAAAAAAGTTAGAATAATAAAGTCAATAGTTATAATTGATATAGCTAGTAGTATTAGAGTCGGGAGGTAGTTAGAATTCTTACCAGAACAATCGCTGTATCCTGGAAAGTCATGCATTGTCCACATCAACACTGCTTTTAAGTCGAAGTGTCGAGAAGAGGGAGGCCTACTAATGTCCACTACCGCAACACCTCTCCATAGTTCCTCCAACTCATCAATCAACGGTTCAAGATAAACATCCATATGCTTGACTTTATGTTTCCCTGGAATCAGAAGGGATAACATAAGATGTCCCTTCTTGATTGCCATTGATGGTGGAAGGTTGTAATTCACCAACACAACCGGCCACACGCTGTATGCGGTGCTCTTGAAACCAAACGGATTCACTCCATCCATACCTAGGCCAAGTCTCAAGTTTATGGGCTCTGTTTTAAAGCTGGGCCACTCATCTTCAATATGCTTCCAAGCAGGAGTGTCTGCAGGAATTCTCCACATGCCATCATCCGATCGATGCGAGGAATGCCATGACATGAGCTCTGCTATGGATTTGCACTTGAACATGTGTTTGATGCGAGGAATTATAGGAAAGTGTCGCAAGACTTTACGAGGTACATCAAAACTCTTCACATCTGTTCTATACATTGCTTCACCACAAGTGGGACACTGTCGAGCCTCCTTATGCGTCCCACGAAAGAGAATGCAATCATTGACGCATGCATGTATGCGATCATAATCCAATCCTCCAAGAGATGTCACATAGCGCCTCGCTTTGTCTCTTGAGGTGGGTAGTCTATTCCCCTTTGGAAGCATGTTTGATAATAGCCTGCATCCAATATCATCAATTAGCCCATAACCCTAAACCCTATACTGTAAACCAAAAACCACTAACTGAAATTTGCAAGTTACAATGCTTACTTCAATAATGCGTCAAGACTTGCATTGCTCCATCCATAAACTGTTTGTATATTGAGCAGTTCAAGTGAAGCATGTAAAATAGAGAATGTGCACCCTTCAAAAACCGGTGTCGATGAAGCGTTGTAGAGATGCTCTTGTTCCATATCATTGTCGTCCACACCTTTGTGATCATCCCTAAAAGGATTCCGCACCATGTCATCAAACACTTCCTCTTCCACAACTTCGTGGGGTGCAGGGCTATTGTCATCCCTTTCCCACTCATCTCCGACAACAGATCCCGAAGCTCCAGCATCATCTCGTCGACGCTTTGCATGCTCTCGCCGTGCGTATGGCACTATGTTAGGGTGTGGTACTGCATCCTGCTTCAATCACAGTATATATATTACAACGCGCTCCATTAATTTGCACACCATGAGTTATTTTAATACTTTCAATTCACATCTTCTCACCTCTAAACCTGTTTGAATCCATTCTCCATACATCGAGATGTGATTCAATGTAATTCGACGCGCTCGTACAATGCACCCTTGACATAGATTACACGTACACTTGATCCTTTGTGCCAGCCACACGTCGTGATCACGATGACGCATTGTCTCATCCTCACCAGAACTGCTTGAAGAGGATGATGACATGCTATGTCCAAAATAACCAATACAGAAGTAGGATCAGTTTTTAGTGAAATCATACACATCCTATGCACAAAACAATGGATACACAAGAACAATCAGTTTTTAAAAAAAGTATAAACAGTCTCTGTGTCGCGTGTACAGGCGCGTCTACAATGTATTCTGCTGCGCTTTTACACGCGCTTTTACACGCGTGCTTTTCGCGTTTACCTACCGCGCGCGCCGCTTTCTTTCTTTCAAAAGCCCTCTTTCAAAACACTTCTTCTTCTTCTTTCTGCGTCGCTTTCTTTCTTTCAAAAGCCCTCTTTCAAAACACTTCTTCTTCTTCTTTCTTTGTCGCTACAGTACCTCTGCCTCCAGCTCTTCCAAACCCCCGAACCTACCTCTTTGAACCAGCCTTCTCCCTCTTGGACTACCCAAAAGAAGCAAAGGGTGCAGACAACACAGAAAGGGAGAGAGAAGCAAGAATCAACGAACTCACTTTTCAAAGACTTTTCAAAGAGGTTGGTTGTCGTTTGTTTGTTTTGGCAAATCTGTCGCTTTCTTTCTTTCCACGCGTGCTATGTGTACTTGAAAGCGACAGAGGATAGAATTCACACACATTGTATATGTACTTAACTATTTATTTCTTGACAAACGACATCCGTCAAGATAGAGGAAAGAGAGAAGAAGGAACCTTTGTGTATGTGTTTAGTCATTTCTCCCTTGATGGACAATGTCCGTCAAGATAGAGGAAAGAGTTTTTGTTTTTCATGAATTTCGTCACTAATTCGAAATGAACTTCTTCTTTTGGCTTATGATCTTCTACTAATTCGATGTTTGGTATTGTAAGAGATATGTTTATTTTCTAGAATGGTAGATATATGTTGTAGGTTATATATTGTAGGAGATATATTGAGGAGATATATTGTAGGAGATATGTTTATTTTTTATATGCATGTTTTGCTTGGTTCATTGAGGCGGAATTTCGACTCTTTGCAGATTCTTCATGGATCCAGGCTCTTCCTCCGATCCGTGGGCATACGCCACTTGGATGATGGAGATGATAAACCATTTTGGGCGCCATCCTAATCCAGTGGAGCTGACAGAGTATATGTATGCCCATCCTCCTCCTAGACTCCCAGGTCACACCGCGCCCCCAAGTACACAAGCCTCTCCACTGCCGTCTACGCCTGCGAGTCCGGCGAGACGTACCCCTGCGCATACACGCTCACCGAGGAGACACACCCCTGCACGGACACACTCACGCACACCCTCCTCTGTACCGTCACGTGAGGGCTCACGGCCACCATCACGTGCTCCCTCACAGCCACAGTCACGTACACAGTCACGTACAGCCACCCCTAGTCATGGCTACTCCCGCAGTACAGATGAGAGCCGACGCCGTAGTAGGGAGAGCGGGAGTGGAGGATTATGCGGCGGGTGCTTTGGTGGGGGGGGTAGTAGGGCACGCGGTGAGAGAGGGCATGGAGGGAGGCATGTACGAGGAGATAGTGAGGAGTCGGAGGAGGCGAGAGAGGTGGAGGGAGAGATTTTCTACGATGTTACGGATAGGGGCGTGGTAGTCATGGATGCGAGAGGGAAAGAGGTGATGGAGTATATGCGGGGGGTAGTTTCAAACATGTATAGAAACTGTTTTGTAAAATTTAAAGATCAGGATAGCCGGTTAGTTAGGGAGGTCCTAGATAGTGTACATAGTCGGTACCCCAATCCCCCACGAGCGACATTCTCGGATGTATGGGGAAGGACGCGAATAAGGGAGATCTTAAGTAATAAAAGATCTCACCTTAAGAAACTCGCGTACGATGATGGGGTGAATGTAGCTGCGGGTGGCTATCCTTGTGAGAAACCTGCCACTGCACACAAACGCGAGTGGAAGGAGGCAAAGAAGCGCGCAGAGGGAGGCGTGAAGAGCAGGCAGCATGTGGAGGCACGACGAATCCAGATGGAGACCATTGGATCGTCGCATTTCGGATCTGGCGGCGTCGAGTCGTGGGAGGCAGAGTTCGTAAGTAACTTGCCTCTTTATTTGATTGTTTGCCAAATTCATTGATTCTATGATTGTTTTGATCTTACAAACTATCTTCATTATGTTACAGCGACGGGTTATGGGGAGAGGGCCCACAGCCCACGAGACTGGGTATGCTCGCCGCAATAGCAGACGTGACACGTGGGCCATCTTCAGAAACGAGGGACGTATTACGGATGCGCAGTTTGACGCGGCCATGAGACCATACGGTCGACAGGTACTTGAAAACTCTAAATGAATGATTTCGGTTTATTTAATTGCATATATATGTATACTTACATACGGTATATTTCTTGAACAGGCACAAGCTGCTGATGCTCCTGCCCCTGATGATCCAGCCGCCACTGCTGATGTTCGTGCCACTGCTCCTGGTGGAGGCGAGCACCACTCATCGGAGCATACCGATGCGAGCTCCTCTGATCATGGAGAGAGCACAGGGTCCTCATCATCCTCTGATTAGCTTTCAGAATACTGTAGGATGTGGTTGTACAAAAAATTTTTGTAACTGAAGCCATGGGCTTTTTTGCACCTAGCTCCCTATTTGACTTTGTATATATTTGTTCCTAATTAAAGCCATGGGCTATTTTGACATATGGACTCCCTTGTACACAAATGTATCATGTATTGACAATGTATTGAATCGTGAGTCTTGAGTCGTGTATTAAGTTTTAGATAGTAATATTGAATCGTGTATTCATAGAGAGTGAGTCTTGAAATCTAAATCGCTCTTTTTTTATGGTGCAATGCACCAAAAAAAAATCCAGAGAGTGCCTTTGGGTGGCTGGATGCTGGAACAGCATCCAGGCACCCAAAAGCACTCTCTGGATTTTTTTTTCCCTTTGCGATCGCGTGTATAAGCGCGTGTCATCTGTCAAAATCGCGTATATTTGCGCGGATAGTCTGTTAGATTCGCGTGTAAATTTGCAGCAAAACTGCGCAGAACGCGTGTATGGGGTCGTGTATTCGCGCGACTGGCTGTCACTGTACACGCGCTTTTACACGCATGTCTCTGGCCGCGATGATACACGCGCTATTACACGGGCCTGACACTTTTTTTCCCAAGTCATTTTGTGCGGCTAGGAGCGCGGGTATGAGCCCGATCCCTTGTAGTGAAGGAACACCGTTTGATGGGAGAGATGATCCCGTAAGTCAAATGCGACCCCTATGCAACAAGTTGCAACGTCGCTGTTGAGATATCGAGCTCCACTCGTGATACGCCAGGGTGACCGTTGTGTATTTATGTCACCGACTTGTCAGTTGCAGACGCGGTTGGTACACCGCCCATGAATAATAGCTACATGATAGCTATCCTTATCTACTCTGGTTCGTGGCTCAGTTAGTATGCCACCTTAGTTAGTTGAGTTTGGTTTGAGACCCATATAGAGGGTTCTTCTATTTCTTTGTACTAGAGTTCTTTTGGCTTACACAACTAAGAAGAGGAAAACTGTTTTCAGCCTCCACCCTTGTGTGTCTTTCCCCATTGTGCAAGCAAGAAAGCTTCAAGCGAGACTCCTTCCTTCTCTCCCACAATCTTAACATGGTATTAGAGCCTTGTTCGTGGTAAGGAGCTCAAGAAAGCAAGCCAAGCTCGCGGTGTTCTGGTAAGAGGAGCAGTGTTGCTTTCATTTTCTGTTTTGGGAGCAGATCTCTGCAGGTAGCACAGCCGGAAAGTGCAGGAGTGCATTGTCTCAGGTTGAGACGCCCTTCGCGGTGAAGCAAGAGGGCAGTATATGCTGCGGGAAAAGGCCTTTAGCCCTTGGCGACCTTTTTTTTTTATTTGAGGCCATTTCGGGGCCTGTTTTGGAGGCGGAAGTTTTCTGCACGCACTCAGGAAAAGGCCCAGTTTTATGCTATGCAGCCATTGTTCTACAGGTCGGTGAATAGTTACTGTAAAAATTGCATTGTATGCTTGTGCACAGAGACATTGGGAGTTACAGAATCATCCTTGTTGCCTATTGATGCAAAATCGTCACTAGGAAGTGACTGTGTGGTCAAATACCACTTTCGCCAGTTTTGCAGATTTTCCCTTGTGAGGGTGAAGCTGTGGTTTTTTTGCAGTGACAGAATTTTTTGCAGTCTTCTGTAATGGCATCTGATTCTCTTTCACAGATTGTCACTGAAAAGCTTGACAAGAACAACTTCCAAGCATGGAAGTTTAGAATGACGAATTTCCTTATGGGAAAAGGATATTGGGAATTTGTTGCAGGAAATGAAGAAGAACCAGTTCTTCCTGATGTTCCCAATCAACCGCAAATGCAGGCATTTAAAGCATGGCATGAGAGAGCCAGGAAAGTTATGTATTGGCTCTCTATCAGCATTTCAGACTCTATGATTGTGCATATTCAAGATGCAAGTACGCCAAAGGAGGCATGGGATACTTTGTCAAAAATGTATAGCACAAATACGCAAGCCACGAAAATGCAGCTCAAGCAAGAGTTGCACAATGTGCAAAGAGAAAATATGAGCATCAACGACTACCACATGAAGGTCAAGAAGATTGCAGATGCACTTGCTTCCATTGGGTCACCAGTGGAAGATGATGATTTAGTTTCTGTGACCTTGAATGGTCTAGGAAAGGATTATGCACAGTTCCGAACATCCATTTCAGTTCGTGAAAGATTTCCTGATTTTGAGGAGCTGATTGCTCTTCTAATTTCTGAGGAGCAAAGAAATGGTGGTGCATCTTCTTCAGGAGGAACTTCAAAAGAAGCTGTCTTCTACTCAAATGCTGGAAGAGGTAGAGGCAGAGGTAGAGGAGGCCGATATGGAGGCCGTGGTAGAAATCAGAATATGCAGCAAACTCAAGAAAACCAGTCCTATGGAGGAGGATGTGGTAACTCTAGAGGCAGGGGGAGCGAAAGAGGTCGTGGTGGATGGCAAAGAGGCCAAAATGCAAACAGTAATGTTGAATGCTACTATTGTGGTAAAATGGGTCATATGGCTAAAGACTGCTATAAAAAGCAGAATGACATCATGAATGGAAAATTGCAACAAGGAAATTATGCATCCTCTAGTAGACAGGGTGATGACAGAAATGAGAATCTGTTTATGGTGCAGCACATGAATAACTCTGTGACAAATGCAGAAGAAAGCAATGATGTATGGTATGTTGACTCAGGTGCATCAAACCACATGACAGGTCATGCAGAATGGATGGAGGATGCAAGAAAAATGGAAAAACCAGGATTTGTGGAGACTGGTGATGATACTGCACATCCTATTGTGCAGATTGGAAAAATTCCCTTGTCTATGCAGGATGGGAAAAAGAAATACCTGTCCGATGTATTTCATGTCCCGAATATCACCAAGAATTTGGTTTCTGTTGGTCAAATGGTTGAACAGGGCTTGCAGGTCAGATTTAATCCTCATGGATGCTTTGTTGAGGATATGAAAAATAAAGGTCGCTTGATAGCAAAAGGAAAGAAGAAGGGCAGAATGTTTGCATTGGATGCAAACATGTCTGAATTGAGTGCAGCAATGTTTGCACATGGGACCGGTGTAGTTGCAGATATTGATATCTGGCATAAACGCATTGGTCATGTTAATGTACAGCGACTTAAATCAATGCAGGCCCAAAATATTGTTGCAAGTTTGCCGAAATTCAAGGTTGCAGAAATGCATAAGGTATGTGAAGCCTGTCAATTTGGAAAACAGGCAAGGAAACCATTTCCTAGACATGTTCAAGAGAGTAAGAAGCCATTGGAATTAATCCACTCTGATGTGTGGACAACTAAAGCTGCATCTCTTGGAGGCTGTCATTATTTTGTCAGTTTTATTGATGACTATAGCATAAAAGTTTGGGTGTATTTTATGAAAAAGAAAAGTGAAGTTTTTGGGCATTTCAAAACTCTTAAAGCTATGGTTGAAAACGAAACAGGCTTGCAGATAAAATGCTTAAGGTCAGATGGAGGGGAGAGTACCTCTCAAATGAGTTTGCAAGGTTCCTGCAAGAGCATGGCATAAAGCAGCAATATTCATGCAGTCATACCCCACAACAAAATGGAATTGCAGAAATGAAAAACAGGCATATTGGAGAGGTATCTCGTGCCATGCTCAATGAAAACGACTTGCCAGATTTTTATTGGGCTGAAGCAGTTGCTACAGCAGTCTACATAATGAACAGGACTCCCACTGCAGCAATACATGGAATGACTCCAGAGGAGAGGTATACTGGTAGGAAACCAGATATTTCTCATTTGAAAATTTTTGGTTGCATTGCCTATGTACATGTGCCAGATGAGTTGAGATCCAAGTTGGATCCAAAAACTGAGAAGTGCATCTTTATTGGTTACTCTCTGCAGCAAAAAGGGTATAGATGCTATAACCCTTCTACTCGTAAGTTTACAGTGAGCAGAGATGTTGTTTTTTATGAGATGAGTAGCTGGTATAAACCATAAATGTGATTGATGATGTAGATGCACAAAATGGTAATGCTGCACAGAATTCACAGCAGCAGTCACAAAATATTAGTGGACTTGGAGTGTCCTCTAGCAGTGGTTCACATTCTTCGCCATGGACAGGTAGATTGAGATCAAGAGAATCTTCTCAAAGTAATGCAGATAGTGGTATGCATGTATCACGAAAAGGAAAAGAGAAGGTTGATCAGCCCATGTTTGATGTGAATGTAGGTCACTCTTATGTGGATGGTGAATCCAGTGGCTCAAAACAGAGCATTGATGATGAGTTGGGTATTCCTTCTATTGTTACACCTGGAGTAAGGAAGACTAGGGATGTTTTGAGAGCACCTGGGAGTGAACCTACTTTGCGGAGGTCTACGAGAGCTAGGTATCCTGTGGATAGGCTGAAATATGATGGATTTACAGCCATTCACTATGCATATATGGTCAAAGTGATACAGGAACCAGAACCCACTTCTTTTGAGGAAGCCATGGGAAAAGAAAAATGGGAGAAAGCCATGGATGAAGAAATGGATGCCTTGGAAGCTAATGCTACATGGGAATTGGTACCTTTGCCTAAAGGTAAAAATGCAATTGGCTGTAAGTGGGTTTATAAGGTGAAGTACAATGCATATGGTTCTGTGAATAGGTACAAGGCAAGATTAGTAGTCAAGGGGTATGTACAAACATATGGTATTGACTATGAAGAAACATTCAGTCCGGTTGAAAGGATGGCAACCGTAAGAGCGGTCATTGCTATGGCTACATCAAAGGGATGGTCTTTACATCAGATGGATGTAAAGAATGCCTTCTTGCATGGTGATTTGCAAGAAGAGGTCTATATGGAGCAGCCACCAGGTTATGTGCATGTTGTTCATCCTGAGTTTGTTTGCAGGTTGAAGAAAGCCTTGTATGGCTTGAAGCAAGCACCTAGAGCATGGTCTGACAAGATAGGACAGTATCTTGTCACTATTGGCTTTCAGATTTCCAAGGCAGATTTCTCACTTTATGTGAGAAAAACAGAGAAAGGCATTATGCTACTTGTCATTTATGTTGATGATTTGATTATGACAGGTGACAGTGATGAAGATATCCTTCATGTGAAAATGCTATTGAAGCAGATTGAGATGAAGGATTTGGGAGAGCTACGTTATTTCTTGGGCATTGAGGTGATTAGATCACCAAGTGGGATACAGCTCTTGCAGAGGCAGTATGGATTGGACATGCTGTCCAAATATGGGATGACAGGCTGTAAGCCTATTTCAGTTCCTTTGGAGCAAAATGTGAAGCTGAGCACAGATGCAGGTGAGCTTCTAGAAGACCCTAGTATGTACAGACGCATAGTAGGAAGTTTGATTTATATGACTATTACCAGGCCAGATTTGAGCTATGATGTTGGATTGGTAAGTCAGTTTATGCAGACTCCAAGGAAACCACATTTGGATGCGGCTAGACGCATACTCAGGTATGTGAAGTCCACATTGCAGTATGGACTATTTTATGAGACTAGGGTTCAGATACAGTTGCATGGATACACTGATGCTGATTGGGCTGGTAGTATTTCTAATAGACGATCTACCAGTGGATATGTGTTCTCTTTTGGGAGTGCTGCAGTCACTTGGAGTAGCAAGAAACAGCCTACAGTTTCCTTGTCGAGCACAGAGGCTGAGTACAAGGGTGCAGCAATGGCTGCATGTGAGGTAGCTTGGTTGCATAAGCTACTTTATGATATGCATCAGTCTACAGATGGACCAGTTGTCATTTATTGTGACAACATGAGTAGTATACACTTGGCAAATAACCTAGTCTATCAAGCTAGAACAAAGCACATTGAGGTGCATTATCACTATGTGTGAGAGAGGGTTTTACTAGGTCTTATTGATCTAGTTTATGTCAGCACAGAGGATCAGGTAGCTGACATATTCACGAAGGCATTGGGCGCAGAGAAGCTGCGCAAGTTCAGAGACCTGCTTGGTGTGCAGGAATTGGGATTGAGCTCGAGGGGGAGTGTTGAGATATCGAGCTCCACTCGTGATACGCCAGGGTGACCATTGTGTATTTATGTCACCGACTTGTCAGTTGCAGATGCGGTTGGTACATCGCCCATGAATAATAGCTACATGATAGCTATCCTTATCTACTCTAGTTTGTGGCTCAGTTAGTATGCCACCTTAGTTAGTTGAGTTTGGTTTGAGACCCATATAGAGGGTTCTTCTATTTCTTTGTACTAGAGTTCTTTTGGCTTACACAACTAAGAAGAGGAATACTATTTTCAGCCTCCACCCTTGTGTGTCTTCCCCCATTGTGCAAGCAAGAAAGCTTCAAGCGAGACTCCTTCCTTCTCTCCCACAATCTTAACAGTCGCATGGTTTTGTGTTAAATCACAAAATAGAGTAGCCACTCCTTAGAACGGGGTTGGAATGTCCTAAGTTCAAGTCAAACTAACTCGAGGATGAGTAGTCATCCTGCTACATCACCCCTTTGTGAGGCTGAGTTGCCAAGATAGGGTAACTATGAATTGCCTAGCAAGCAATTGACAAATCAAGTTAGTGCGACAAGGTTGCCTAGGATTTATTGTCTTAGTTTAAGGAGCCTAAGGTGTTTGTTAATTTGGGTTAAGAGGGTACAAACCCTAACCCAAGGATAAAAGGGTAAACGAGCAACGAAACCCTTGGGGATCTTGCCAAGTCACAATTGACCCCGGATCAGTTGTTGGATGCATTCGGAGAGAAGGAATTATACCTTAGCAGTTGGCCAAAAAAATGACCACTGGAGTGATTATGCTTATACAGTTAGGAGCACTGTTTGTACTTCTTTGCCCAAGGAACTAAAGATGGAAAGATAATTAATGCATTAGGTTGAAGGCCTAGAGGGAGAGGCAGCATCAGTTACCCCTGACTGTCTGCCTGACCCTAACCAAGGGGGTTGTTAGCCACACTGGGTATGTGGACCGAACCCACTGCGAGAGGTCTCTTCGTGGGTGCTACTTGGAGCGGGAGGACGCTTGGGTGCTAGGGGGGCTCTGGCCGTAAATCCCTTGCCTCCGAGTCCTGCACAAGAGGCCGTCGTGACTCGGGATTGGATCTCGAGGCCCGCATACTAGTCTACAGGCGGAAACTTGGATTAGTGATCCCTGAGGATTTGGGCGGATATTCCAAAGACTGATAAATAAGATCAATTGTTGAAAAGGAACTTATTTGACATTGTTTTTCTATGTCAGTGCTTAAATTACGTGAAGGAACCGGTGATTAATTAGCTAATTAAGGAAGCTGTTTTTGCTTCTCAAACTAAATGTGGTAGGTAATTAGAAAACTAAAGCAACCCTAAGGAAAGTGTGGTGGATGTGGCCATGGGTCCGTCCTACGGAAGGGTGCTCCCGGTTGACCGAGAACTTTTCTCAAAGAAGTTGACAGCAAGGTAATGATGACTTAGAATCTAGGAAGCTAGAGACCTGATTTGTGCTATTTTAGGGGAAAGGAATGGGACTATGCCTTATGGGAAGAGAGGTCAAGCTTTGCATCCCTCTCGTTTTCCATTCTCTTTGAACCAAGTGTAGCATGAATCCGCTTCGACCCTGACCTTTCTCCGTAAAGTAGTTCACCTGGGGTTCCACGCTAGCTACCCTTCTAGAAATTTGACCACTAGGGAAACCCTGATTCAGATCGGTCCTAAATGGGAACGGCTGGAATGCTTCTACTTCATGGTAGACTCGGGAAGACCTAGATTGCAAACCTCATGACATTCCGTGGGAGCGTTGGGCAGCGCTTTCTGGACTCTCTTCCCGATGGGTTACTAAGACGTGTCCTACAAGTGAACAGGTGGACATGTTACATGTCACAAGCATAATCAATAGAGTTTTAGATAGACTAGGGCATGTCTCAACTATATTCAAGAGGCTACAAAGGATTTTTTGATTGATTTTTTCAAGATTCTTATTTCTGTGTTGCTCATGCACATTTTTACTTGCTGATATCACCAAGAGATCTGATATGGTATTTGTGGACCATGATTGTGTTCAAATTCTCCAAAATAAAGTGAGAGAAGTTAATGACTCGATTCTTCTTGTTGGGATGAGGTATAGTTTACCAAAATTTGTTTAAACTCACCAAATTTTTCTAGCAAATAGACTTTCATGTTGATGCTTACTATCTCCATTCCTTTGCTAGGTGTGTAATACATGAGCTCCCCTTCAATATACAACAAAATATTGAGGTTCTTGATCCATCCATCTCATACTATATGAGGAGTGAGCTTGATGCAAGTGCCTTTGACCATTGGTTCAATTCAATATACTTTGAATCTTTGGAGCTTCTTCTAATTCCATACAATGAAAAGTAAGTAATTTGATATTTTTTTAGATTTTATGAGATCTTGTTTTGCTAGATTATTGAAATATTTTTGTTTTCAGTTCTCATTGGAGCCTAATTGGAATAGACCGTGAGGAGAGGCAATGTTTCCTCATCAATTCTATAAAAGGAATCCATGGAAATGCCAAGTTGTAAATTATATAATCTAGGGTCTCCTTGATATTTTGATATTTTGGCTATAGCAGGTAATCTAAATATTTTGATCTTTCTTTTGTAACAATTCTAAATTTTATTGCCTTTTCAGTACAGAGTTTGCAAAAGATTGATTGAAGTGCTAGAGAAAAGGTCTCCCATGCCTTCTGACTTGCTTACAACAGTGCAATATAGACAAGTTGCAGTAAGTTCTTGATTAATATGGTTAGAACATACTAAAAAAGTTGATTGCAGTGTCCTCATCAGGATGATAGTTACTATTGTGGTTGGAGGGTAATTGTAAATGCTATAAGATTGGTTCAGTTTATTTATCTCAATGATGATAAACTTATAAAGGTAATGTGGAACATACTAAACTTTAAGAGAGAGTTTTATTGCAAAATAGTCCATTATAAAAAATAACAATGAACTAAAAATATTTTCTTACAAATATATGACAGTTTACAAGGGATTTCTATACAAGTGAGCACGTTTGGTATATAAGAGCAAAGCTCTTGAAGTACATAATGACCAATTGTATACAACCGACAAGAAGTGGGGCTTGGACATTGAAGGAGAGGAGGTGCATGAAGCTATCCCTTCAATAAGAAAAGCATCAAAGATAGGCAAAAGACCTCCTAGAAGGGATGTTCCTACTAAAAAAAAGTAGCTTTGCCTTAGATTGTAAGTCCTTGTGTATAAGTCATGGAGATGGCTGACTAAAATTTGAAATTGCAATAGGGCATAGAGATGCAAGAAGTCCAACGAGTATTAACTCTAGCAAATAGGAATTGAACATGACCTTACGTAGAGAGAGAGAGAGAGAGAGAACTAGAGGGAGACTTAACTCTAAGCGAGCTTCTTACAAAGTGGCTCATTGACAATATGTTAGCAAAGCAGAGCACAACAGTCTTAGCAACCTCATTGCTTGTAGGATTAGGAGTCACCCAAGTCTCCAAGTTCCCAATCAAAGATCCCTGCAGTCACAAAGCAACTCAACAAATATCAATTGGAAAACAACCTGTATAGTTTCATAGAGCAATTTGAGCACATTTGTGAGGCTAACAGCCTCACTGATCTTGCTTAGCACTCAGAAGATTTAAGCCCATGCCTATGTGATAAGGGTAGGACATGGTAAAGGAGCTTGAATATGGTGGAACACAACAACTTCAACAACCTCAAGAATCTCTTCATTAAGAGATTCTCTTAGGCTGGGTACTCTAACAATCTCATAGTTTGGCTGATGAATGTCAAGAAAAAGGACAAAGAGAACATTAGGGACTATGTTACTCTTGTGGCGAGTCTCTATAAGAGAATCCCAACAAATGAATGACCCACTGAGAGAGCATTCTCCACAATCTTTATAAGCAGAATACACAAGGAATACACAATGAGGAACTCTACAAGGCCTTGGTAGGAAAATCAAGCTTGCAAAGAGACGCACTAGCTAGGGTCTTTGAAGAGACCATACGAGTGGACACCAACTCAAGGAGAGAAGCTCTCGGAGCTCTAATCGAGACGAAGCTAATTCTAGAACCCCAAAAAGGGTCACAACATCTAGCGAACGGTCAGCAATCCCAAGCACCCAAGATAAAGGGAAAAGCATCGACCAAAGTCAAGAGCTAACAGAAATGAAGATGGAGCTAGCAGAATGCAAGAGATAGTAAGGAGACCTACGTGCCCACATGTCCAATGTGTGCATTGCGGCAACCTCCGAGTAGATTGTCAATACCCTTGATCTCATCCTTGCACCAATTGTAGTAGGTTCAATCATGATGCCATGCATTGTAGACTTCTGTACTCACAACCTTACAACCAGCCATACCTAGGGATTAGGCCATCAAAATTCTTTGGGAGGGGAGCCCCATTGGCACTTCCAACACCTAATCATGCAAAACCAACCATTCCTAGGATGGAAATTAACCCCACAAGCATACCTAGGCTGCTCAGACCTTTTGCAACCCACCCATCGTGTGATGCTCTAGTTCACTACATGGAGGAGCTAAATGACGAAGAGGCATATGTGAACCCTTATGAGAGCGGATATTAAAGACCCTTTTTGAAGTGGAAAAGAGCCCAAGAGGCCTTAAAAGACCAAATTTTCATGCAAAATGAAACATTTTTGGATTGATGAGCTAGAGTTTTCCTATATGGAGTTCAATGCCATGAACCCAATGCAAGTCTTGATTCATCGAATCAAAGTCCATTTGCCCAAGTTTTTAGATTTCGATGTCTCAAAGCCATCCGGCTAAGTCTGAGCTCGTTTGCCCCTCCAAAAGTGAAAAATCCACTTAGGTTGCAGTGTGAACACAAAGAGATGAACTAGATATTTTAAACATTAAAACCTTAACCTTAATTAATGAAAGAAAAATTAAAATTTTAGTTGTGAGGAGGGAGGGGGCGCAATTTTATTTTGCACCCATTTTTTAGGAGATCTCTGCCTCTCTGATGTTGTAATTGATCAAGAACTGACTACACATTTCCAATCTACTCCCTGAGGGCTTTGTTTTGGTCATAAGCACACCGATTTTCATGGAGGGATTCAGATTTTCTTATTTTTAGTCTTTCTTTCTCCTCTCTCCTCTAAAAGATTGATCACATGCAAAAAATCAAGAAGGAAGAGGGATGAAGGATGCTTGTCTAGATTGCTCCAAGAGTGAAAGGAGGATGAGAGGCAATGTCCAGCATTCTTTGGGAACTAATGATGGGTCTGTTGGCCTACCAGAAACCATTTATTAAAACACACAATATGCAAATAAGTGGTATGCTCAATTTTTACAAAGAAAATTTCATTGTTTTGATGTTTGATGGATTTAATGATGTGCACATGGAAAAAAAAATTGTATGAATCATGTTTGAAGTATGTTTGAGGGTTGTACATGATAAAATGTAGAACTCGTAGTCGTACATAGTTGTAATTAATAATTTAAAACTCAAAATTCATCTTAATAAAGGAAAAATGAGGATTTCTCCCGTTTTGGATTGGGGAATGAAGTTCATATGGGATAAAAACTCAAAGGAACCAATGTTCGCGGATTTTAAAGATCCTTTTTGAAGTGAAAATAGAGCCTGGAGGCTATAAAAGACCAAAATTTCATGCAAAATGAAATGGTTTTGGATTGATGAGCTAGATTTTTTCTAGATGGAGTTCAATGCCAGGAACCCAATGCAAGTCTCGGTTCATCGATCGGAGTCCATTTGACCCCCCATTTAATCCTCGCAAGGTTTCAGGTTTTGAAGCAGCTACATGATTTGGAAGCCGAAAAGTGCATGGTAGGTCCAAAGTTTATAGATCTCGACATCACGAAGTCATCCGACCAGACATATCTCAAATCGAAGCTCGTTTTTCCCTCCAAAAGTGAAAGATCCACTTCGGTTGTAGTGTGAACACAAAGAGACAAAGTATATATTTTAAACATTAAAACCTTACCCTTAATTAATGAAAGAAAACTCAAAATTTCAGTCCTAAGGAGCGAGGGGGTGCAAAAAAAATTTGTGCCCATTTTTTGGGAGATCCGTGCCTCTCCAATGTTGGGATTGAACAAGAACCAACTGCACATTCCCAATCTACTCCCTAAGGGCTTCGCTTTGGTCATAAGTATGTTGATTTTCATGGAAGCAATCAAATTTTTGCTTTTTAGTATTTCTCTCTCCTCTCTCCTCTCTCCTCTAAGGGATTGATCACATGCAGAAAATCAAGAAGGAAAAGGGATGAAGGATGCTTGTTCGAATTGCTCCAAGATCGAAAGGAGGAGAGAGGCAATGTCCATAATTATTGGGGAATTGATGATGGGTTTGTTGGCTGCCTGGAACCATTTATTAAAACACACAATACAAATAAGCAGTATGCTTAATTTTTACAAAGAAAATTTTATTGTTTTGATGTTTGATGGCTTTAATGATGTACTCATGGAAAGAAAATTTATATGAATCATGTTTGAAGTATGTTTGAGGGTTGTACATGATAAAATGCAAAACCCATAGTCATACATAGTCATAATGTAATGAATGGGGATCATGGGAGTATGGCATGGGAACATACCAGTCACACTGACGGTATATAAGGTGCAAGAGGGTATTTTGAGGCATCACAGAAATTATCAAGAAGCTCTCTTTTCACCTTCTCAAGCTTCCATGGCTTCTTCTTCTTCTTCCTCTCTCCATCTTTCTCTCTCTTCTTCTTTCATTTCTCTCTCCTCTTCCTCTTCTTCTGTAGTCCTTCTCTCTCTCCTTCCCCTTAGTTAGGACAGTTAGGTCTCCTTCATTACAAGTAGTATCAGAGCTTTGTCCTTGATCCTTCTCTTTCCCCATAGATTTAGGGCTCTCACAGTTTCCCACAGTTAGAAAAATCCATTTACATCTCTTTCACAAGTACACAGGAGTACTCAGGCAGGCTGCCAGCCCTCTTGAAGACTCTGGCAGCCTTTCTTGGAGCTTTCCCAAGAATCATGGACAAATCTGGAGGCGGACAGACAAATTTGATAGTTCGTCACTAATTTTCATGCAAGTTTTTTAGGGTTTTGGGCAAAAAGGAGGGTAGCAGAGTTAGAGAAGGCTAAAAACTCAGTTACTTTTCAAGAAGAACTTCTCTTTCCTCTTTTCCCCAAGCTTCCATGGAAGCTCCAGCCCAAGAAACTCAGAAATCTTGCTCCCCCCTTCTTCCTTAACAAGAATGGCTTGTCCCAAGGCTTTACCCTCAGCTCTAATGGGCAATTTGGTCCTCATGTAAGCACGGGTAGGATGGCCCCCATGGGAATTTTGGGCAGCAAGGCATGTATGGGCAGCATGTAGCACATGGCAATTATGGGTAGCCAGGCCCAAATGAGCTGCGTGACAAGATTGTGTTTACTAAATTCAATGGGCAGTCCTCATCCCCAGTTGAACTAGAGGAATGGACCTCTAAATTGGAAGCCTATTTTCTCATCTACCCCCGTCCCGATGAGGCAAATATCATTTTTTCCTCCCTTCATTTAGAAGGTTTTGCCCACACATGGTGGAGATTTGTTCAAAGAGAAAATTAGCAGTTTCTTGATTGGGAAGAGTTCAAGATGCATATGATCCAAGTTTTTGTCTCCTCGGTGGAAAAAGAACACTTGGCTAGGCAATGGTATCGGTTTGATCAGCGAAATCTCATCGTGAGGGAGTACACAAACCAATTTATGAACCTATCCATGTATGTTGAGGCAGCCAGTGATGAGGCCAAATTGCATAAATACATTTATGGGCTAGATGGGCATCTTTGAGCTGATGTAATGGCTCAAAAGCCAGCCACCCTATTTGTAGCCATAGAATTGGCGGAACACTATAGTCGAAAATACCGCTGCAATGAGGGCATGCAGTCCATTGCAGGACAACAGAGATACCCTATCAGGCAACCCTCATATGCTAATAATTATTGCACAACAATGCAGGGAATGGCAGTCCCAAAATTCCTACTTACCCCACTTTTAATGCTGAAAGGAAATATGACAATTTTGGGACAACACCACCCTCCAAAAGTGACCCAAAGTATGCTAAAAATAAGACACGGAATGGCTTCAGTCCTAAGGATCAAAAATTCATTTCTCTTGAAGTTTTCAAGGATAGAAAAGCTAAATGCTTGTGCTTTAAAAGTGGGGATAAGTACATGATTGATCATGCATCCAAATGCCCCTTTAAGAATGCCATTGTCAAGTTTAATAGCATGTATGTGCTAGAAGATAGTGACAAGTTAGAAGAGGACTTGCATGACAACTCCCCCATGATGACACTTGCTGAAAATGCTGAATATGAAGAGGATCTTGATACCGATCAGTTTCATGACTCACCGAATGGGTTCCCTTTTGACCCCGGTGGCTGCCCCATTGATGACATGCTTAGGAATGACCCTTGGCGCCCCCAAAGATCATGTAGAGGAGCTACCACCCATAGATCAGGAGGGCCTTATTCAGTACATTCCTGAAGCGGTCATTGGGCCTTATTCAGTACATTCCTGAAGCGGTCATTGGGCATCCCCGCCCCACCCACATGGGCTGAAAGTACATCTCATGGGCTCCGTAATGACACCTCAACTATCCCACTTGGAGTTTCCCACACAAAGTTATGGTTGATTTCCTACAGCACACCCTTACAGTCCATGACTACACCCCTTATTTTTTAGGACAAAAACTTTATGAGACAGCATGGTTTGTAATGAATGAGGATCATGGGAGCATGGCATGGGAACATGCCAGTCACACTGACGGTATATAAGGTGTAAGAGGGTATTTTGAGGCATCACAGAAATTATCAAGAAACTCTATTTTCACCTTCTCAAGCTTCCATGGCTTCTCCTTCTTCCTCCTCTTTGTAATATTCCCACCCGTGAATATTGACTTCCCACACACCGCGTAAACCTCGTGCAAAGGTTATCCTTCTTGTTGGAATTACCGGCAGTGTGATCTGTGACCTACACGCAAGAAATCGGGACCTCCGCATTGGCAAGGAAAACCCGAGAGTTCAAACCCGCACATCACACGTAAACACCCTCTTGGGAGGGGCAAAGTGAATATTATCAAGGCAAATTTTTTTATTTTTATCCCTTTTTCTCCAGCCGATGCACAGCTGGAGAAGAGGGAGTGTGGGGGGATGGGACGTGATGGAGTCGTGGGCTGCATGGGGAGGGGGGAACCCATGCAAGGGGCCACGTGGTGGAGCCCTTCTCTCCCCCCCCCATGCCTATATAAACACCCGCTACGTGCTAAGGAGGAGGAAAGGCTCTGATACTCATCGCCGTGCTGAGGGGAGAAGGCTCTGATATTCGTCGCCGTGCTGAGGAGGATGAGAAGGATTGCGAAAAGGGGCTGAGGTCGCCGCCTGCTCAAGCCAACAGTCACCGTGCTAACGGCGAGAGGAGACAAGAGGGGAAGGAGGGGCCCGAGTTGGAGGATCGAGGGGAAGGGACGCTGCCGGGCTGAGAACGCCACCGCTTGCAGCGCTGCTGTTGCTGCCATTGCAGCGTGCTAGCGGCGCTGTGGCTCCATGTCGCCACAGAAGGACAATCAACCCCCTCCCTAAGCGACGTCATTTTTCGCCACGTTACCACCCCCTCCCTCTTCCACGTGGATTCTGGTCATAGCCAGGAGTTTTTTTTTTTTTTTAAAGAAGCTCTAAGGGGGCATTCATAAGCCCATTCACATAAGCCATCTATAAGTCCCTTCCCACTAGCCACCACGGGTTTTCAGGGGAACCCATTTTTTTGAAGAAATTCTTGCGCACGAGGGGAAGAAGTCCCAGCTTCCTTAAGACCTATTTTCGCGTGGCCACCACGGGAATTTTAGAAGGAGAAGAAGCTTAGGAAGCCTCCATTCCCATAGCTCTCTCGTAAAAGGGCCATCTCCACAATCAAAGCTCCAACCCCACAAGGCCGCCAATAAGCCTTGAAAACCGCAAGCCGGTACTCTCAAGGATCCGCGCTTTGGAAGGAATCTCCGGCGTACGAGGGAAAAAGGGAAAAGATCTTGAAGGGACTTGCAACGGTTGGAGAAGACTCATCGATCGCGTAAGGGTAAAGGCAAAACCGGAAATCTGTAAGCACGCTATCGATGGCTCCCAAGAAGTTGCAAGGCGCGCCTGCGGGAGGTTCTTCTCCTAGCATTCACGTGGACATCTCCCCGAGCCCACAGACTCAGGTTTTTACTATTGTGAATTCATACTAAAGTAATGCATTAAGCATGACAACTCCAAGGATTAGGAAGTACCCGTGCATGTTTAAATTCACCTAACCTAGTTAAATACAATAGGGAGAAATTGGTAGTTTCAATATAAACGCAAATTGTCCATCTATCTTACGACCTTAATTGCCTCGTCGTGCATTTTCAAAGGAAAGCCACATATTGCCTAGGTTTAATTAGGAAATTGTTAGATTCTTTTGCACGGCATGATAAAGAACCCCGATCTTATAAGTTGCATGGAAAAAGATGCTTGCAATTAGATTAAATCGACACTTGCCTTAGTATTGCATGAATTTCATTCACGATGTTGTTGTATCTAAGGGTCGCACTTTTACTTTCGCAAACTTCATTTCATCATGTAACATTTAGGAATGATTGCATGGCTTATAAAAGCATGAAATGCAAATACTTAGACACAAGGTTGTAGGTGTTATTTCATCAATGTAAACCCTAGTAAACCCTTTTTAAGTATCCTTCAAATTATCTTGCCTTTTGACTTTAACAAAAAAAAAAGGAATAGGGCTATTGCGGATCTTATGGTGCGTGGAAGTAATGAATTACATGTTTACATGTATTGTAACATTTTGCAACTATTTTTCTACTTAGATCAAGTATATCATCTCTAGGAAAGAATTATCCTTGTCATAAGACAAGTAGGTCAATTTACCCAAGTCATTTGTGGTATCACGACTGCTAGGGTTTCGTAAAAGCATAACTAGCCGATTCGATAAAAACCTCAAGTACTAGTTAGGGCTTGGCACGTTAGAGATGTGGCCAAGTAACGTAATTGGACACCAAGTCGAAGTCCTCAAACCTAAAGGTCCTACCCACCTTCCCGGAAAAGTTGAGCCAATGGGACGCGCACGCAAATAATGATCTAGGGTTTCTACCCTAAGGATCATTCGACCTAGTGCTAGAACTTGGATTGAGTTGGAATCCCTAGGACCGAACGTTGACGGTCTAGTGCAATTAGGATTGGGGTGAGTAAGAAGATACCCTAAACCCTACTTCGAGTCTAATCATAATTCTTTGACCAGAAAACACCACTCAACGGGTGAAATGATCTCTTGGAATGGAAGCGACACTTGTACAACAAGTGCAACGTCGCATAGCCTTGTGGTTTGATCACAAGAAAGTTTTGCCATTCCTTGGAATGAGGTTGGCAGGTTCTTGCGCAAGTTTAACTTGCAAGGGGATGGGTAGTCATCCTGTTACATCGCCCTCATTAGGGGAAATTTGCCAAGTTAAGGGAAGTTAGGTATTTGCTTGGACGCAAATGATTAATCAATAAATTAAAGCGACATGGCCGCCGGTATTTACTATTAATAAAACCTAAGGTATTGGTTAAGTTGGGTTAACAGAGTATGACCCTAACCCAAGGACAATAGGAATCTTGCCAAGTTGAAATTGATTCCGGATCGAATGCTGGATGCATTCGGAGAGAAGGAGTCACTCCTTAACAGTTTGCCAAATAAACGACCACTGGAATTGATTGTGCTTGTAACAGTTTAGAAAGCGATGTTTGCATTGTTTGTACAAGGAACTAAAGGATGAAAGGATATATAAATGCTTCAGGTTGAAGGCCTGAAGGGAGGGGCAGCTTCAGTTACCCCTGACTGCCTGCCTGACCCTAACCAAGGGGGTTGTTGACCGCGCCGGGAACGTGGACCGAACCCGCCGCGAGAGGTCTTTCCGTTGAGCTCTACTTGGAGCAGGAGGACGCTTGGGTGCCAGGGGGGGCTTTGGCCGTAAATCCCTCGCCTTCCGGGTCCTGCACAAGAGACTAACGTGACTCGGGATTGGATCTCGAGGCCCGCATACTAGTCTACGGGCAGAAGCTTGGAATAGTGATCCCTAGCGGATTACTGGATAAGCCTTCGGGCGGATTATAGACAAGCCTACGAGCGGAACTCCTTGTATTTCAAAGACAAATGATGCTATGATAATAAAGAAGTTGTTTGATATTGTTTTTCTATGTCACGTGATAAGATTACGTGAAGGAACCAATGCTTAACGGGATTAATCAAGGGAGTTGTTTGTTATATGTCAAATTAATGTATTAGGTAATTACATAACTAAAACAAACCGAGGAAAGTGCGGAGGATGGACCATGGGTCCGTCCTATGGATGGGTGGTCCCGGTTAGCCGGGAACTTTTCTCAAAAATCTTGAAAAACAACAGGATGATCATCATCATCAAAACAAATAACGAGAACGATGACCTAGAGGTACATCTTACCCGATTTATGTTGTTTTAGGGGAACGGAATGGGACTATGCCTTATGGCAGAGAGGTTGAGTCTTGCATCCCTCTCGTTTCCCATTCTCCTTGAACCAAGTGTAGCGTGAATCCGCTTCGGACTTGTCGCTTCTGCGTAAAGTAGTTCGCTCGGGTCTGACGCTAGTTGCTGTTAGCTAATGACCAAACAGGAAAACACTAATTCCGGTCGATCCTAAGTGGGAAACGGCTAGGATACTTCCGCTACGTGGCAGACGCGGAAAGACCTAGATTGCAAAACCCGTAACATTCCATGGGAGTGTCGGGCGGAGTTTTCTAAACATTCTTCCCGATGGACTGCTAAGACGTGTCCTAGATGACTCTAGTGGACACGTTACACTCTTCTTCTTCATCTTTCCCTCTTTCTCTCTCTTCTTCTTGCCTTTCTCTCTCCTCTTCCTCTTCTTCTGCAGTCCTTCTCTCTCCTTCCCCTTAGTTAGGACAATTAGGTCTCCTTCATTACACGTAATTAATAATTTAAAACCCAAAATGCGTCTTAATAAAGGAAAAATGTTGTTTCTTCCGTTTCGGGTTAGGGAATGAAGTTCATATGGGATAAAAAACTAAATAAAACTAGTGTTCAATCAATATAATCAATCAAGAGACATAAATTGGAAAGTGCCACATTTTAATGAACAAATAAATGAGAAAAAATAGAAAACATAAGGGAAAAATAGTTTTTTCACCCAAAAATTAAAAAATATATATTTTATATTCGTGAACATATAACAAGGCTGGAGCATGAGGGTTAAGACTGAGTTAAGCCTTGTTTCTATGTTAGAGTATGTTTTTAGTAGTTTTTACATGAAATACTACACAAAAATGAACGCTACACCTATCCAACGAATGCAAAACTTAAACGGCAGGAGGGAAGAGGGGTTGTAAAAGTGAGTGGTCGCTGAGAATGTTTTTAATTCTAATGTACTTGATTATGCATAGCATACACACCGATCAACGTTTAAATTTAAGAGAGACAAGTAGCATGAGGAAACTCTATGCTAGTCTCTAGCAACGTCACAACTACGAGTAGATTGGAAATCATTAAAGGATTGTCGTTGCACCTCACGTTGCTAGTTTTCTTATCATAAAATGTTTGAGCATGAGGTGTATCATTCACAATTGCATTGTATATATCACATGCTAACTCTTGGATGCATAGCAATTGATTGTCAAACACATGACCTATGTTGAGTTGTGAGGAAACCCAAGCTCTAGGCTAGAAAATTGAATCTTTGGGGTTGAGATTGGTAAGGGAACACAAAATATCCTTGAACATTTGAAATATATAAGAGTGGAGTGTATTGGTATGTGCTTTATGTTAGAACAATGCATCTTGGGCCCAATCCCCAAGGTGGAGAGCTGTAGTGGGACCACAATATTTAGCTAGAGGGGTGTCTCCTTTTGTTGTATCACATTGGTATACAACACCAAGATGTGTGGGATCTCTTTCTGAGGAGTAGGAAAGGGCAATCCTTGGACTACGTTCCACTACAAACGCAGTATCTATAGTAGCAATTAGGGTAGTGTGTCCCTTTGACGCTCTTAGTCACGAGACTGTGTGGGGTTGTCTTGTCAGTGTTAGAGAGGGGCCCGTTTTAGGTCCTGACACCTTACGTCTCATATGATGAAGAGGACAATCCAATCTTTATGAACTATTGACTAGTGTCAGTGATGGTGTTGGGCAGAGGTAGAGGTAGAGGCCTAGGAGGGCAAACCCAAGAGCACATATGTTTCCCAAGAAAAGAGAGGCAGAGTCCCTAAGAGTGGGCACTGTAAGCCAACTACTGAAAGAAGCAAAGTCTTTGTTAATGGGTGAATATAGCAAGATAGAAGCATGGATGTACTATTCTCCCTGTTACATGGTCGTAGCAGAGCCATAGATACAAGCAGAGCCAGAATAAAAAGTAGAGACAAAGATAGAAGCAGAAGCAGAGGACATAATGAAGAATTTGTTCTTCTCTTATTGTGCCCCCACAGAGGTTGAAATATAATTTGAAGAGGATGAAAATGATAATGCAAAGAAAGACTATGAAAGGGAGCTAGAAGAATCTATCATCCTCGCAGAAGTAGAGATGAGGAAGAAGTTCCAAAATTTTTAGAATCCTCAGAAGCCGAAGATCCCTTGTTGTTCAATAGAATGACTCTGATACCCTTTGTATTGATTAATGAGTCACGTTATATGCAAAATCTCTATAAGAAATGGATTAAGAAGAATAAGCCTTGCTTCAACAGTGGTTCTTGCTGCCTTAATCTACCCCTCTCATAAAAAGATGATGACCAACCCTCTATAAAGATGCCTATGATTACTTAAGCACCATGACACCTATCAATGAATGGAAAGGCCACCAAAACTAGTACCATGCCACTACAACCAAAGGATCCTTCATTTGAAACTGGGACATCACTTTTGTGGGGCCAATCGATCCTCCAACCAAAAGAAAGTAGAACAAATAGACCCTGTTCTATATAGATTGTGTAATGACATGGTGTGAAGCCAAAGCTCTGAAGTGAGATAATGGTCATAACATGGCTCTATTCTATATTAGAATATTATCACCCACTTTTGGCAGTCCTTGGAGGTGGTAAATGATAGAGACACTCACTTTCTTAAGGAGATTATGGAAGAGCTAATAGAGATCTACAATATCTATTATTGCAAGTCAACATTCTACCACCCCAAATCCAACATTCAAGTCAAAGTCACAAATCGTATCCTTTATTTAATCTTAATAAGGGAAATTGCTATTCATCATCTCATGATTGGAACATTGGACTTACATAGGTCCTTTGGGCATATAAAACCTTCCATAAGACCGCTATAAAACACCCTTTCAGTTGGTATATGACACAAAAGATATTTTGCCTATTAAGTTGGAATTTCCCTCTTTGCGAGTGGACATAAGAGAGTGGCTAGAAGACTATGAGTCCCTGCAATGCTATCTACGATACTTCGGATGAGATCCAAAGATTAACCTTATAGTGCATGGAAGCCATAGAAGCTCAACACAAAGTCTACTATGATAGCTTTATCAAGCACAAGATTTCAAGGAAGGTGACCTCCCCCTTGTAACGCACTCTAATGGCTTTGTTCAAATACAAGTCATAGATGCCTCAAATGATCCTTTCCTAAACAATATCTATTGGCTAAAAAGATGTATGTCCCTCCCTTGAGATCCTAATAATCATAGTTGATAGTACCTTTTTCCCTTGGGACATCACTCATTACTACTTTTCTTATTGCTACTAGTAGTGATCACTCTCATTTTGAGAAGGTGGTCTCATTCTTCTATCCCCTCAATTCCAGCTTTCACCCCTTCTTTGTTACCTTCCCTTTTAATCTATCAAAGATGGCATAGATGGTTTTGAAAAATGGTATTCTTGTCAAACCAAAGAAAAAACAAATTAAAAAAAGGAAAAAAAATAAATAGATTATGATAGAAAAGAACTTGGGTTCCTACCATGCCAACCTACTCTTTAACAAAAAGTGGAACCACACTTAGGAACATGGATAAGAAAAAGAGTGAAAAAAAGAGAGAGAAAACATAAAATGAAAAAAAGGAAAAAATACACTATTATAGGAGAAAAGGAAGCAATTCCCTTGAAATGAAGTGAACCTAATAGGACCTAAGAGAGAGAGGAGTGTAGAACGAGAGAGACTTGTTAATGAGTAAGATCTATAGAAACTATAGTGAAGATAGCAATCACATTGATAGTATTTAAGGTGTAAGAGGGTTAGGTCAATCTCATAATGAATTAATCAAGAAACCCTCTCTTCGCCTTCACAACTTGCATGGCTTCCTTCCTCTTCTTTTTGTCTTTTTCTCTCTCTTTCTATCTTTCTCTCTCTTTTGCACTCCTTCTCTCTCTCTTAGGTCATGTTAGGTTCACTTCATTACAATTGGTATCAGATCATTGGTCTTTGATCCTTCTTCTCTCTCCCCCTTTAGATATAGTTTCTTTTCAGTCTTAGAAAACCCTAGTTACTCAGGTACACACGGAGTATCCTAGGTAGGCAAGGAGCTTTCTTGAAGACCATGGCATCCTTTCTTGGAGTTTTAACTAGAGCTTTGACCAAAATTGGATGCAAGCAAACAAATATGGCAACTCGTTTTTACTCTACAACTCAATTTCAGAGGTGTTTTACCCAAGGAGGACTCTCAAGACTTAGAGGATGGCTTAAATGTGACTACTTTTCCCAAACGTGAGTTTTTCTTTTCTTCCTCACAATTTCTTGAGGTAGCCATGGAATCTCCAATCCAAGAACTACCAAAATCTTTCTCCTCTCTCTTCTTGGGCTTAAGTGCCATCTTCCACTACTTTTCTGACACCTTGGATAGCTTGTAGAGCACCCATAAGCCTCATCTCACCCAACTCCAGCCTCCAAGGTCAGCTCTGCCTTTTTTGTCATATTTTACGCTAATGCATCTCGTCTCTCTCCTCCTGCTCAAGCACATGGTATTGACCTCCAGCTTCATCTCCCAATTTTTGGCACTCATTTGAGCAAGATTCAAACCTCTTGACTTAGATCTCTGATCTTGGCACTCTCCTAAAGTCCTAGAGTGGACAACATCAATGGTAGCCATGGCACCTTCCCTATAGCTCAAGCTTTCTTGAAGAATATTCAATTTCTTACCCCATGAGCTATTGGCAACAACTCAAGTCCCTTCCCCTTGAAGATTTCATGGGATTGAATACCTTCTTCCATCCACAGGTTGAATAAGTAGAAGGAAGCCATGGATGCTATGAAGATGAAGAGAGAGTTTCTTGGTTATTTAATGATGATTGACGTAACCCTCTTACACCTCAAATACCGCCGATGTGATTGGTATTTTTCTCATAATTCCTGTATGTCTTGCTCATTACACAAGGGGTGTGTAACGTGTCCACTAGAGTCATCCCCGACACGTCTTAGCAGTCCATCGGAAAGGATGTCTAGAAAGCTCCACCCGGCACTCCCATGGAATGTTACGGGACTTGCGATCTAGGTCTTCCCGCGTCTGCCACGTAGCGGAAGTATCTTGGCCGTTCCCACTTAGGATCGGCCTGAATTTGGGTTTTCCTGTTTGGTCATTAGCTAGCAGCAACTAGCGTCAGACCCGAGTGAACTACTTTACGCAGAAACGCCAGGTCCGAAGCGGATTCACGCTGCACTTGGTTCAAGGAGAATGGGAAATGAGAGGGATGCAAGGCTCAACCTCTCTGCCATAAGGCATAGTCCCATTCCGTTCCCCTAAAACAACGTAAATTGGGTAAGATGTAACTCTAGGTCATCGTTCTCGTTATTCGTTTTGATGATGATGATCATCCCGCTGTTCCTCGAGATTTTTGAGAAAAGTTCCCAGCTAACCGGGACCACCCATCCGTAGGACGGACCCATGGTCCATCCTCCGCACTTTCCTCGGTTTGTTTTAGTTATGTAATTATCTAACACATTAATTTGACATATAACAATCAGCTTCTTTAATTAACCCTGTTAAGCACTGGTTCCTTCACGTAATCTTATCACGTGACATAGAAAAAAATATCAAACAACTTCTTTATTATCATTTCATCATTTTATCTTTGAAATACAAGGAGTTCCGCCCGTAGGCTTGTCCATAATCCGCCCGAAGGCTATCCAGTAATCCGCCAGGGATCACTATTCCAAGCTTCTGCCCGTAGACTAGTATGCGGGCCTAGAGATCCAATCCCGAGTCACGTTAGCCTCTTGTGCAGGACCCGGAAGGCGAGGGATTTACGGCCAGAGGCCCCCCTGGCACCCAAGCGTCCTCCTGCTCCAAGTAGAGCTCAACGGAAAGACCTCTCGCGGCGGGTTCGGTCCACGTTCCCGGCGCGGTCAACAACCCCCTTGGTTAGGGTCAAGCAGACAGTCGGGGGTAACTGAAGCTGCCTCTCCCTTCAGGCCTTCAACCTGAAGCATTTAGATATCTTTTCATCCTTTAGTTCCTTGAGCAAACAATGCAAACAGTGCTTTCTAAACTATTACAAGCACAATCAATTCCAGTGGTCATTTATTTGGCCAACTGTTAAGGAGTGAATACTTCTCTCCGAATGCATCCAGCATTCGATCTGGGATCAATTGCGACTTGGCAAGATCCCCAAGGGTTTGTTCGTTCACCCTTTTGTCCTTGAGTTAGGGCCATACCCTGTTAACCCAACTTAACCAATACCTTAGGTTTTATTAATAGTAAATCCTGGCGACCATGTCACACCAATTTATTGATTGATCATTTGCTTCCAAGAAAGTACCTAACTTTCCTTAACTTGGCAATTTTTCCCAATAAGGGTGATGTAACAGGATGACTACTCATCCTCTTGCAAGTTAAACTTGCCCAAGAACCTGCCAACCTCATTCCAAGGAATGACAAAACTCTCTTGTGATCAAACCACAAGGCTATGCGAGGTTGCAACTTGTTGCACAAGTGTCGCCTCTATTCCAAGGGATCATTTCACCCATTGAACAGTGTTTTCTGGTCAAGGAATTATGATTAGACAAGAAGTAGGGTTTAGGGTGTCTTCTTACCCAACCCAATCCTAATTGCACTAGGCCGACAACGTTCGGTCCTAGGGATTCCAACTCAATCCAAGTTCTAGCATTAGGTCGAATGATCCTTAGGGTAGAAACCCTAGATCATTATTTGCATGAGCATCCAATTGACTCAACATTCCGGGAATGTGGGTAGGACCATTGGGTATCAGGGTTTCGACTTAGCAACAAGTGGAAAACTTGGCCGAATCCTTAACGTGCTAAGCCCTAGTTAGTGCTTGGGGTATTTATCGTATCAACTGAACCATGCCTATACGAATCCCTTGCGGGTTAGGTGATTTAGATAATTCAATATGGTTGTCTCGCGACAAGGACGAGCCATTCCTAGAGATGATAAACTTGATCTAAAGGAGATAACTAGTTGCAACATGTCACAATACACGTAAAAACGCGATTAATTACTTCTATATGTACCACTAGATTCGCAATAACCCTAACATTTCTTGTTAAAAACAAAGGCATGATAATTTGCAGAATAACTTTCATAGAGCCTACTAGGACTTACATTCACGAATCATGCCTATAACCTTTTTCTAAGCTTTAGGATTTCACGCTTTAATAAACCATGCAACCTTTCCCAAATGCAACTCTTGATGAATGAATTTTATGCACGATGAAAGTGCAACATGCAACCCTTTCGTAACTACAACGTAGTTAAATGAGGTTCATGCAAAGTGAATATTGTAGGATTAGTGTTGGTATATTCTTTCTTGCAAGCACATGCCACATGCCAATCCATAGATTCATTTTTGATACTCTACGATTACTTTTCGGATAACCTCCTACGGGTGTTAACGACTTTTTCCCATGAACCATTACAATAAAGATTTTTCCTAAAAATGCGACATATGCTTATTCTTTCCATGTCTAGTCAAAAGTGCACTTAATAACTTCAACCTTATAATGATAGGCAATAGGTGTTCTAGGCTCATCACTTTGAAATGCATGACAAGGCAACATACTACTAAGGTCGTAAAATGGATAGACAATTTGCGTTCATCACATTGAAAATGTTAATAACTCAATTGCATGTCATGAAATAATTCTAGTAATCGATCAAATAGGCAAATTTTCCTCAATTGCATTTTAATTAGGCTTGGTGAATTTGAACATGCATAGGTGCTTTCTATTCCATGAAAGTTATCATACCTAATGCATTACTTTTGCGTAGAATCAAAATCATAAAACCTGGGCCTGTGGGCTCGGGGAGATGTCCACGTGAATGTTAGGAGAAGAATCTCTCGCAGGCATGTCTTGCGACTTCCTCGGAGCCATCATTCAGGACTTGATCTCCGCGGATTCCCTCGCTTCTACGCGTTCTCTAAACAGCCTCAAGATGTGCCTTCCCCCTCGTACGTCGGAGATTCCTTCACCGAATGTGGATCTTTCAAAATACCGGGGCTTGTGGGATTTGGGCTTACGGGAGGGCTTGTGGGAATGGAGCTTTACGAGAAGGCTTGTAGGATTTGGCTTATTACGAATAGGCTTGTGAGAAGGAGCCTTTATGAGCTCGATTGTTAACCCGAGAAGGCACGCAGGAACAAGGCCTATATCCCTTATCCTAAGAAGCTTCTAAGAAGCTTCTTAAGAAGCTTCTGACTATAATCAAAGTCAATGTGGAAGAGGGAGCGGGAGTAATAATAAGGTGGAGAGATGACGAGGAGATGATACTTGTCTTGATAGGGGCAACGTGGAGCCCAGCGTCAGCAATGCTGCAACGGCGGTAGCAGAGTTGCAATGGCAGTAGCGGCTGATAGGTCTAGGCGTGGTGGGATGCGGCAAGGTAGCGTCTTCTAACGGTTGTAGCACGGCATCACGTTACTCCTCCACGATAGGTGGCAGCCCTCATGTAGCACAGCAGCAGCTATGGTAGCCTATCCTCCTTTCCTCCACGCAGCCTTCTCCAGCACGTCCTCGGCAGAGCAGCCTCATGGCCCCTCTACTCCCACGTCTCTCCTCCTCCTCAGCACGGCGATGGCAGCAGTCGTTTCCCTCTTCTCTCTCCGTTCGTCTCCTTCAAGTCGTGAAGCACGGCAGTATCTCCGAGCACGTCTGGCCTCTCCTCCCTCCTCAGCACGGCGTCCTCTGCTTCCCCCCCCTCTCTCTTACCCCCTGGGGGGGGTTTTATAGTCCAAGGGGGGGAGAGGAGAGCTCCACCACGTGGCCACTGCATGGCTTCCCCCCTCCTCATGCAGCCCACAACTCCACTAAGCCCATCCCCCCACACTCCCTCTCCTCTAGCCGTGCATCGGCTGGGGGAAAGGGATAAATATAAAAAATTTGCTTTAATAATATCCATTTTGCCCCTCCCAAGAGGGTGTTTACGTGTGATTTGTGGATTTGAGCCCTCGGGCTTGCTTTGCCAATGCGGAGGTCTCGATTTCTCGCGTGCAGGTCACATATTACACTGCCGGCAATTCCAATATGAAAGATAACCCTTGCACGAGGTTTACGCAGTGTGCGGGAAGTCAATATTCACGAGTGGGAATATTACATTCTCTCCCCCTTAGAAGAATCGAGATGTCCTCATCTCGAGATAAACTTGGGATATTGATGGTTGAGAGAGCTTTCATCTAACCAGGTAGCATCCTCTTCGGGATAATCTTTCCACTGGACGAGGCATTCTTTCAAGGTTCTAGATCTTAACTGTCTCTCCCTAACATCTAAAATCTTATTCGGTCTTAGTTCAAGGACTCCTTGACTAGGCATTACATTTTGTTGGTCATCAAGTACATGATTAGGATTAGGTACATACTTTTTCAGTAGGCTAATATGGAATACATTATGAACCTTTAGGTTCTCACGGAGTTGTAGTCTATAGGCATTAGGTCCTAGGCACTTGAGGATTTTGTATGGTCCACAATACCTTGGACTTAGCTTCTTGCAATCTCCTAAGGATAGAGAACTCCTCTTTGGGCATACGTGAATGAAGACCATGTCTTCTTCCTCAAATATTCTATCTTGACACTTCAAATCCGTGTATGCCTTCTGTCTATCCTTCGCAGCTTGGATGTCCCGAGAAAGTGAAATCATGAGCTTCGCACAATATCTTCTGTTTAAGTAACTAGCTTGCCGGTATACATGCTCTCATTCTATAGTAGATATGTCTATTATTGACAGAGGATTCATGACCTTTGGCCTATAGCTTTTGTTCCTGGTCCTTGATAGAGATTTCCCTTAGCATCTTTTGATAGGCTAGATCATGGCATGCTTCCTCTCTTGCTAGTTCAAGAATAGGGTTGCTTGGCATAGATACCTTTGTAGCCAGAGATCTGGCCGTTGATGGATTCTGCAAGATTAGGGAATTTAGGAATGCCTTGCGACTGAGTGCATCGGCAACTACATTCCCTTTCCCTGGACGATACTTGATCTTAAGGTCACACTCCTCCAGCACTTCAATTCACTGACATTGCCTCATGTTGAGTTTGTTCTAGGTAAAGTTCCACTTGAGACTTTTTATGATCAGTCACTAGTGTAGACTTGTTACCCAGCAGGTAGTGTCTCCAAAGCTTGACAACTAAAAGTTAAGATCATGGGTAGCATAATTCTTCTCATGGCTTTTCAATATCCTTGAAGAGTATGCTACTGGATGTCCTTCTTGCATGAGCACATATCCTAAGGCAAGCGTGCTGGCATCAGTTACTACCTCGAACTTCTTATTAAGGTCTGGAACTTTTAGAATAGGTGCTGATACCAAACTTTGCTTTAATCTATAAAAGCTAGATTGTTCGGCAGCTGACCATGCAATGGATGTTTGCTTCTTCAGTAAGTCTGTCAGAGGTGCTGCAATCAAAGTATAGTTTTTGATGAAGACCCTATACCATCCTATCAATCCAAGAAAACTGTGTATTTCTTTGACAGTTGTTGGTATTTGGCCATTCTATAACATTTCTGACGTTGGTTGTATCCACTGAGATTCCTTCCGCTGATACGATGAATCCCAGATATTCAATCTGATGCTTGAAGAACAGACACTTCTTCATAGAGCTTGTGTGCCCTCATTGTCTCAAGGACAATGCGAAGTTGGGGTTCATGAGCTTCTTCTTGTTTGGAATAGACTAAGGTGTCATCGAAGAAGACGAGTACGAAGTCATCAAGATATGGCCTAAAAGATATCCTGCATTAACCTGTTGAAGGTGGCAGGTGCATTCGTGAACTCGAATGACATAACTAGGAACTCAAAGTATCCATATCTTGTGTTGAAGGTCGTCTTTGGGGTATCTTCTTCCTTGATTCTTATCTGATAGTAACCAGACCTAAGATAATCTTGGAGAAGTTCTTGGCACCTTGAAGACTATCAAGAAGCTCATCTATTCTAGGAATGTGATATTTGTTCTTGATTGTTGATTGATTCAACCCACTGTAATCAATACATAGTTGAAGTGTTCCATCTTTTCTATTCTGGAACAGTACTGGTGCTTCCCAAGGTGAACTGCTAGGACGGATGTAGCCCACTGATCTAGCACTTGCTTGAGTTGTTTCTTACAGCTCAATTGCTTCCGGTATAGACATTCTATAGGGTCTCTTCGCAATTGGCGCAGCTCCTATTACTAGCTTGATCTCATGATCTACTTCCCTTTGAAGCGGGAGTTCTGTTAACTCTTCAGGAACTACATCCGCGTATTCCTTTAGCCAAGTGACCAAATCACTTTACTACTCTATCAATATTCACAATCAAGACAATCGTTGATTTTTTTTGAAAAAAGTTTTATTCCATTCATATCAGCATAGCACTTTTTCGAGGTACAATTATTTCTTGGGGCGATGGAACAAGTTAATACTTAATTCGAGGAGAATAAGATGTTGTTGCATTCAGCTACAAGAACTGAGTAGTAATACGGATTGGGGTCATCGATTTCCAGGAATCGATAGTTCATTGGAAGATTAGGGTATCTTTTCCTTTGATATCCATTCTTCTCATGACGTCCCAAAACCTTGATTCGATCGGTAGGGATTCTTTGAATCACTTCCCTGTACACATACTTATTCTGGTTAACCCTTCGACCTCCGACCTGTAGGGTCGCGTTTGCATGAGCCTCAACAAAGACGAATAGCTTCATGATCTTCAAATCCTCCATCCACTTGATTCTCTTCAAGTTAATTTGAAGATACGTAGGTCAATAGGCAGTTATGTAATAGATCCCTGAAACACCCATCCATCTCCATTCCACGTACATAGGCGATGGATTGTAAATGCGTTCTAGGATGTTCATCATCTCAACCCTTTGTCGATAATCCGTGGAATGCATCGCGGTCATAAACATGACTCGGAATACTAAGAACCTGTCCCATGCTTCATAATTCTGCAAGACACCATTGAAAGTAAGGAAATGTTTGGGACAGTAACATTTGCTTTAATTCTTCTTATTAAAATTTCTTAAAAACAAGTCCTTTTTTGGTTTTCTCTGATACCAACTGTAACGTATCCACTAGAGTCATCCCGGACACGTCTTAGCAGTCCATCGGAAAGGATGTCTAGAAAGCTCCACCCGACACTCCCATGGAATGTTACGGGACTTGCGATCTAGGTCTTCCCGCGTCTGCCACGTAGCGGAAGTATCCTGGCCGTTCCCACTTAGGATTGGCCTGAATTTGGGTTTTTCTGTTTGGTCATTAGCTAGCAGCAACTAGCGTCAGACCCGAGCGAACTACTTTACGCAGAAATGCCAGGTCCGAAGCGGATTCACGCTGCACTTGGTTCAAGGAGAATGGGAAACGAGAGGGATGCAAGGCTCAACCTCTCTGCCATAAGGCATAGTCCCATTCCATTCCCCTAAAACAACGTAAATTGGGTAAGATGTAACTCTAGGTCATCGTTCTCGTTATTCGTTTTGATGATGATGATCATCCCGCTATTCCTCGAGATTTTTGAGAAAGGTTCCCGGCTAACCGGGACCACCCATCCGTAGGACGGACCCATGGTCCATCCTCCGCACTTTCCTCGGTTTGTTTTAGTTATGTAATTATCTAACACATTAATTTGACATATAACAATCAGCTTCTTTAATTAACCCTGTTAAGCACTGGTTCCTTCACGTAATCTTATCACGTGACATAGAAAAACAATATCAAACAACTTCTTTATTATCATTTCATCATATTATCTTTGAAATACAAGGAGTTCCGCCCGTAGGCTTGTCCATAATCCGCCCGAAGGCTATCCAGTAATCCGCCAGGGATCACTATTCCAAGCTTCTGCCCGTAGACTAGTATGCGGGCCTCGAGATCCAATCCCGAGTCACGTTAGCCTCTTGTGCAGGACCCGGAAGGCGAGGGATTTACGGCCAGAGCCCCCCCTGGCACCCAAACGTCCTCCTGCTCCAAGTAGAGCTCAACGGAAAGACCTCTCGCGGCGGGTTCGGTCCACGTTCCCGGTGCGGTCAACAACCCCCTTGGTTAGGGTCAGGCAAACAGTCGGGGGTAACTGAAGCTGCCTCTCCCTTCAGGCCTTCAACCTGAAGCATTTAGATATCTTTTCATCCTTTAGTTCCTTGAGAAAACAATGCAAACAGTGCTTTCTAAACTATTACAAGCACAATCAATTCCAGTGGTCATTTATTTGGCCAACTGTTAAGGAGTGAATACTTCTCTCCGAATGCATCCAGCATTCGATCTGGGATCAATTGCGACTTGGCAAGATCCCCAAGGGTTTGTTCGTTCACCCTTTTGTCCTTGAGTTAGGGCCATACCCTGTTAACCCAACTTAACCAATACCTTAGGTTTTATTAATAGTAAATCCTGGCGACCATGTCACACCAATTTATTGATTGATCATTTGCTTCCAAGAAAGTACCTAACTTTCCTTAACTTGGCAATTTTTCCCAATAAGGGTGATGTAACAGGATGACTACTCATCCTCTTGCAAGTTAAACTTGCGCAAGAACCTGCCAACCTCATTCCAAGGAATGGCAAAACTCTCTTGTGATCAAACCACAAGGCTATGCGACGTTGCAACTTGTTGCACAAGTGTCGCCTCTATTCCAAGGGATCATTTCACCCATTGAACGGTGTTTTCTGGTCAAGGAATTATGATTAGACAAGAAGTAGGGTTTAGGGTGTCTTCTTACCCAACCCAATCCTAATTGCACTAGGCCGACAACGTTCGGTCCTAGGGATTCCAACTCAATCCAAGTTCTAGCATTAGGTCGAATGATCCTTAGGGTAGAAACCCTAGATCATTATTTGCATGAGCATCCAATTGACTCAACATTCCGGGAATGTGGGTAGGACCATTGGGTATCAGGGTTTCGACTTAGCAACAAGTGGAAAACTTGGCCGAATCCTTAACGTGCTAAGCCCTAGTTAGTGCTTGGGGTATTTATCGTATCGACTGAACCATGCCTATACGAATCCCTTGCGGGTTAGGTGATTTAGATAATTCAATATGGTTGTCTCGCGACAAGGACGAGCCATTCCTAGAGATGATAAACTTGATCTAAAGGAGATAACTAGTTGCAACATGTCACAATACACGTAAAAACGCGATTAATTACTTCTATATGTACCACTAGATTCGCAATAACCCTAACATTTCTTGTTAAAAACAAAGGCATGATAATTTGCAGAATAACTTTCATAGAGCCTACTAGGACTTACATTCAAGAATCATGCCTATAACCTTTTTCTAAGCTTTAGGATTTCACGCTTTAATAAACCATGCAACCTTTCCCAAATGCAACTCTTGATGAATGAATTTTATGCACGATGAAAGTGCAACATGCAACCCTTTCGTAACTACAACGTAGTTAAATGAGGTTCATGCAAAGTGAATATTGTAGGATTAGTGTTGGTATATTCTTTCTTGCAAGCACATGCCACATGCCAATCCATAGATTCATTTTTGATATTCTACGATTACTTTTCGGATAACCTCCTACGGGTGTTAACGACTTTTTCCCATGAACCATTACAATAAAGATTTTTCCTAAAAATGCGACATATGCTTATTCTTTCCATGTCTAGTCAAAAGTGCACTTAATAACTTCAACCTTATAATGATAGGCAATAGGTGTTCTAGGCTCATCACTTTGAAATGCATGACAAGGCAACATACTACTAAGGTCGTAAAATGGATAGACAATTTGCGTTCATCACATTGAAAATGTTAATAACTCAATTGCATGTCATGAAATAATTCTAGTAATCGATCAAATAGGCAAATTTTCCTCAATTGCATTTTAATTAGGCTTGGTGAATTTGAACATGCATAGGTGCTTTCTATTCCATGAAAGTTATCATACCTAATGCATTGCTTTTGCGTAGAATCAAAATCATAAAACCTGGGCCTGTGGGCTCGGGGAGATGTCCACGTGAATGTTAGGAGAAGAATCTTCCGCAGGCATGCCTTGCGACTTCCTTGGAGCCATCATTCAAGACTTGATCTCCGCGGATTCCCTCGCTTCTACGCGTTCTCTAAACAGCCTCAAGATGTGCCTTCCCCCTCGTACGTCGGAGATTCCTTCATCGAATGTGGATCTTTCAAAATACCGGGGCTTGTGGGATTTGGGCTTACGGGAGGGCTTGTGGGAATGGAGCTTTACGAGAAGGCTTGTAGGATTTGGCTTATTACGAATAGGCTTGTGAGAAGGAGCCTTTATGAGCTCGATTGTTAACCCGAGAAGGCACGCAGGAACAAGGATTATATCCCTTATCCTAAGAAGCTTCTAAGAAGCTTCTTAAGAAGCTTCTGATTATAATCAAAGTCAATGTGGAAGAGGGAGCGGGAGTAATAATAAGGTGGAAAGATGACGAGGAGATGATACTTGTCTTGATAGGGGCAACGTGGAGCCCAGCGTCAGCAATGCTGCAATGGCGATAGCAGAGTTGCAATGGCAGTAGCGGCCGACAGGTCTAGGCGTGGTGGGATGCGGCAAGGTAGTGTCTTCTAACGGCTGTAGCACGACATCACGTTGCTCCTCCACGATAGGTGGCAGCCCTCATGTAGCACAGCAGCAGCTATGGCAACCTATCCTCCTTTCCTCCACGCAGCCTTCTCCAGCACGTCCTCGGCAGAGTAGCCTCATGGCCCCTCTACTCCCACGCCTCTCCTCCTCCTCAGCACGGCGATGGCAGCAGCCGTTTCCCTCTTCTCTCTCCATTCGTCTCCTTCAAGTCGTGAAGCACGGCAGTATCTCTGAGAACGTCTGGCCTCTCCTCCCTCCTCAGCACGGCGTCCTCTGCTTCCCCCCCCTCTCTCTTACCCCCTGGGGGGGTTTTTATAGTCCAAGGGGGGGAGAGGAGAGCTCCACCACGTGGCCACTGCATGGCTTCCCCCCTCCTCATGCAGCCCACAACTCCACTAAGCCCATCCCCCCACACTCCCTCTCCTCTAGCCGTGCATCGGCTGGGGGAAAGGGATAAATATAAAAAAAATTGCTTTAATAATATCCATTTTGCCCCTCCCAAGAGGGTGTTTACGTGTGATTTGTGGATTTGAGCCCTCGGGCTTGCTTTGCCAATGCGGAGGTCTCGATTTCTCACGTGCAGGTCACAGATTACACTGCCGGCAATTCCAATATGAAAGATAACCCTTGCACGAGGTTTACGCAGTGTGCGGGAAGTCAATATTCACGAGTGGGAATATTATAGGGTGGGTCTCTTTCATATGACCCACCCCCTATCCAACTCCAATCAATCGACTACCTTCCCCAACCCATGAATCCCACTCCACATGGCCACCAACCTGACAATCACTTCAAAGCTACCATGCAACAACGTCTCCATATGATCCCATTTTTGGTCCCACCCCACCTAATGATGCACCCACTTACAACACTCCTTACCATCCCATTGACCTGTCTCCCACTATCTTCCCCTTCTTTACATGTCATGTAGTGCACTATTAGGAGCACCCCACCTCCTTCTTTGGGTCTTCAAATGCATCTACCACACATGTAGAGGACCCCCCATAATCGTTGACTCCTGCTACCCACAAGCTTCATTGTTGCCTACTCTACATGTAGTGGAGCATGCCATCAGGAGCACCCTCCCTCCTTTTCAGTGTTCAAACATGCCCACCACACTCAAATGACCCCTCCATAACATTGTTAATATTTCCCACCCTCATTCTCTGCCTTCTTTTTTTCCATATCCACGTGTAACCTTCACAACACCATAGTGCACCATTCACATCTAGGAGCACCAAACCTCCTTTCACTGATGACCACCTCCTTCCTTGTCCCTATGAGAATTTTCCCTGCCACCACATGCCATGTAGCTAACCAATTAGCCCTCGGGTAAGTTACTCATGAATATATGTGTGCATCACGTGGGTTCAAAATAAGGTGTTTTTTAAATACCATTTTATACATTTTTAACATACAGAAGGGGGTAATATAAATGGGTTATTTACAGATTGAATAGAAAAGGGTTATGTTTTATTCAAGAAAAATTCACAGATAAGGATATTTATAAATTGGCCTTGAACACATGTGATGTAGAGGATATACATATAGTAACTTCCCTGAAAATTAGCCTCCCCAATCCAAGCCGTGCTATCTCCTCCATTGCACACCTTTTGGTGTGCTCCATGGGAGACTCATAATCTCAAACATGGTGTGCCAAACTGCACACCATAGTCAAGACATTCTTCTTATACCCTTCCCAATCCCAAGATTCAAGTGGCAACATGCTAGTCCAAATGAACTCCCCATCTCCTTACCTTCCAAACGCCACCTTTTCCAATCCACCATTTCCATCAACCTCTTCTCCCGCATATACTCCTACATCCATTATGCCCTCTTTACCAAATCCCCAATGTGAAACCACCCCTTCTCATTCTCATTACCACACATATAAAATGTGAAACCACCTCTTCTCATTCTCATACTACATATATAAAAGTCTCATACAAGCCACTATCACGTGCTCACTTTTGTAAGAAAATTTTCCCAGTCTAAGCACATGCTCAATGTTAAGATAGTCCTCCTAGTATAGTTCTTTTGCAAAATGGTAGCATAAATGAATGTGTTTTAGTTTGTCAAAGATGAGATTACTTGAAGTGGTTAGTGTGACACATAATCGATTGTCACAATAAATGGTAAAGAAATCATATTTGTTGTACAAGTCGAGTTCCTACATCATTTGTGTGATCCATAAACAATCTTTGATTGCAAGAGAGGTAGCTACATATATCAACTTTTTGTGGTAGACATTGTCATAGAGTGTTGCTTTTTGGTACTCCAATAGATAGGAGATCCACCCAAAAGGAGTAAATAGATGGTAGTTGATCTATTGGTGAGAATATCACCTCCCAATCAGCATCACAATAGGTAGAAAGGGCATCTCCTATAATCGAAGGTGGTACTTGAGGTTGAAGCAGCTACTAGCTTTGATGTATCATATTAGCTATTGTATAGCTTTCCAATAATCTTGGTGTGTCTTTGGATGTATTTTCATAGAGTATTTTCTACATAACAAAGGTCAGGATGTGTAGAAGTTATGAGGTAGTGAATATGATCGAGGATTTGGGCATCTGATTCTTGGGATAATGGAGAAACATCAAAATGCTCAAGTTTGGGAGTAACAAAAAGAGGAGTGAAAGAAAGGAAGCTAGATTAAAATTATAGATGAAGGAGTTGATTGATATACATTTATTGATGGAGCCGAATGGAGTGTTGATCTCTTTTAACTTCGATGCCTAAGAAATATTCATATTCTCGTTAAAGGGGAAGTGGGTACCAATTAGCTCTTTTGCAAATGAAGAGCATCAAGAGAAGATGTTGCAATAAGGATGTCGTTTTGCCATAGAGACCCAAGATGAGGAAGAAATAATCAACGTTGAAGGTGAATAAGTTGCGGTCAGCTTTGATGCATCAAAAACCCTATTCTACAAGAGATAAGCATGTTTTCTGTGGTGCCATTGCCAAGCACTCTACTTTAAGCTATATATGGCTTTCCTTAATGTGCATACATATTAAGTAGGTCTCTAGGCATTGGAAAAATATGGTGGTTCAGCCATATAGACTTCCTCAAAGAGGTCTCTGTGAAGGAATGCAAGAGTGTAAAAAAGTAAAAAACTTATTTGAAGGCTTGATTTATTAATTGTTATACAAGTAATGTTATAAGGATGCATCATAAACAGGTCAATATGGTAGGTCAATGCACAATATTAGTGAGTTTGGGAATCTCCCAATTCTCATTTTTTGAATACTAAAAAGGTGGCACTCGAATAGCATACCCATAAGTTTCTCAAAACCATATGATGTGACCTATCATTGGAAAGAGCTTGAAAATTGGAATCTATTGAGCTATAGAGCGCTCAATTTGGAGTTATAGTGTTCAAGTTATGACAAATCCAAAGATTTGACCACGTGTTCCAAACTTATGGGAAATTCCCATATTCCCCAATATGATGGTAGATTCCACTTGGTAGATGGTACATGATAAGATGCTCATAAATGAAAAGAGGTGGAAAAGATAAACTTTGTTTACTTTTGAAGGATTTGAATATTCTTCCAATAGAACTTGAGTGCAGTCCTTGTGCATAATTTCATTTTGTCTATAACAAGAAGAACAAGACTTGTGGAGTATAGATGGAACCCATCAAAAGACTTGGTGGTGTTGGAGATTAGTTCTTTGTGTGTTCACTCACAAAGAAGCTACACGATATAACTACTTTGTGAATGCTTCCGAAAGAAGGGGTATGTGCTTGGTGAATGATTCCAAAAGGAGGGGTGTTTGCTTCCAAGTGGCAAAAAAGGGATTTAAATGGCTGCCCTTTTATAGGAACAATTCACCATGTTTGAGGTAGCGTAATATATGCTACATCCCCCCTTATACCAATGATATGTACAAGGACATGAATCATAATGGAGGACTATTAAGTTAGATATTTGAAAGAGCCAAGGGATAGGTGCTGGCTCATCCGTCCCCATTCGTTGGCTTAGTACTCTCTCTCTCTCTCTCTCTCTCACTCCCTCTCTCTTTCTCTGTGTCTGTGCGCGCACGCGGTATATTCAACTCCAACTCCAACTCCCCGACAACATTCTTCTAGATAGAATCATAGCCTAAGATTAGGACGGTGTTATGACCATCACAATACCAAAAAGGAAATCCATCATTAGGCAAATCCCCATAGTGAGCAAGTACTAAGATCTCTCTTTTGTATTACCTCATAAAGAAGCCTTCATGCAAGATGGGCATGGCCTATCTAGACTAATTTGAACGTTTCAAGGCTTCATAAGCATCCTACCTAATATATCATTGCAAGCATATCCCCCCTCTCCCCCCCAAACATAGAAAAAACAAAGACTCTTGAGACTTGACAGGTGTCACATTATCTATAAGAGTCTTTCTCTCATTTTGCTTCGTGAAAGAGGTTGATGAATTCCAAATTGCTTCATGAATAAGAGGTTTATACAATCTTGCAAGTAATGAGACATTTTTCTTGTGTGCTAATACACAATTATCCATAATTTGATACTTGGGCTCTTAAAATAGATTGTTTTGCTTGTCCTTTCAATGATTCAATGAGTTATGTGCAATAATACATAAACACAACACAAGCAATGAATGATGCATGATTTATTATCTAACTAAGATGACACCCATTGTATATCTCCATAGCTCCTCCCTAACATGATGAACTTGTAGTGGATAGTTGTAATATCCATGGAGCCAACGCCAACTAAGAGACATCATCCATGCATAGTATGGAAACAACCTAGAATGTCCAAAACAACCACAAAAACATAGAGTTATTGAATTCCTTTTATATATAAAAATTGTGAGTTGCCCATATACTAATCTCTTTGGTGATCTTTATTAAAGAAAAGATGGTTCGTGTAGATTATTGCTGCATACAAAATGAAGGAGATGCAATACACAAAAACACAAATGCATGCACACTTGCACATGCACACACACATGCACATACATACATGCACTCAAATGCATACATGCACACACACACACACACACACACACATGTGCATACTCATACACTCCCACATGCATGCACACACATATACACATGAACACATGTGCACATGCACATGCATATGCATATGCATGTGCTCACACACACACATGCATGCATATACACAAGCACATGTATGTAATGTACCCACTTCTCGATACGAAAGGTAACACATAGAATTTGCTCAAGGCCTTGTCCCAATCTCACGCCATCGGTACTCCACATGAATAATCTGACTTTGATATGACTAGGTAGCCTTGGGTACACCTTGTAGTGAAGCATTTGGCCTCAATCCATGAGGATCAACCTATGGGACCCTACAAATCTAACAATTGCTAATAGAATAGCTAGCACTCAATCAAAGCAATCACTTTGTAATCAATGGAGATCGAAGTAGCATGTTCGCTACAGTTACTTCATAGTGACTCAAAGATGAGGGATAGATAGACTGAACCCCTTTGCCCATAAGGTGAATTATCGTCTCCATTCCCCTAAAATGAGTCTTGGCTGGGTTCTAAGACCAAACCCTAAGAAAGTCAACTGATAGCTCTTACGCTAGTTTTCCTCGACTCATAGGGTCCACCCTACTACCATTGAATAGTAAGCTTCACCTTGAGTGAAGAAATTTTCCATACCATGGAGCATGTTTTTATCCTTTGAGATTACCAATTCAATTTGAATCAATGGACCCTATATCAAGGCTGGTGCTAGATGCCCATATATTTATTCGTTTATGTTGACCATATGATTGGTCTAGAATTTGGCTTATGGAGGCTATGTTGGGTTGAAAGACTTTAATTAGTTCATCTCTTCATGTTTCATAGAAGCTCTAATAATTCTATGGTCCGCAAAGAAGGCGAGACAATGACCTTCAACTAATGGGTTTATCGCAGTGTCACCAAGATTAATATCAAACTAAATCAAGTAAGTATAACTAGCCAATCTATTGAAAATAATAAGATTGAGGAGTTTCCCAATCTATCCAACAAATATCTAGCACTGGATATTTGCAAGGAGAGTCTTACTTACTCCACCATACCTCTATCTGAGGTCCATTGTTGAGGTTATATAATTAGCCAAAATATCCTCCAAAAACTCCCATATGTAAAAATTTTTGGCCTTCTATGGAAAGCTTTATATAAAATCTATATAACATGTGGTGCAAGAATAGTATGAAAATACAACTCTCTTTTTTGGATATGAATCTTGCTAAGCTTGGAAATATATTGTCACTTTTGGATCCAATGTTATAAACTTAAGCATTAAATGCGTTAAGTCCCAAGATGATATGAAAACACATTGAGTATGAGATCTTGTTAGATTGATGAAACTATTTTGTTTTCTAAACAATAATCTGATAAATCAAGTGGAAAATTTGATGTATTACAAAGTATGAAAAAAAAATATTGGTTTAATTAAAATATGAAAGTGTCCTCAAGTTCACTTGACTAGTACACCTTCAACTTATGCTGCTATTGATTTGATTGAAAAGGAGAAAAACTTTTCTTAAGCAGGTTAAGCCATCTAAATTTAATGGAGAAGGAATGAAGGTTGAAGTTAATGCCAAAACCTAAATTGAGAAGATGGAAGACTACTTCTCTGTTGTAGGAACCAGTATGGCAAATCAAGCAATGATTGTATGATTAAGGTTGTTAAGTGAAGCTCTTCCCACATATCCATGAGCAAAAAAATGGTGTGCTTCTGTCAGGGTTTAAATGTGCTCGTTAATGACCTACTAGAGATGATGAAGTCTACTGATCTAGAAGATGACTTAATGAGAATTTAACCATTAATAGCCATTCTACTCAAGAAAAATAACAAATTCGACCAATATAACAACATGCTTTCCTATCCAAAAGGGCTCAAGTGAGTTATTAGCAAAACAATTATAATTAAGGTCCTACTTGCCGACACTCCTCTCGAAGGCACCTACAAAAATAAGAATAATAGGAATAAATACAATAGACCAAATTTTTTTAAATGAAATCAGCCATGCCACTTTTGAGCTTAGTGACCCAATAGGGGAACAAACACTAATGTCAATGTTTCTCATAATCCTCCAAGAGGAAAAAACCTCAATAATAGAGGATGAGCGTATGGGGCAAGGCATGGAGCTAGGTGTGGAGTAAGATGTGGAACCAATGCATGTGCATGTGTTGTTTCCATAGATGAAGTAGACATTTCCATGGAAGTGATAGATTATTGATGGTTTTGAACAAGTCTTCCTTGTGTAGCATTGGAAGATAGTCTAGTCAACATCTAGTCAACATGTTAGTCAGCATCTAGTCAGCATGTTTGACCATGTTATGAGCCAAGGAATATTTCAAGGAATATTCTCTTTATCATCGAGCACGAGGGCATTGTCCCCAAATCCTTACCAAGGTGGCTACTAGCCCCCTAAGACCCAGGCTCTAGCTAGCGGCCATTTCTGTTGCCTATGGACCCCAAAATAGGAGTGCTTGTGATAACTCCCCCCAACTCAGTGCATTGCATCTTGCATTACTACCAACATACCTATTCTATCTAATCCAAAGCTTAGATGCACAAAAGATTATCTTTTTGCCATCCAATCTCCATAGATCTCATCTACCATACAAACTAGGATCCAACCAATGTTCATGCTTACACATGACTTCTCCTTATAATTTTTTCTTTATAACTTAGAGCACCTTGGATAATTGGTGGCACCTAATGAGGATGGGGCACTGAGCATATCTAATAGCCTCTTCACATTTTGGACATGTGACTATCATCATAATGCTCCAATGAAATGCTCATATCTTGTATACTGATGGTTACATTCGACCCTTGTGACCTCACCAAGTAGCATTTAATACACGCATTTTCCTTTTGAAATTAGCATTTTTTAGTAAAAGTGTCAAAATTTGTATGGTGGGGGGACTTTCTTGAGTTGCTATGTCAAACATACACCACACATAAGAGAAAGCTCACTCAAGAATACAAGAAGAGTGATGGAGGCTAAAAACGTTTTCTTACTGGTTTCTTCTTCTTCTTCCTCACACAATACAATGTACACAAAGTATAGATAAAATTAAACATAAAGGAAAGTGACCTACACAATTGGTGCTATAACTAAGCCAGTTGTAGGTAGGTGCAACAAACTAAATATAATAAGTGATAAGTTAGTGACCATGTGAGAATCATAATGACTACAGACATGCTAAGTATAGGCATGCGGACCCATCTAGCCAAGTACTCCATCATCAATGTTTGCATGTGATGAGCTTGCCATCTCAATACAACTATATCTTTACAACTCCAAGTAGCAGCATCTCTATACTCATCCTCTGTACTCGATAAAGTAATTTTAGGTTGCCTCTTGTTGCTCCATGTAACTACTACAATGTTAAGGGAAAATATAAATTTGTCGGTAGATCTTCTCTCTAACATGCTACCGGCCCGATCTACATCTGTGTATCCAAATGCATGTACATCCTTACATGCATCATTAAAAAGTCCATAATGTAAAGTGGACTTCACATACCTCAATATGCATCTAATTGCATCTAAATGATACTTTCTAGGCATTTGCATAAACAAACTAACAAGGCTGACAACATAGCTCAAGTTTGGACTTGTGATAGTCATGTAAATAAAACTCCATACTATCCTCTTGAACACAATAGGGTCCTCTATCCCATCCCCAATATCAGCACCACTCAACTTTACATTTTGGTCCAATGGCACTAAAAGAGGTTTACACACTATGATACCATACTTGGATAGCATATCCAATCCATATTGCCTTTGGGACATCCATAAATTATCATCACATTTGATCATCTCAATACCAAGAAAGTAGCTTAGCTCACCCAAATCCTTCATCTCAAACTCCTTTAAAAATCCATTTACTTTATCACCCATAATAATCAAGTCATCGACATAGATGACTATGATAACCAAGCATGCATCCCCCTTTCTCCCATAAAGTGAGTGGTCAGCATTCAAAAACATAAAAGTCAATGTTGACAAGGCACTCTATGATCTTATTAGACCATGCTTTAGGTGCTTACTTCAACCCATAGAGCACTTTCTTTAACTTGCTTATATATGTGGGATGCCCTAAATCCTCATAACATGTTGGCTGCTCCATATACACCTCTTCTTGCAATTCACCATACAAGAAGGCATTCTTGACATCCATTTACTGTAAATTCCAACCTTTTGCTACTATCAAAGCAATCACACATCTAAGAGTTTCCATCCTAGCAATTGGACTAAATGTCTCTTCCTAATATATAGCCTTTTGCAATCATCCTAGCCTTATACCTACTAGCCGAACCATTTATATTATTCTTGATTTTGTAAACCCACTTACATCCAATAGTTTTTTTCCCTTAAAACATGGTACGAAATTTCAAGTCTTATTGGATTTTAATGCATCCATCTCCTCATCCATTGCTGCATCCCGATGAGCATGATCAATAGCATCCTCAAAACAAGTAGGCCCAACATCCTCAACTACCTTTACCATATAAGAAAAATGGTGAGTTGCATAACTTTCAAAACCAAATCTTTTAACAAGGTATTTGGCCCTACTAGACCTATGTACCTTCAGATCACTTAGTGGAGCCTTTACATTATCATGTGCTCTTTGTACACCTGGTGTCCTCATTGAAAGAATACAAAGTTCATAATTCAAACTCTCTAAACCACTAGAATCCCCATCAAGTCCCATATGACTAGTAGATGCATCATTACCATCCAATACTTTTTTCTTCCCTTTGCCTTTACATGTGACACTTGTAGATCCTATTGAAGATGTGGGGATACTCCTTAGTCTCCTAGACCAAGGGCTAACCCTAGATGTAGTACTCAATGATGTTTTTGGTCCACTAAGACTCCATGATTCTTGCTTTTCATTCTGCATATAATTATCATGATCATCCAATGCATCACCACTAGATCCATACCAACTACTCATCTCATCGAAAATAACATCCCTACTCACTCTGAACTCATCTATGATGATAGGGTTATAACAATAATACCCTTTTTAACCACATATTCAAGATTTTGGGAATTTTCATAAATTTTGAAAATTTCTAATGTGATTAATATTTGGACACATGGCCAAATCTTATCCTCTTACTTGAAAGCAAAATTTTTCCTAGATACTATATAAGCAATCTCTCCAAGTCCCACTCTCAAATATGGGGTTAAGATTTAGCCACTTGGTCAAATCTTTACTCCTTATTTAAAAGTGAAACTTGAGAGATTTCCAAATTCTCTAATATAGTATTTTCTACTTCTAAAAAGTATCTAATAAAAATACATTGTTTGGCATTTGGATCAAGCTTCTTTTGTAGCTTATGCGGCACATGAACATATGCAATATAGCAAAACTCTTTTAAGTGTGACACATTGAGCTTCTTGCTTGCAAAGAATTCTTCGGGGATCATCCCATGACGTGCAGATGTGAGAGTTCTATTCGTAATATAGATAGTAGTATGAGCAACTTTAGACCAAGTTTTTTTTTTATATTGTTTTTAGCCAACCTTCAATACATCATCAATAAACTTGACAAAGTATTTGCTACCACTAAGAGATGTTCTATGTAGGGCCCTAAACATTTGTATGTACAATATCAAGTATATTTATGCTCACATCTTTGTCATGCAAAAAAGGTTGTCTTGTCTACTTACCAAAGTGATATGCTTTCTACACTTATGAAATTCTACAACTCTAAAAGTAGACAGCTATCTAACTAATCCTTTGGACTATAATAATTTCATCCTTTGCACATTTGTATGTCCAATATATTTATACCATATTTCAATGTTTGTGAAACCACTCCTTTTTCTTTAGCATACAAAACATCATTCATAGTAGGAATTCTAGTATCTAAGGTGACTAACTCTACTTTCTTTTGCAACCAATTTACACTTATCACTAAAACTTCTACAAAAAAACATTTTGTATTAAATCGAATCTGTAACTCTTGCTCTACCATTTGGCCAACAAACACTAGGTTCTTTGTAATTGATGGCACATGTAATACATTTGACAAACTCTTTGTCTGGACATTATACAGGACAAGGGAACCTTCAAATGTGTGAAATTGGGTGACATGAATCATCACCCGTTTGCACATAACTTGGATTTTGCAAATCCTACATCTCTCCAAACCATTTAGCATAATTGGTCATATGATTGGATGCACTTAAATTGACATGCCATAAATGATCATGTGTCCTCTTTCCTATATAACGACATCCATCATATGCTACATAAAAAATACACACTCATTTTAACCACATATTCAAGAATTTTGGAAATTTTTATAAAGTTTGGAAATTTCTAATCTGACTAATATTTGGGCACATGGTCAAATCTTATCCCCTTACTTAAATGTAAAAATTTCCTTAGATATTATATAAACAACCCCCCAAGTCCCACTCTCAAATATGGATTTAAAATTTAGCCATTTGGTCAAATCTTTACTCCTTATTTAAAAGTGGAACTTGGGAGATTCCCAAATTCTCTAATATGGTATTTTTAATCTTCATTGTATTATGAAAATGATGTATAGTTTCCTTGCTATAATTTACCACTATCCATATCATTCTTCTTAGCATAACAATGGACTGCAATATAACCTATTTTACCACAATAATGGAAAATAATATTGGAATTTCTAGAGTCTCTATTCTACCGTCTGCCTCTTCCTTTAGAGCTCCTTCTGCCTCTAAAGTTTCCATGGCCTCTTAAAACCTACATTTTACCAAATTGTTGATTTCACTTGTTTTGCTGATTATCACCAGCAGGTCCCATACCGCAGCCTCTTGAAGATAATCTGACATGTCTCATTCTTGAACTTGAGTAAAAAGCTAGATCTGTTCACCACTTCTTTTAGATGATTTACCTTGCATGTTGATCTCTTCGGTGATCATCAAGTGACAAATGATTTCTAGGTCTTCTCATTATTACGGCCATCCAAAGTAGATGAAACCAAATCATTATCATCACGCATTGCATCAATTGCTACCAAAGTATTTGCAATGCTCCTCACCTTCGAAACTACACTCATTGACATGCGTTTTTCTTTCTTCAAAGTATTCAACTCTTGCTTGAGTTGAATCTTTCATGTCTTTCACTGAAAAATGTTCTAAAAAATTATCCAAGCTGTTTTTAAGTTTTTGAATTTTTAATATGCCCCAACATAGTATTATCAATGATTACAAATAGACAATACATCACCTTTTTGTCATTTGTATTCAATTCTTTCCATGCTTTTAATTCATCCACAGTCGTATGTTTACTTAGCTCTGGCTCTATCTCTTCACTTGAAACAAACTCGTAAAGGCATTTTTCAATAAGGAAGTTTGTCACATGGAACTTCCATGATGGTTAGTTGTTCTTGTCTAGATTCTCAATGATGGGGTTTCCACTATTTTCTACCATTATCACAAAAATAATATAAAACAACAAGCAAGTCTTGTACAATCTTCCACAATAAGTGTACAACAATACATGTAATCTATAACATGTTTGCATATAAAACTTATGTTTAGTTCCCCACAAACTCCTCAAAACTTACAGATTTGAAATTTTGAAATTTGTAGGCATCCACTTTCAATTAACACAGCCAAAAATGCAATAGGCCCTGAAATTATCGTCCACAACCTTGCATATCTAAAACGGGGCTTAAAAACGGTGTCGTATTGCTGCACATTCGAGGTGTGAAATTCACCCAAAGTTGTGTGTGTGGGATCGGATACTTTGTACATATCTAGTTGTTGTGTTTATACTTTTGTTCTGCGTGGAAGAGGGTTTGGAGTAAGAGGAACTTATCAATAATGCTCTAGTTGGCATGTATGCCAAGTATAGAAATCTACCGGATGTGCATGTTATTTTGATACATTATCCAATTGAGATGTTGTGACATGGAGCTCTTTGATTGGAGGATATACCCAACAAGAACACATTCAGGAGGCTTTGCAACTGTTTGATCGCATGAGTGATCTAGGTTGTGAGCCTGCTAGCTTCACGTACAATCGTGATATAGACTTTCTCCTTAAGGAACAAAGATTGGATGATGCATTAGAAATGAATAACAGAATGCAGAAAGTAGAAATGCTTCCAGATAATCTCACTGAGGGTATATTACTCTTATACTATGCAAAGCCAATAAAGTAGATGATGCTCCTCAAGCTATATTTCCAAGTATTGTAGGCCGACCATGGCACACTGGTGTTATGGTTGGTATGGGATGCTTATGTTAGTGATGAAGCTCAATCTAAACAAGGAATATTGACTTTAAAGTATCCCATTGAGTATGGTATTGTTACCAACTGGGTTGACATGGAGAAAATTTGACCACCATGCAGTTTAAAAAAAAAAAGGTGTCCGGCTGGAGAAGAGGACAAAGGGGGCGTGAGAAACAAAAAAAAAGAAGACTATTTTTGAAAGAATGAGTTTTTTTTGGAGGGAAAAAGGCGGCAAAGAAGGAGGAGCACGAGAGGAGCAGGACAATGAAGGGAGGAATGGAAAAAGAAAACAGGAGAGAAAGGGAGATAATGGTTGGGAGGTGGCGAAAGCTTTTCAGAGCTCTGAGATAAATATTAGCAAGGAGTGCAATCGCAGGAAGGCATTGACCTCTCTAGAAAACGGTCTCCTGTATGGTTCTCTTGTTATTTCTGCTCGCCATCGGCTCTTTCACCCTCTCCATTGAGCATTCCAAGTTCAATTTTAACAATTAGAAGTGATGGACGATGGTGCTGAAGGAAGACAAAACGACGATGATTGAGCTGAAGAAGGCGGACGTTCTGGATGAAACGGGAAGAGAGCAAAGACCGCAATATGTTGCTGAATTATGTATCCAACCTAGAATCTGAGCTTTAGGGGCTTACTACTTATGGAGCGGAAGGATTGGAACTCAGTGTACTGAAAAATTGAATGGCGTGTTGAAGGTATTTTGGTGCTTATAGAAAGCTGAATGATGTCGTCGTGTTTGGTATCACAGGCATGGCCGTGATCTGAATTGCGGCCTGCATGATAGATTTGCTTCATAGCGCAAGTTCCTCAGCCAGCATCCACGTTATCAAGCATGATGGTTTGCAAAAGAACAGCTCTGACAAGGAGGGATGCTGGTGGACAATGGATCAAGGCTAGAAAGGGTGCATGAAGGGAATCCATTAACTAGGGAACTGATAATCTTCACTTTTACCATCCTGCGCAGACGAAGGTAGTACAATGCAGCATTAGAGCTTTCAGATTGGGTGATGACGCACAAACCTTACAAGTTAGCGATGATGGATCATGCTATTCACAGGAGGCAGCAATACAAAAGCAAACTATGAAGGCTGTTATGAAAGCTTGGGAGCTGCACCTCGCTTAAGGATGGCACTGACTCTCGACCGAGATGTTTTGGGGAAACATTAATAACAGTTTCTGCAGACTGAAACCGATACAAGCAACATGCATTAACACTCGCTGGATTCAACAAATGCTAGACTTGATGCATCATCATAACAGCTCCAGACAAGGCCTGTGCAGAGCTTTCTCAGATAAAAGAAATTTGGATATCTATAGGTTTCACATTCATCCACGAGGCTAGGCTAGAGAACGTAAATTCTGCCTCTTTTATGCAGGCTTTGTATTCTTCTACTCTTGGTAAGGTCATTTACGAAGTGATATGCCATGGCTAAGAAGACTAGGGGGTCTCTATGTGCTCTACATACTTTATGAAACTCAGCTCTTTGCCCCTCCCTTCAAAATCTATCTGTCTCCAGCTGGCTGCAACTAATTGTATGATCATGGGAAAGATATGTTGACAGATACATGCATTAGAGAGATGTTTCTATGGATGCTTACTACTGCTAGAAAGGGTTAATATTTATACAATGTCAAGTGAATACATACCATCTGCCGGTTGATACAAGGACAAAGGTTATATGTATGAGAGATGTAAAAGACAGATCTGAAGGTTACAATCAAGAAGAAACGCAAAGATTTTCTGGGTTTTAGAATGGTCCATGCAAGTCAATACATGGCAGCTCTAACAACTCTGCTTCAGACTCTGCTGTACTATATGGATAGTAGAATTGACATACTTTCTACTTGACTTTATGTCAGCTGCCATGTTGGTGATCTATGCCCAGAGGCTATTTGGATTTCTTCTTCTTGAACCTTGTATTTGTTATTGGTAGAAATAAAACAGAGTCTTGGCATCATTTTCTCATCTTGCTTATTCGCCTGATTGATTTTCTATCCTAAAATTAGTCAAGGTCCTCTGTGGTCGCGACTTTACTTTCGAAAACCCTTCGACATCTTTGGTGAACCCGACGTGAAAGCGTCGTAGAAATTTCAGGATGGGAGATACTTCAGCATCTATTTCAGCCTCTTCTACAATTCCAGTTGCATCCTCTACTTCAGCTCTATCAATGACTGCTGCGTCAAGTACTTCAACAGATGATCTAAAGCAGATTTTGAAGAATATATCCATGTATATGCAGCTTCAAAATCAACAGACACAATTGTATATGCAGCAGCAACAGCAATTGCATCAACAACAGTTGTCTCAGCAAAGGCAACTATATTCGAAGTAGGAGAATGCAATCAGCATGACTAAGGCGATTGAAGCACTTGAGAATGAGAAGAAGCTATTTGATGGCCGTAATGTTTCAGTATATTTGAAGACATATGAGATCAAGATGGGGTTTTTTGGAGTTCCAGCTGGACTTATGAGTAAGTATTTCCTTCGTCTTGTCACACCCGCCTTGAGGGCGAAAGTGACTGATCTTTTTATTCAAAATTCACATTGGCAAGATTTTAAGAAGGCCTTGAAAGAAAAGTATTTCCTTGAGGACTTTGGTATGGCTACACGGCGGTCATTCCGAGAGTGGGTCTACATGCCAAACAAAGGTTTAGCTACTTCAGAGTTGATTCGAGAATTTGAAGAAATATATAGTCAGCTTGATGCCATTGAACAAAGAGCATTGGATGTTGAGAAAGTTGAGCTTTTCTTACAAGCTGCAGATCCTGCTCTTCAGGAAGAATTGGGAGATCTTCTTGAAGATCGCACGAAGCCTATGGGTCTTAAAACAAATTGGCAAGATGCCCAGGATGTAGTCTCGACTTTGACCAAGAGGAGGATATGGAAGACACGATTACAAAATGGTTCTATGACACTGACACCTTCTTATGCTCCTATGCTTGCTTCTATCCCTGTTATTTCTTCTCCTCCTCAGTCAGTTTCTTGGCCTATGCCAGTGCCTACTGTTTCTACTCCTCCTATTCCTCCTGTTCCACGACCGATGCCAGCACCTTCTGCTCCAAAACCATCCTCTCCGTCAGTGCCTACCTCTCTTAATGCCATAATCAAAGGCATAATAGATTTGACACTGGAGTCAGTTAAAGCGGAGTTGGTGGGAAAATTGAAAGAGCAGTTTGCTTCGACTACGCCTACTATTTCTTCTAGTGCTCCTACTGCACCTAGGAGTGCTCCTAGTGCACCTAGGAGAGATCGGAGATGTATTTGGTGCGATAGTACGGACCATCAGCATTGCAGGGATTGTGAATCTTTTCAGGATGCAAGGAGGAATAATTTGGTATTTTGGGGACAAGATGGTAAGATTTGGTTGATTGAAACAGGAGCTCTGCTTGCTACCAACTTTGGGAAAGGCGGAATGAAGAAGTTAGTGGATGACATGGCTGCGCGTACTTCTTATGTGACAGCTAGAGGAGATGCTTCTTCATATGGAGTCCAGATTGAGAAGGGATCAGAGAATCAGTCAGCACTATGGACTTATGCTATGGAGACTACAAACAAGGGAAAAATTCAGCAAACTGTTTGGACTAGTGTAGGCTCTAGCATCACATCTGAGATAGGTTGGGATTTGCCTGTTGACAGGTACTCTATTTATGCCTACTTGGCTAAGCCTCAGGGAGCAGATGTACTTGTTGAGGAGAAGCATAAGAGGGATGAAGAAAATCCAAGTGCAGCTAAAAAGACTAGAGGGGGTGAGTTTGTTACTCCACCTACTGCAGGACCGTCTTTGAGACCAGGGCCAGAACGACAGATGGAAGATGCTCAAAAGAGAGAAAAGAGGCAAGAGCCTAAAGAGAGAAAGCAGCCAGGGTTTAGATTGATGTCTGATATTGAGACATCTACAGACATGAAGAAAATCTTTAATGACAAGATACTTGGTAGTGAGGTGACTTTCACTATTTCTGAGGTTTTGGGCATCTCGAAAAGAGAGTTTCAAGATCAGTTCCAAGAGGTCCTGAAGAGGAAAAGACATGCATTTCCTACTACTGATACACAGGGAGTTTTGATTGGGGAGTTGGATGAGGATGAGGATGAGGTTATGGTTGAGATTGCTTCTGTTTTTCCGCAGATGGAGAAGAGGGTTCAGCCTTTGCATTATGCTGAAACTGATGAGCCTGTCTTGATACCGCGTAGTCACTTTTCGCGGAGTCATTGGGCTAGGGCAACTATAGAGACGATGGTAAAAATTGGAGAGAAACAAGTGCCTTATGTTGCTTTGGTGGATCATGGTTCAGAGATTAATCTCATAGTTCGTGGAGTTTATGAAAGTAACAGATGGCCTATGGATGTAGAGCATGGGTGGCGTATGAGAGCCACCAACAACACTGCAGGTGATTTGTATGTTGCCTGTCCCAGTGTTAGGGTTTCTATTGGAGATGTAGAGGAGGATTTCAATTTCTTTGTGTAGGATTCATGCTCTTATCCCATAATTATTGGATAGCCATTCATCACAGAGATGCGTATGGAAACAAAGATAATGGATGATGGATCTGCTTATGCACGGATTCGCAGTAAAGATGGCATGAGAGGAGTTCAGTTTATGACTGTGTGTGTGAACCATGTTAGAAACAAGGATACTCTCAGAGATGCACCTTTGCCCACTATGAGGGATTCGGGTTTTCATTAGGTACCGTCGTTTCGCGAGACGACGGTGGTATGGAGCAGAGGAGATTGGAGTTCTCGCCTCCTGGCAGCAGTGTTTTCCCCTCCGATTTTGTTGGGATTTCAGCAAACAGTTCAATGATCTATTAGAAGACTTCTAAGTTGCCTAGAGCTGCCAGACAGTACATATGCAGGAAGGAGAAAAATTTGAAAAATGCAGGAATTTTAGAGGATGATGAGCATATAGATGGGATGTATGACAGTATGATTTGTGCATATACGATGACAGAGATGGAAAATATGCTGAAAATTGATATGCAGAGTTGTCACAGTAATGTACTAGTGCAATCCCTGGACATGTTTCATGAAATTGCAGATTTTGTGTCACAGATTGAGTCAGAGGCTGAGGTGACTCAGCAAAAAGTGTTGATTGCTGATGAAATTCAGCAAACAGAGTTTCCGACTGATTATGATCAGCTTACAGAGACACAGAGGGATGAAAACTTTCAGCCAACAGAGTTTACTGCTGAAATATTTCAGCATCCAGAGTTTAGGGCTGTTCCTATGCAGTCCATAGAGCAGAGGGCTGAGGATATTCAGCCATTGGAGTATAGAATTGCTGATTTACAGCAAGATTTGAGTAATGCAGAGGATCATAATGAAGCCAGGGTTGACACGAAATACAAGACTGTGGATAAGAAGGTGAAGCCGGTAGCTGTACCACTTCCACCTGACAGTGATCAGCAAATAGAGAGGGCTGCCAAACAGCCAATTTTGAGGAATCCGGAGCATATTGGCCATAAATTTTCAGTAGAGACTCTTGCTGAATTGAAAATTGGAAATGGTGATTTCTTGCTACCCACAGAGAAGCAATGTTTTCAAGAGATGCTTGAGTGACATGGAAGGGGGTTTGCTTTTTTCCCGAATGAGATTGGATGTGTGAATCTAGATATTGTTGCTCCTATGGTGATCTTTACTATTCCTCATATTCCATGGAACCTCCGACCTATTCCAGTGCCTAAGGCACACCTGCCAAAGCTGATTGATTTATTGAATGAGAAAATCAGGATGGGAATTCTTGAGCCTTCATCTGCATCATACTCAAATAGGTGGTTTACAGTTCCAAAGAAGAATGGTACTCTCCGATTTATACAGGACATGCAGCCAGTAAATAGAGTTACTATCAGGAATGTTGGTATGGGTCCTGTCATGGATGAGTTTGCAGAAGCATTTGCTGGACGTGCCATCTATTCTTTAGGTGATTTGTATTCAGGATATGATCAGTTTCAGCTGACTCTGGAAAGCAGGGACATAACCACCATGAGAACTCCTATTGGGCTTGTCAGGATGTGTACCTTGCCTCAAGGTGCCACTAATTCTGTTGCGCATATGATGAATGCCATGCATAAGGTCCTTCGTGATTACATACCTCAGCTTACCATGCCTTTCTTGGATGATGTGCCCATTAAGGGGTGTGCAGAAGAAGAGAAGAATGAGAGTCTAAATGAGTAGGGATGCAGATACTTTGTGGCTAATCATATTTCAGCTTGTGAGAATATTTTGGCCAGGTTAGAAGAAGTGAACTTGACACTATTAGGGCAAAATTTTGTTTTTGGAGTGAATGAGGTTATCATTGTTGGACATATGTGTGGGTATTATGTCAAGAAACCCTCACCTGATAAGGTGGATGCTATAGGCAAGATTGCGGAATATTGTTCTACCACTTCAGAGGTACGGAGATTCATTGGAGCTTGTGTGTTTTATATGATTTGGATACCTCATTTTGCACACATAGTAGATTGTTTATATCAGCTGCTTCGAAAGGGGCAGAAATTCTATTGGGATGAGAGCCACACTAAAGCCATGCGGAAATTGAAGAAGTTATTGCAGATTTCTCCTACTCTCAGGAAAGCGGATTATAATTCCGGAAGACCTATTGTATTGACAGTTGACATGTAATATTCCCACCCGTGAATATTGACTTCCCGCACACTACGTAAACCTTGTGCAAAGGTTATCCCACATATTGGATTTACCGGCAGTATAATGTGTGACCTACACGCAAGAAATCGGAACCATCCGCATTGGCAAAGCAAGCCGAGGGTTCAAAACCAAAACTCACGCGTAAACACACTCTTGGGAGGGGCAAATTGAATATTATCAAGGCAAATTTTTTTACTTTTATCCCTTTTCCCCAACCGATGCATGGCTGGAGAAGAGGGAGTGTGGGGGGATGGGACATGGAAGAGTCGTGGCCTGCATGGGAGGGGGGGAACCCATGCAAGGGGCCACGTGGTGGAGCCCTTCTCTTCCCCCCTTACCTATATATACTCCCTCTAAGGAGAGAAGGAGGGGATGAGGAAAATCGGATGCTGCTACGACGCCATTGTTGGGAAAGGAAGAGAGTGATACTCATAGTCCGTGAGGGAGACGACTGCGTCAACTGCTGCCATGTGGAGGATGATTCGTTGTGCTGTGGAAGGAAGGGCGAGGAGATAAGAGGCGACGCCCCCCTTCTACTCACGTCACCGCCCCTCGTTAGCTTCTGCAGGGCCCTTCAGGCCGTCAACTGAAGGCTCCCTCCCTCCACGCTCGATGACGCTGCACACCCCTCCCCTGGGCCTTCGTCCATAGTCGCGAGACGCTGTCTGGGCTCTCCAATCGGCGCTGTCCCCCCCCTGCGTTCTGCTACAATGATAGCCGTGGGCTGACTTACTGCGCTGCCACCCAGGAGAACATCTCAGCCTACCTTCCCCCCTGTGCTGCTGAACGGGCCCTAGACCACGATCGTAACCACACGCCCCCCTGCCCCGACGTCACTGCTAATTCCCAGAAGCTTCTTTAAGAAGCTTCTAAGGTTAAGGCCATAGGCCTTGATCCTATGCGGGCTTCTCAGTCTTAAAACCGGGCCTTCCATAAACCCAAAAACCCGTGAGGCCGGTACTCTCAAGGATCCGCACTTTGGAAGGGATCTCCGGCGTACAATTTTGAAGCCCTCGCAACAGTTGGAGAAGACTCACCGAACGAGTAAGGGTAAAGGCAAACCGGAAGCCCGTAAGCACGCTAACGATGGCTCCCAAGAAGACGCAAGGCGCACCTGCGGGAGGTTCTTCCCCGAACTTACACGTGGATATCACCGCAGATCCACAAATCCAGGTTCCGTAAATATATTTCCACATGAAGAGATGTTTTAAATACGCTTAACTCCATAGGGAAATTCATACTACGTTATCATTAATTCATGGGTAGTGATAATAGTACATTCGATAATTATAGATAAAGGATCCGTGCATATCATGCATCTACAAAGTTATGAATGAAAAGCACTTATTCTCCCTATGAACTTAGTTGCAAACTGTCTTGTCGTGCATTTTCAAAGTGAAAGCCACATATGGCCTAGGGTAAAAGGGAAAATTGTTAAAGTGCATTGGTCATGTAGGAAAGGAGTATTTTGCATTTAGTCAATAACTCCCTTCGTTATGATTCGCGTGAGGGATTTATTAACTTCTGTTTCACGGCACGATAAAGAACCCCGATCTTATAAGTTGCATGGAAAATGATGCTTGCAAATAGATTAAATCGACTCTTGCCTTAGTATTGCATGAACTTCACTCACGATGTTGTTGTATCTAAGGGTCGCACTTTTACTTTCGCAAACTTCATTTCATCATGTAACATTTAGGAATGATTGCATGGCTTAAAAAAGCAGGAAATGCAAATACTTAGACACAAGGTTGTAGGTGTTATCCCTTGACCTAAATCCTAGTAAGCCCTATGTAGATTACTCTTTAAATTATCTTGTCTTTTGATTTTAACTAAAAGGAAGGGATAGGACTACTGCGGATCTTATGGCATGTGAAAGTAATGTATTACAGGTTTACATGTATGGTAGCATTTTGCAACTATTTTCCTACTTTAGATAAAGTATATCATCTCTAGGAAAGAATTGTCCTTGTCAAAAGACAAATAGGTCAATTCACCCAAGTCATTTGTAGTATCATGACTGCTAGGGTTTCGTTTAGGCATAGCTAGCCGATTCAATAAAAACCTCAAGTACTAGCTAGGGCTTGGCACGTTAGAGATGTGGCCAAGTAACGTAATTGGACACCAAGTCGAAGTCCTCAAACCCAAAGGTCCTACCCACCTTCCCGGAAAAGTTGAGCCAATGGGACACGCACGCAAATAATGATCTAGGGTTTCTACCCTAAGGATCATTCGACCTAGTGCTAGAACTTGGTTTGAGTTGGAATCCCTAGGACCGAACGTTGTCGGTCTAGTGCAATTAGGATTGGGGTGAGTGAGAAGACGCCCTAAACCCTACTTCGAGTCTAATCATAATTCTTGACCAGAAAACACCATTCAAAAGTGAAATGATCTCTTGGAATGGAGGCGACACTTGTGCAACCAGTTGCAACGTCGCATAGCCTTGTGGTTTGATCACAAGGAAGTTTTGCCATTCCTTGGAATGAGGTTGGCAGGTTCTTGCACAAGTTTAACTTGCAAGGGGGATGTGTAGTCATCCTGTTACTTCGCCCTCGTTAGGGAAAATTTGCCAAGTTAAGGGAAGTTAGGTATTTGCTTGGACGCAAATGATTAATCAATAAATTAAAGCGTCATGCCCGCTGGGATTTACTATTAATAAAACCTAAGGTATTGGTTAAGTTGGGTTAACAAGGTATGACCCTATCCCAAGGACGATAGGAATCTTGCCAAGTTGCAATTGATTCCGAATCGAATGCGGGATGCATTCGGAGAGAATGAGTCACTCCTTAATAGTTTGCCAACTAAATGACCACTGGAATTGATTGTGCTTGTAACAGTTTAGAAAGCACTGTTTGCATTGTTTGTTCAAGGAACTAAAGGATGAAAAGGTATATAAATGCTTCAGGTTGAAGGCCTGAAGGGAGGGGCAGCTTCAGTTACCCCCGACTGCCTGCCTGACCCTAACCAAGGGGGTTGTTGACCGTGCCGGGAACGTGGACCGAACCCGCCACGAGAGGTCTTTCCGTTGAGCTCTACTTGGAGCAGGAGGACGCTTGGGTGCCAGGGGGGGCTCTGGCCGTAAATCCCTCGCCTTCCGGGTCCTGCACAAGAGGCTAACGTGACTCGGGATTGGATCTCGAGGCCCGCATACTAGTCTACGGGCAGAAGCTTGGAATAGTGATCCCTAGCGGATTACTGGATAAGCCTTCGGGCGGATTATAGACAAGCCTACGGGCGGAACTCCTTGTATTTCAAAGATAAATGATGATATGATAATAAAGAAGTTGTTTGATATTGTTTTTCTATGTCACGTGATAAGATTACGTGAAGGAACCAGTGCTTAACGGGATTAATCAAGGGAGCTGTTTGTTATATGTCAAATTAATGTGTTAGGTAATTACATAACTAAAACAAACCGAGGAAAGTGCGGAGGATGGACCATGGGTCCGTCCTATGGATGGGTGGTCCCGGTTAGCCGGGAACTTTTCTCAAAAATCTCGAAAAACAACAGGATGATCATCATCATCAAAACAAATAACGAGAACGATGACCTAGAGATATATCTTACCAAATTTACGCTGTTTTAGGGGAACGGAATGGGACTATGCCTTATGGCAGAGAGGTTGAGCATTGCATCCCTCTCGTTTCCCATTCTCCTTGAACCAAGTGCAGCGTGAATCCGCTTCGGACCTGGCATTTCTACGTAAAGTAGTTCGCTCGGGTCTGACGCTAGTTGCTGCTAGTTAATGACCAAACAGGAAAACCCAAATTCCGGTCGATCCTAAGTGGGAACGGCCAGGATACTTCCGCTACGTGGCAGACACGGAAAGACCTAGATTGCAAAACCCGTAACATTCCGTAGGAGTGCCGGGCGGAGTTTTCTAGACATCCTTTCCGATGGACTGCTAAGACGTGTCGTGGATGATTCTAGTGGACACGTTACAGTTGGTATCAGAGCCGACCAACAACGGAATTGTTTTCGTGAGATCTCAATAAAATGAAGTAAAGAAATTGTTGCTGTCCAAACATTTCCTCATCTTCAATACTGTCTTGCAGAACTATGAAGCGTGGAACAAGTTCTTAGTGTTCCGAGTCATGTTTATGACCGCGATGCATTCCATGGATTATCGACAAAGGGTTGAGATGATGAACATCCTAGATCGCATTTACAATCCATCGCCTGTATACATGGAACGGAGATGGATGGGTGTTTCAGGGATCTATTACATAGCTGCCCATCAACCTGCGTACCTTCAAATTAACTTGAAGAGAATCAAGTGGATGGAGGATTTGAAGATCGTGAAGCTGTTCATCTTTGTTGAGGCTCACGCAAACGCGACCCTACAGGTTGAAGGTCGAAGGGTTAACCAGAATAAGTATGTGTACGGGGAAGTGATTCAAAGAATCCCTGCCGACCGAATCAAGGTTTTGGGGCGTCATGAGAAGAATGGATATCGAAGGAAGAGATACCCTAATCTTCCAATGAACTATCGATTCCTAAAAATCAATGACCCCAATCCGTACTACTACTCAGTTCCTATAGCTGAATGCAACAATATCTTATTCTCCTCGAATTAATGTATCAACTTGTTCCATGGCCCCAAGAAATAATTGTACCTCGAAAGGGCTATGTTGATATGAATGGAATAAAACTTTTTTTTCCGATTGTCTTGACTATGAATATTGATAAAGAAGTAAAGTGATTTGGTCACTTGGCTGAAGGAATACGTGGACGTAGTTTTTGAAGAGTTAACAGAACTCCCGCTTCAAAGAGAAGTAGATCATGAGATCAAGCTAGTAATAGGAGCTGTGCCAATTGCGAAGAGACCCTATAGAATGTCTATATCGGAAGCAATTAGGTTGAAGGAACAACTCAAGCAACTACTAGATTAGGGCTACATCCGTCCTAGCAGTTCACCATGGGAAGCACCAATACTGATCCAGAAAAAGAAAGATGGAACACTTCGGCTATGTATTGATTACAGAGGGTTGAATCAATCAATAGTCAAGAACAAATATCATATTCCCAGAATAGATGAGCTTCTTGATAGTCTTCAGGATGCCAAGATCTTCTCCAAGATTATCTTAGGTCTGGTTACTATCAGATAGGAATCAAGGAAGAAGATATCCCAAAGACGACCTTCAACACTAGATATGGACACTTTGAGTTCTAGTTATGTCATTAGGGCTTACGAATATGCCTGCCACATTCAATAGGTTAATGCAGGATATTTCTTATATCATATCTTGATAACTTCGTGCTCGTCTTCTTTGATGACACTTTAGTCCATTCTAAACAAGAAGAAGATCATGAACCTCAACTACGGATTTGTCCTTGAGACAATGAGGTCTCATAAGTTGTATGCAAAAATGAAGAAGTGTGCATTCTTCAAACGTCAGATTAAATATCTAGGAGGGAATATCAGTAGACCCAGCCAAAGTCAGGGATGTGCTTGAATGGCCAATTCCAATATCCGTTAATGAAATACGTAGCTTTCTTGGATTGACAAGATGGTATAGGGTCTTCATTTAAAAAAAAAAACTATGCTTTGATTGCAGCACCTTTGACAGACTTACTGAAGAAGCAAACATTGCTTGGTCAACTGCCGAACAAACTAGCTCTGATAGGTTGAAGCAAAGTTTGGTATCAGCACCGATCCTAAAACTTCTAGACCACTATAAGGAGTTGAGGTAGTAACTGATACTAGCATGCTTGCCTTAGGATATGTGCTCATGTAGGAAAATCATCCTATAGCATAATCTTCAAGAAACTGAAGAGCCATGAGGAGAATTATGCTACCCATGATCTTGAACTTTTAGCTTTGGAGACACCACCTGCTGGGTAATAAGTTTACACTAGTGACTGATCATAAAAGTCTCAAGTGGAACTTTACCTAGAACAAGCTCAACGAGGCAATGTTAGTGGATTAAAGTGCTGGAGGAGTGTGACCTTAAGATCAAGTACCGAACTGGAAAGGAGTATGTAGTTGCTGATGCACTCAGTCGCAAGGCATTCCTTAATCTTGCAAAATCCATGAATAGCTAGATCTCTAGCCACAAAGGTGTCAATGCCGAACAACCCCATACTTGAGCTAGCTAGAGAGGAAGGATGCCATGATCTAGCCTATCAAAGGATGCTAAGGGAAGTCTCTATCGAGGACCGGGAACAAAAGCTAGAGGCTAAGTATCATGAATTCTCTGTCAATAGTGGACTTGTCTACTATAGGACGAAAGTATGTATACCAGCAAGCCAGTTACTTAAATAGAAGATATTGTGTGAAGCTCATGATTTCACTTTCTCGGGACATCAAAGCTGCGAAGGATAGACAGAAGGCATACACGGATTTGAAGTGTCAAGATAGAATATTTGAGGAATGAGACATGGTCTTCATTCACGTATGCCCAAAGAAGAGTTCTCTATCCTTAGGAGATTGCAGGAAGCTAAGTCCAAGGTATTGTGGACCATTCAAGATCCTCAAGTGCTTAAGACCTAATGCTTATAGACTGCAACTCCCTGAAAACCTAAAGATTCATAATGTATCCATATCAGTCTATTCAAGAATGAAGTATGTACCCAACCCTAATCATGTACTTGATGACCAACAAATTGTAATGCCTAGTCAAGGAGTCCTTGAACTAAGACCGGAAAAGATTTTAGATGTTAGGGAGAGACAGTTGAGATCTAGAACCTTGAAAGAATGCCTCGTCCAGTGGAAAGATTATCCCGAAGAGGATGCTACCTGGATGGATGAAAGCTCTCTCAATCTTCAATATCCCCAGTTTATCTCAAGATGAGGACATCTCGATTCTTCTAAGGGGGAGAGAATGTAATATTCCCACCCGTGAATATTGACTTCCCGCACACTGCGTAAACCTTGTGCAAAGGTTATCCCACATATTGGATTTACCGGTAGTATAATGTGTGACCTACACGCAAGAAATCGGGACCATCCGCATTGGCAAAGCAAGCCGAGGGTTCAAAACCGAAATTCACGCGTAAACACACTCTTCGGAGGGGCAAATTGAATATTATCAAGGCAAATTTTTTTACTTTTATCCCTTTTCCCCAGCCGATGCATGGCTGGAGAAGAGGGAGTGTGGGGGGATGGGACATGGAAGAGTCGTAGCCTGCATGGGAGGGGGGGAACCCATGCAAGGGGCCACGTGGTGGAGCCCTTCTCTTCCCCCCTTACCTATATATACTCCCTCTAAGGAGAGAAGGAGGGGATGAGGAAAATCGGATGCTGCTACGACGCCATTGTTGGGGAAGGAAGAGAGTGATACTCATAGTCCGTGAGGGAGACGACTGCGTCAACTGCTGCTGTGTGGAGGATGATTCGTTGTGCTGTGGAAGGAAGGGCGAGGAGATAAGAGGCGACGCCCCCCTTCTACTCACGTCACCGCCCCTCGTTAGCTTCTGCAGGGCCCTTCAGGCCGTCAACTGAAGGCTCCCTCCCTCCACGCTCGATGACGCTGCACACCCCTCCCTTGGGCCTTCGTCCATAGTCGCCAGACGCTGTCTGGGCTCTCCAATCGGCGCTGTCCCCCCCCCTGCGTTCTGCTGCAATGATAGTCGTGGGCTGACTTACTGCGCCGCCACCCAGGAGAACATCTCAGCCTACCTTCCCCCCTGTGCTGCTGAACGGGCCCTGGACCACGATCGTAACCACACGCCCCCCCTGCCCCGACGTCGCTGCTAATTCCCAGAAGCTTCTTAGAAGCTTCTAAGGTTAAGGCCATAGGCCTTGATCCTATGCGGGCTTCTCAGTCTTAAAACCGGGCCTTCCATAAACCCAAAAACCCGTGAGGCCGGTACTCTCAAGGATCCGCACTTTGGAAGGGATCTTCGGCGTACAATTTTGAAGCGCTCGCAACAGTTGGAGAAGACTCACCGAACGAGTAAGGGTAAAGGCAAACCGGAAGCCCGTAAGCACGCTAACGATGGCTCCCAAGAAGACGCAAGGTGCACCTGCGGGAGGTTCTTCCCCGGACTTACACGTGGATATCACCGCGGATCCACAAATCCAGGTTCCGTAAATATATTTCCACATGAAGAGATGTTTTAAATACGCTTAACTCCATAGGGAAATTCATACTACGTTATCATTAATTCATGGGTAGTGATAATAGTACATTCGATAATTATAGATAAAGGATTCGTGCATATCATGCATCTACAAAGTTATGAATGAAAAGCACTTATTCTCCCTATGAACTTAGTTGCAAACTGTCTTGTCATGCATTTTCAAAGTGAAAGCCACATATGGCCTAGGGTAAAAGGGAAAATTGTTAAAGTGCATTGGTCATGTAGGAAAGGAGTATTTTGCATTTAGTCAATAACTCCCTTCGTTATGATTCGCGTGAGGGATTTATTAACTTCTGTTTCACGGCACGATAAAGAACCCCGATCTTATAAGTTGCATGGAAAATGATGCTTGCAAATAGATTAAATCGACTCTTGCCTTAGTATTGCATGAACTTCACTCACGATGTTGTTGTATCTAAGGGTCGCACTTTTACTTTCGCAAACTTCATTTCATCATGTAACATTTAGGAATGATTGCATGGCTTAAAAAAGCAGAAAATGCAAATACTTAGACACAAGGTTGTAGGTGTTATCCCTTGACCTAAATCCTAGTAAGCCCTATGTAGATTACTCTTCAAATTATCTTGTCTTTTGATTTTAACTAAAAGGAAGGGATAGGACTACTGCGGATCTTATGGCATGTGAAAGTAATGTATTACAGGTTTACATGTATGGTAGCATTTTGCAACTATTTTCCTACTTTAGATAAAGTATATCATCTCTAGGAAAGAATTGTCCTTGTCAAAAGACAAATAGGTCAATTCACCCAAGTCATTTGTAGTATCATGACTGCTAGGGTTTCGTTTAGGCATAGCTAGCCGATTCAATAAAAACCTCAAGTACTAGCTAGGGCTTGGCACGTTAGAGATGTGGCCAAGTAACGTAATTGGACACCAAGTCGAAGTCCTCAAACCCAAAGGTCCTACCCACCTTCCCGGAAAAGTTGAGCCAATGGGACACGCACGCAAATAATGATCTAGGGTTTCTACCCTAAGGATCATTCGACCTAGTGCTAGAACTTGGTTTGAGTTGGAATCCCTAGGACCGAACGTTGTCGGTCTAGTGCAATTAGGATTGGGGTGAGTGAGAAGACGCCCTAAACCCTACTTCGAGTCTAATTATAATTATTGACCAGAAAACACCATTCAAAAGTGAAATGATCTCTTGGAATGGAGGCGACACTTGTGTAACCAGTTGCAACGTCGCATAGCCTTGTGGTTTGATCACAAGGAAGTTTTGCCATTCCTTGGAATGAGGTTGGCAGGTTCTTGCGCAAGTTTAACTTGCAAGGGGGATGTGTAGTCATCCTGTTACTTCGCCCTCGTTAGGGAAAATTTGCCAAGTTAAGGGAAGTTAGGTATTTGCTTGGACGCAAATGATTAATCAATAAATTAAAGCGTCATGCCCGCTGGGATTTACTATTAATAAAACCTAAGGTATTGGTTAAGTTGGGTTAACAGGGTATGACCCTATCCCAAGGACGATAGGAATCTTGCCAAGTTGCAATTGATTCCGGATCGAATGCGGGATGCATTCGGAGAGAATGAGTCACTCCTTAACAGTTTGCCAACTAAACGACCACTGGAATTGATTGTGCTTGTAACAGTTTAGAAAGCACTGTTTGCATTGTTTGTTCAAGGAACTAAAGGATGAAAAGGTATATAAATGCTTCAGGTTGAAGGCCTGAAGGGAGGGGCAGCTTCAGTTACCCCCGACTGCCTGCCTGACCCTAACCAAGGGGGTTGTTGACCGTGCCGGGAACGTGGACCGAACCCGCCACGAGAGGTCTTTCCGTTGAGCTCTACTTGGAGCAGGAGGACGCTTGGGTGCCAGGGGGGGCTCTGGCCGTAAATCCCTCGCCTTCCGGGTCCTGCACAAGAGGCTAACGTGACTCGGGATTGGATCTCGAGGCCCGCATACTAGTCTACGGGCAGAAGCTTGGAATAGTGATCCCTAGCGGATTACTGGATAAGCCTTCGAGCGGATTATAGACAAGCCTACGGGCGGAACTCCTTGTATTTCAAAGATAAATGATGATATGATAATAAAGAAGTTGTTTGATATTGTTTTTCTATGTCATGTGATAAGATTACGTGAAGGAACTAGTGCTTAACGGGATTAATCAAGGGAGCTGTTTGTTATATGTCAAATTAATGTGTTAGGTAATTACATAACTAAAACAAACCGAGGAAAGTGCGGAGGATAGACCATGGGTCCGTCCTATGGATGGGTGGTCCCGGTTAGCCGGGAACTTGTCTCAAAAATCTCGAAAAACAACAGGATGATCATCATCATCAAAACAAATAACGAGAACGATGACCTAGAGATATATCTTACCCAATTTACGCTATTTTAGGGGAACGGAATGGGACTATGCCTTATGGCAGAGAGGTTGAGCATTGCATCCCTCTCGTTTCCCATTCTCCTTGAACCAAGTGCAGCGTGAATCCGCTTTGGACCTGGCGTTTCTGCGTAAAGTAGTTCGCTCGGGTCTGACGCTAGTTGCTGCTAGTTAATGACCAAACAGGAAAACCCAAATTCCGATCGATCCTAAGTGGGAACGGCCAGGATACTTCCGCTACGTGGCAGACACGGAAAGACCTAGATTGCAAAACCCGTAACATTCCGTAGGAGTGCCGGGTGGAGTTTTCTAGACATCCTTTCCGATGGACTGCTAAGACGTGTCCTGGATGATTCTAGTGGACACGTTACATGACACTAGTCCAATTGGCATAGGTTGGGCTGTGGGTCAAGATGATGCAGATGGAAATAGGTATGCTATTCGGTTTGGGGCGAAAGTCCTAAACGAGAGACAGAGGAGATATCCGCAAATCAAGAGGGAGTTACTGGGGATTGTTACGGCTCTCAAATGTGACAAGGAGTACTTTATTGGAGCTTCAGTTGTGGTAGAGACAGATTGTTTGCCATTGATTGGCATGATTACGAGTTGCTCTACTCCGGATATAGCTATGCTGAGATGGATTGCATACATCAAGTCATTAAATCCGGAATTTAAACACATAGCAAGGAAGGATAATCCAGTGGCAGATATGCTGTCTAGAGCCAGATATGATGATGAGGAGACTCTACTTGCAGAAGAGGATGATGCAGAAATTTCAGCCACTATGGTTGATCATGTTTGCCATGTCTATGATATTGTGGCTTTCATAGAAGAACTCTATGTTGGAGATTGGTTGCAGATTGGCAAGTACCTTAGTACACTAAGAAAAAGAGATGAATGGACAGATGAAGAGTTCAAGAAGATCAGAAGGAAAGCCTATGGTTATTTTCTCAAGGACGAATTTCTTTGGAAGCATCCGAAGAAAAGACGCGGATTACCTTTGCGGGTTGTCTGCGATAGAGAGACACAGTTACAGGTGATGAGGGAGTTTCATGAGAGTCCTTGGGCTGGTCATAGAGGAGTGTGGGCTACTTATGAGAAAATCAAGGAGAAATATTGGTCGAAAGGCATGTATAGATATGTTTCTCACTTTGTAGAGACTTGCAGAGACTGCCAGATGTATTCGGTAGTGCATCATCGAGATGAGCTTCATCCGACCTATCTGCTATGCATTCATTATAAGTGGGTAGTTGACTTGGTTACTATGCCTATGGGTCTATGGCAGATGAGATATATTTTTTTGGCTAGAGAGGATCTTACCAATCATGTTGAGGGCAGATCTTTGAGAGAATGAAGACCACTAGTGCAGTGTGTAAGTTCTTATTGAAAGAAATTTTCTACATGTATGGCTGTGTGGGTAAGATCACTGCAGATCGCGGTCAATTGGATGCAGATGAAGCTAGGGAGTTTTTCTCTCAACTAGGAATCAAGTTGGCTCTAACCATAGCATACAATCCAGAGGGAAATGGGAAGAGTGAAAGAGGGCATGCGCCGATAGTGAAAGCATTAGCCAAAGCATGCAGAGGATGGATTGGAGAATGGCCGAGTCTTCTACCATTTGCTTTGTGGGCTGATCGTACGACTCATAGTGTTACCACATGATATATGCCCGCAGAGTTGATGTATGGTCAGAAACCTGTTATGTCGGCGACTGAGACTTGTGCTTTGACTTGGTCAGTTTTACCTTGGTAGGAGGATTTGTCGAGAGGAGATCTTAGCTCTTCGGATTCGACAATTGGAGAGAAGACCAGAGGATATCCAGCTAGCTATTGACAGGTTGAAGTTTGCTAGACTAAGAAATAAGGACAGGTTTGACAACAGGCATCGCTTGCGGCCTAGAGCAATAGAAGAGGGAGACTGGGTATTAGTCTTTGATAGCAGCCTTGAAAATCAGCATATTGCACTTCGGAAGATGGAGAAAAGATGGTTTGGGCCGTACATAGTCAGACATGTCTTTGATAATGCAACATATGAGCTGACAGAATTGGATGGGACAGTGCTTAGAGTGCCTATTGCTGGAAAAAGAATCAAGATTTTCAAGAAAAGAGATGATGAAGATTATGCATTGGAAGAATTTGCAAGAGAAGAGCAACGAGAAGAAACTCCAATGGAAGAGACAGATGATATGACAGATAATCTTGTTGATATACCGGAAATGCATAATGAAGAGATTGATCTGTTTGTGGATCTTGATGATAACGATCATGGGTAGTTGGCCCATCAGGAGGATGCGCAGGATTAGAGGCGGTGGATGTCGTATTGTTGCGCATTCGAGGTGTGAAATTCACCCAAAGTTGTGTGTGTGGGATCGGATACTTTGTACATATCTAGTTGTTGTGTTTATACTTTTGTTCTGCGTGGAAGAGGGTTTGGAGTAAGAGGAACTTATCAATAATGCTCTAGTTGGCATGTATGCCAAGTATAGAAATCTACCGGATGCGCATGTTATTTTGATACATTATTCAATTGAGATGTTGTGACATGGAGCTCTTTGATTGGAGGATATACCCAACAAGAACACATTCAGGAGGCTTTGCAACTGTTTGATCGCATGAGTGATCTAGGTTGTGAGCCTGCTAGCTTCACGTACAATCGTGATATAGACTTTCTCATTAAGGCACAAAGATTTGATGATGCATTAGAAATGAATAACAGAATGCAGAAAGTAGAAATGCTTCCAGATAATCTCACTGACGGTATAGTTACTCTTATACTATGCAAAGCCAATAAAGTAGATGATGCTCCTCAAGCTATATTTCCAAGTATTGTAGGCCGACCATGGCACACTAGTGTTATGGTTGGTATGGGACGCTTATGTTAGTGATGAAGCTCAATCTAAAAAAGGAATATTGACTTTAAAGTATCCCATTGAGTATGGTATTGTTACCAACTGGGATGACATGGAGAAAATTTGACCACCGTGCAGTAAAAAAAAAAGCTGTCCGGCTGGAGAAGAGGACAAAGGGGGCGTGAGAAACAAAAAAAACGAAGACTATTTTTGAAAGAAGGAATAAACAGGAGAGAAAGGGAGATAATGGTTGGGAGGTGGCGAAAGCTTTTCAGAGCTCTGAGATAAATATTAGCAAGGAGTGCAATCGCAGGAAGGCATTGACCTCTCTGGAAAACGGTCTCCTGTATGGTTCTCTTGTTCTTTCTGCTCGCCATCAGCTGTTTCACCCTCTCCATTGAGCATTCCAGGTTCAATTTTAACAATTAGAAGTGATGGAGGATGGTGCTGAAGGAAGACAAAAGGACGATGATTGAGCTGAAGAAGGCGGATGTTCTGGATGAAACGGGAAGAGAGCAAAGACCGCAGTATGTTGCTCAATTATGTATCCAACCTGGAATCTGAGCTTTAGGGGCTTACTACTTATGGAGCGGAAGGATTGGAACTCAGTGACTGAAAAATTGAATGGCGTGTGGAAGGTCTTTTGGTGCCTGTAGAAAGCTGAATGATGTCGTCGTGTTTGGTATCACAGGCCTGGCCGTCACGTGCATTGCGGCCTGCATGACAGATTTTCTTGACAGCACAAGTTCCTCAGCCACCATCCGGGTTATCAAGCATGATGGTTTGCGGAAGAACAGCTCTGACAAGGAGGGATGCTAGTGGACAATGGATCACGGCTAGAAAGGGTGCATGAAGGGAATCCATTAACTAGGGAACTGATAATCTTCACTTTTACCATCGTGCGCAGACGAAGGCAGTACAATGCAGCATTAGAGCTTTCAGATTGGGTGATGACGCACAAACCTTACAAGTTGGCGGTGATGGATCATGCTATTCACAGGAGGCAGCAATACAAAAGCAAACTATGAAGGTTGTTATGAAAGCTTGGGAGTTGCACCTCGCTTAAGGATGGCACTGACTCTCGATCGAGATGTTTTGGGGAAACATTAATAACAGTTTCTGCAGACTGAAACCGATACAAGCAACGTGCATTAACACTCGCTGGATTCAACAAATGCTAGACTCGATGCATCATCATAACAGCTCCAGACAAGGCCTGTGCAGAGCTTTCTCAGATAAAAGAAATTTGGATATCTATAGGTTTCACATTCATCCACGAGGCTAGGCTAGAGAACGTAAATTCTGCCTCTTTTATGCAGGCTTTGTATTCTTCTACTCTTGGTAAGGTCATTTACGAAGTGATATGCCATGGCTAAGAAGACTAGGGGGTCTCTATGTGCTCTACATACTTTATGAAACTCAGCTCTTTGCCCCTCCCTTCAAAATCTATCTGTCTCCAGCTGGCTGCAACTGATTTTATGATCATGGGAAAGATATGTTGACAGATACATGCATTAGAGAGATGTTTCTATGGATGCTTACTGCTGCTAGAAAGGGTTAATATTTATACAATGTCAAGTGAATACATACCATCTGCTGGTTGATACAAGGACAAATGTTATATGTATGAGAGATGTAAAAGACAGATCTGAAGGTTACAATCAAGAAGAAACGCAAAGATTTTCTGGGTTTTAGAATGGCCCATGCAAGTCAATACATGGCAGCTCTAACAACTCTGCTTCAGACTCTGCTATACTGCATGGATAGTAGAATTGACATACTTTCTACTTGACTTTATGTCAGCTGCCATGTTGGTGATCTATGCCCAGAGGCTATTCGGATTTCTTCTTCTTGAACCTTGTATTTGTTATTGGTAGAAATAAAACAGAGTCTTGGCATCATTTTCTCATCTTGCTTATTCGCCTGATTGATTTTCTATCCTGAAATTAGTCAAGGTCCTCTGTGGTCACGACTTTGCTTTCGAAAACCCTTCGACATGGACTCAAGTGGAATACCCCAAAAGGATTGTTGTCCAAAATTTACAATTCTTTGCTTGCACACCATATCTCATAGTAATAAAATATTTTCACTCTACTCTACTTTTGGTGCCTCCATGGACACTATCCAAGAGAAAGAGTAGACAAATGAGAGAGCTTTTTATCCGTTGCTTTCTTGCTCAAATCCTTACTTCTTCTCCTTCACTTTAGTCTTCAAAACCAACCTCTCTTGGTGGCACCACTCTAATACCATGTCAAGAATCATGTGATGGGGGGATTTTCTTGAGCTCTTGTGCCAAACACACACCATACTCACAAGAGAAAGCTCACCTAAGAACACAAGAAAAGAGATAGAGGCCAAAAACATTTTCTTGCTGGTTTCTTCTTCTTCTTTCTTACATAATACAATGTACACAAAATATAGAGAAGATACAATATAAAGGAAGTGGTATACTAAGTCAAACAATACATAACTACTATACTAATCAACTGGCATTATAACTATGCAAGTTATAGGTAGGTACAACAAACTAAATATAATAAGTGATAAGTTAGTAGCCATATGAGAATCATAATGATCACTGACATGCTAAGTATAAACATGTGGACCAATCTAGGTAGGTGGTCCATTATCAATGTTTGCATGCCTTGATCTTGCCATCTCAACACGATTTCTACCATCTCCACACAAGCACCAAGATTCTCATTATAAATACAAAGATAAAGTAGTATAGAGTCACTATGTTCTTTGGTCCTCTTAGTGGAGCCTATCTCAAGTAGCCTAACCAATGAAGTAATCTCTTCTGTGGTTTCCCATACCGATTTCCCATCCAATGAAGCCCACAATCACTACATGACTAATGAAGGTGTGTGAGTTACCATGGTCCACTCATTAACAACAATCTCTCTAATAAGAATGGAAAGTAGTACCATTATATATTCTTGTCACTATCGAAATGACCATATACGTAGTGATACAAGCAATTGTGAATACATGTCTACCTTGAAAATATTGGAAAAGAGTGATATTATTGTTGAAAAAATACCCCAATGATTCTATTAGGTTGAATTGAACCTCTGGATTTGACCATGGTTATCAATCCAACCAACATTCTCTTAGATTCCCCATCACCTATGTATTCTCATAAAATAATATTATCATAAAGACTTATGAGTACTTGCATAATGCTTTGTTGTACTAATTAAGAGGCATGAGGGATTAGTTGATGGGTAAGTATTTTTTCTAACAAAATTACATCTACCACCTCTATTGCCATCATGACGTTGTCAAGTGTTTTTTTGAAAACTGAAAAGCCCTAGTTAAACTATAGTTAAGTCTGATTTTTGCTAGCTTAGTTGTTTGCGTGACAGTTTGTTTTGTTATTTCGTAGTTGGATTTCTTGTGTTTGTATAGCTTAGGATTTGCTTCTGTCATTTTGTTTGATTTGTTGAGTGTGAAACTTGATAGCCTTGGTCGAGCTTGGTATTTTTTTGAACAGGATGAAGCTTGTATTTTACTGAACATTGAGGAGCTAGGTATGTTTTCTTGTCGAGACTTTTGCACATCACGGGGATAATCGGTTCACGAGCACTTCATATTGCACTTGTTGATATACTACACTTGGGGGTCATCTCCTATTTTTATCAAATACTTCCATGCCATGGGTTGGGATTATGCACGTTTTACACCATCACTGAGCACTAGCACGACATGAGGTCTGCTACAGCTATATGCAGTAAATCTTAGATGCACGCGCACATGAGAGAGCACCTGTCATTGAGCACGCATATTGTTTGCACACACGATATTTGGGATACTTATCACAAAGTTAGGAACCTCTGGTTGAGTGTGTAAGGAGGTTAGGTGAGTTAGAAGGTCGTGAAGGACGCCGCCAATTGTGAGATGGGTTGTTCTTATCTGGTCAACATCTTGAGGACCATCTTTTCTAAAGTGTTGGTGAGATTATGGGTGGGAGGAGCGGAGTATGTTATATTTTTTTGAAGAGTGTTGAGAGGTGAAGATAAGGATTTAAATTAACAAGGAACTATGTTTGCATTTTGTATGACACACGATCACATCTAGATAGGCTAGGCACAATTCTTCAGTGTATCCATATTTTTTTCGTGTGAGCATTGATTGATTGGTTGCATATCATGGATCAAACATTACATATTTTTTCAAATCATGAATGATTGGGTACGGAGTTCATTTCAAAAAACCATATTCATGCTAGGGCACACTGCATAAAAAACAGGTTCATATCCAGAGAATGTTTATTTTGAAGACTCAAGGATCAAAGGAAAAGGTCGTACGTTTTACATTGTCAGCGAGTATTTCTTGAAGAAAAAGAGGACATGTGTGCTGAAAGTGTGTGCAATTACAAGAACAATAGGCCAAGGAAGGGAATAAGTCGTCCAAGATAAAAGATGGAGAAAAATGATGCAATTTACAAAAATCAATATTTTTGCCCATTTTTGATAGATTTTCGTAATTCTGCTCCTGTAAGCTTGTCGACCAGATGCATTTCAATCGTTTTGAGTATCCGAACAACTATATTCGGAGTTCAAATGACGAAGTTATGATCCAACAAGTTGCAAACAGGCATAGGGCAGAAAAAACGAAAATAGTGAAAAGCAGTAGAAAAGGAAAAGCCAAAAGCTGAAAGCAAAAAGCCTAATGTGTGTGAGTGTGGATAGAAAACTATATAAGGAGATGAGAATGGAGAGTTAAGGGCCTTTCCCCTTGATTACAATTGTATTTTGTGAGAGAGGAGAGTGGAGGGTCGCATGCTAGAGTGAGCTCTTGTCATGCCAATTTGGAAGTTGGAGCTTTTGGGTGTCAAAGCGTCGAGCATCGGCTCAAGGTTGTTAAGGTATGAAAATATATCTCACTTGGTTTGTTTTCGAATTGTTGGTATTTTCGTTGTGTTGTGGTTGTGTGACATTCTACCCACATTCGGATTTTTAGTTGTTTTGAGCTTCAAGAGGCATTGTGTTTTGTCTTGTTTTTATATGTGGCTTGTGGTGTATTATCGAATATTTGAATTTTTCAAGTTGTGTTGTGCATTCGACAAAGTCAATTACCCCAACCAACACTCCTTAACATCTCGTTATCGGGTTGTGAGTGAGGCTTGCTCTTGATCACCGCTCGCGTAACAACATCATCAAAACTCATAAGTGTATGTGCCAAAATACCAATCATGTTAGCCATGTGAACATCTAACTTGTTGAATTCAATCTCTCTTACGAAGCTTATAACATCTTTTTCCTTCTCTTGCATTTGAAAGTCCATTCATCTTGTAATTTGAGCAATGAACTTTTCAAGAGAGGATTGAGTTTGATTCCCAAGTATCCAGTATTCACCGTGTCTAATTGAATGCCTTATCTCATGTTGACATAAGGTATTGTTCAAGGTACTATATGATCCCATTACATAAAATGGTTCTTTATAATCATCCCCATGAATATCTCCATCATTAGGGTCCTTGGAATCTCTGATTTGCTTGCCTTTTCTCTTCTTCCCTACCATTTGAAAGTGCAGTTCTGCAATACCTACTCTCAATAAATGTAATGTTCCCATTACTTAGTTTATTTTAATAAACAATGTGCATATATATTCCAAAGAAAATTGATTTATGTTGCACCTTCACACATGGAAAAAAACTACATAATCTCTATAGGATTTACAAGAAGCACGACCGGTTTACTAGAATAGTTTGAAATCTCTAGTATCATGTTTAGATGACTTATTTCCCACTTTAGATTGATCCAAATATATAATGTGACTTATTTTGAAAGAAATAAGTCATCCAAGACAAAACATCAATTAAAAATAACATGATTTACCAAAATCATTATTTTCTCCTATTTTTGATAGATTCTCATAATTTTGCCAACCCTAGCTTGTCGACCAAATATGTTCCGATTGTTTTAAGTTCCCAAACAACTATATTTGGAGTTCATACGACGAAGTTATGATCCAATCAAGTTGTAGGGTAGAAAAAAATGAAAATCGTAAAAAAAAGCATAAGCTTTAAAGCTAAGCACTAAAAGAAAGTGTTCTCTCTTTGTCATCAATGATGTCATCGTCCTCTCTTTGCCCCCCCCCTCTCACTACTATATAAACACGAGTAGGGTGTCACGTCAAAGATACACTGACACACAACGACCCATGCAAAAGTCTCTCTACTACTATTGATGAGATCTAGCTCTGCTGCAATCAGCCGAGCCTCTCTTTCTCTCTCTCTCTCTCTCTCTCTCTCTCTCTCTCTCTCTCTCTCTCTCTCTCTCTCTCTCTCTCTCTCTCTCTCTCTCTCTCTCTCTCTCTCTCTCTCTCTCTCTCTCCAACCCTATGCAGAAGCGCTGCTTGAACCCATCAAAGCTTCTTCTATGGCTCCCAAGAGACGTCGAGATGCTGAGCGAGGTCATGCTTAGAGAGCTCCTCAACACGAGGAAGTGGTCGCCACCATTGTTGACTGAACTCAACATGATGCTAAAGCACAATAAAAAGTTAGCCTCAAACCCATTCAAACCGAAGAACCAACCATCCCATAATAAATCGATGTTGCGGCTATAAACCGTATTCACGATGGATGGCCAAACGGAGAGAATCAGGTTAGTACTACCTAAGAAAAGGATCATGATTAGTTAGAACTTACTTAGAATTATTAAAACACGTTAGCATTATCGAATGATTTTTAGAAAGGGACATGGAAATTGATGAAGGGGATAAATTCTATGCATTGCATTGACAACTGTGTTAAAATGTCTTATGGTTATGATTGCTTTTGAATTTGTAGTAAATGATGAATTATGGCTCTCATGATTCTAGGCTTGCATAGCCGGATGAGTTGTGGATTGTGGTGGTTTGGAACATTGAGATCCCCAACCCAATGCTCCCTTACACTCTACGGAGTGTTGAAAAACTCACATGCGAGGGTGGGGGTCCTATGCTCCCAAGGGAGGTAGGTATTTTTGGTTTTTGATTACTCAAGCACGTGATAGGGAAAATGGCCAAGTGGTAAGTTTCCCTATTATGTAGGATGGTTCCGGAGACTCAGGAAAGCTTCGAGGGTCTCTGAGCCAGTAAATTCCCTACTGACCACTGCGAATGGAGTGCAATCACATACAGCCCAATCTCGAGGGATTTGAAGGTTCTATCCTAGGTTGGATGATGTCTTTCGACGGAAAGATGGTTTTGTATCACTCTACGGAGTGATGATGAAATAAAGTATCTGATTTTTGATTGTTTGTTATGTGCTAAAGATCAAGTTTAGCAAACCCAATTTAACGAGATAATAAAAGGAAGCAAATTTTATATATCCAAACATTGTGGTAGTATGATTTACTAATTAGAAAACTAAGTAAACCCATCGAGGAAAGTGGGAGGCTTCGATCCTAATGATTAGACACATGTGGCTGGATGGACCCAATAAGTCACTAGATAGAGCTGATTAAATCGTGACCCTCCCAATACCGGTAGGATTAGTTACCAGATTTAACACCATTTTAGGAGGCGAGAGCTAAGATTTTACCTTATGGGTAGGGGGATCGAGTTACACTCTCCCCCATCTCTCACTCTCTTTGAAGGAAGTGCAGTGTTAACCTCACTCCTGCCTTTGATTGATTACAAAGTGGTCTTTCTGAGGTGGGCGTTAGATTGCTATTAGGGGTGACTTGTCCATGCTTCCCCTGTGAAGTAGAACAGAGATTCCCATGTTTAACTAAGTCCAAGGTTTTTCATGGGGAGATGGGATGGTGATGTGCATGGATATGAATTTCAGTCGACTACTAGAGGACTCCTCCGGGTTTGTTAGAGAAGGCACCTCACACGTGGTATCAAAGCCGAGTTAGAGAAGACTCGTTTATGGAGTTTTTTAAGATTATGAAGGAGCTAAAACTGGAGCCCAAATCTGGGGAAGGGAGGACCCTTACCTAAACTTCGACTCAACTCTATATGAAGATGTGAAAGTCCATCACAAGTTATTGAAATGGCTTGAAAAACTAAAACTAATCGATGTTCTTATACTATGCCAATTAATGGGGAGCCAATGACCCTACATCGTCCAATATGCATACAAAGGTTATCTCTCCCAATAGAATAACCCTTATATTGGGAGTGTAAAGTCAAAAAATTTTATGAGCTTCCAAAGTATCCCAATCTCCCAAAATCTTATCAATTCATAGAAACGAAGGCCAAACCACCTCGTTTTGTAACAAAGAAGTTATGAAAATAATCAGAATCGCCAATAGTGCGAATTGATGAAACATACAAGGAACTCCAAGAGAAGAAGTTGCTTCTCGAGAAGACACCAACACCTAGGTTTAGCGGTGAAGGAACCACGGTGAAGCAAGATGTAGAAGCATGGATTGAGGGTTTGGACAATTTTTTCCTAGCCGCTGAAACTAGTGCTGCAAATCAATCCATGACTACTCGTCTTCCTCTTATGGGCAAAGCTAAGCTTTGGTGGAAACAGTTTTTCCAAGATAAAAGGATAATAGAAGCTTCCCAAAGTTGGGAGGAGATCAAAGAAGCTGTGAAAGGACGTTATCTTCCCCCATCTTTTGAATCAATCAAGACGAATGAATTCTACAACTTATGACAACTAAGCCTGACCTTGGAAGGATACTATTCTAATTTTGTGAGTCTGTGCAAATATGCACCCCCAATGACAATGTCTCAGTAGATTGCAAGGTTTTGCCAAGGACTAGATCCACCTTTGGACACTCGCCTTGAATCAATGAGACCAACGACTCTCAAAGATTCTCTTATGCAAGCAAAACCTATGGCCAAAAAAATTGCTCAAAATTGGCCGAAGGAACCGTCCAATAAACAACTATGGAAGGGGCTACCCAAACTATGGTATTGACATGACCAATGCAAGAGAGAATGGTAGAGCTAATGCAATCACCCAAGGGCCAAATGGGATAGGAATCAGGCAATGCTAGTAGTGCGGAAGGACTAGATGCCTAAGGAAAAGTTTTCCTAATTGTCCTCAAAATCCTAGCCCAAACCCGATTGGTGGAAGAGGCCGAGGGAATGGCAACAATAACCCAAGCCGTGGACGTGGAAGAATAGCTGATGGCCTGGTAAATACCATGATTGGACAATCCGAGGAATGCACGTTAGGTGAAGAATTTAAAAGAGGATCCATTCATGCTACCATAAAAAAGAAAGGAGAGGACCACCAATGTTCAGTAATTCAATCTCCAGCTACATACAAGGCTATATCGTTTATGATCTTAATTCATTGTGGTAGCACACATTCATTTCTTGCAGCCAAGATAGTTAAAAGATTGCATCTAGAATCCAGGGGGACAAGGAAAATAATAGTACAATTGGCTAGTGGGAAAAAAATCGCCGCAACCGGAACTGTAGGGAAACTTCAATTTGAGTTAGATAGCCATACAGCTGAAACATAATTTTGAATCCTACCACTAGGATGCTACGATTGCATTCTAGGAATGGATTGGCTCAAGAGGAACAAAGCCCCGATTCTATGTGCTGAAGAGAAAATAACATTTCAAGACTTGGAAGGAGAAATCGTAAAGGCATATGGAAAAGCTGGAATAATTAGTGTCTAACTAATCAAGGCAAGTCAACTCAGGAAGGGATTGAAGAAATGACAACCAATCTACATGATCCAGTTGAATAAGGTTAAAAAGACTAATGAAGACACTCTATCTTCATGGATCAATGACTTCAAGGATGTCTTCCTACAAGAATTGCTCAACTGCCTCCAAAGCGTGAGGTTGATCATGAAATAAAATTGATTCTTGGAGTCCATCCAGTGTCAAGATGACCGTACAAAATGTCTATTCCTAAAGCTATTGAGCTTAAGGAACAACTGAGACAACTAATAGAGCAAGAATTTATCCTCCCTAGTAACTCACCTTGAGGAGCGGCTGTCCTCTTCCAGAAAAATAATGATGGAACACTTAGACTTTGTATTGAATTTAGAGGACTAAACCAGGTTACGATAAAAAACAGGTACCCCATACCCAGGATAGACAAACTTTTAGACCACCTACACAGAGCCAAGGTTTTTTCCAATATTGATCTAAGGTCAGGATACTATCAAATTCGAAACCAGGAACAAGATATCCCAAAGATTGCCTTCAACACTAGGTATGGTCATTATGAATTTTTAGTCATGCCATTCAGATTGACTAATGCCCCAGCTACATTCAATTGTCTAATGCATGACATCTTTCAACCATATCTAGATGATTTTGTGCTAGTATTCTTTGATGATATACTAGTATACTCCAAATCAATAGAGGAACATGAAGGTCACTTAAAGATCGCCCTAGTAACACTCTATGAAAATCAACTCTATGCCGAGATGAGTAAATGCATATTTCTCACTAACAGAATTGAATATCTTGGATACATTGTTTTCGCTGATGGAATCTATGTAGACTCTACCAAAGTGAAAGATATCCTAGAATGGCCAATACCTAAGAAAATAAAAGAAATCCAAGGATTTTTGGGACTGACAGGATGGTACCGAATCTTCATTAAGGATTATTCCCTCATTGTTGCACCCTTGACAAATCTTTTGAAGAAAGATACAGTAATCATTTGGACCAATGAGCATCAAGAAAGCTTTGATAAGACTAAAGAGTTTGTAACCATTGCACCTGTATTAAAACTCCCTGACTTCAATCAACCATTTGAAGTGATTATTGATGCAAGTGGACTTGCAATCGATGAGGTGCTAGTACAAGAAGGAAGACCAATGGTTTATACTTCCAGAAAATTGAAACCCTATGAGTCCAACTATGCTACTCATGACCTTGAGTTACTCGCAGTAATCCATGCCTTGAAATTATGGAGATACTATCTCTTGGGAAGGGAATTCACTTTAGTGAAGATCATAAAATTCTTAAGTGGATTTTCACCCAAGCTGACCTAAACATGAGGCAAAGAAGATGGATAGAGATACTGCAAGAATTTGATTTTAAAATCAAATATCATCCAGGGAAGAACAATGTTGTTGCAGATGCATTAAGTCAAAAAACCTTTCTTAATAGCATTCTAGAAGTTCGAAGCTTAAGAACCGTATCCATACCTGATAACCCTGTACTTGAGCTTATATGCCAAGCTATTTCTCAGGATAAGGAATATGAAGGACTCATGGCTAAGGTACTTCAAGGAGAAAGCTCTAATAAAGAAATGTCTAAGATTAAGGATTATCATGCTAGCATTGGTTGTCTATATTACCATGACTGCCTTTGTATCCCAAAAATACAAGAAGTGAAGGCCATCTTATGGAAAGAAAATGACATCCCCATTGTAGGACATCTGGGGTATGCCAAGACACTCAACAGAGTTCGTAAGAGCTATCAATGGCCAAGATTAAAAAGGGATGTATTAAAGTATATAACTCAGTGCTTGACTTGTCAAAAAGTTAAGGCAGAAAGGATCAAGATGCCTAGAGAGTTACAAACCTTGGATATTCCACAAATGAAATGGGAGTCAATAAGTATGGACTTTGTTGTTGGATTACCTATTGCTGCTGGTGGATATGATTGCATCATGGTAGTGGTTGATGTCAAGAATCGCGTGATGGGGAGATGTGCTTAAGCTGTTGCACCAAACACACTCTGTATACACAAGAGGAAGCTCACTCAAGAACACAAGAAGAGAGATGGAGACCAAAACGTTTTCTTGCTGATTTCTTCTTCTTCCACATGCTATAAAATGTACACAAATTATAGATAAGATACAACATAAAGGAAAGTGACCTTCTAAGTTACATTGCATAATGGACTACACTAATTGATTGGCACTATATCTTTGCCAGCTCTAGATAGGTGTAACAAACTAAATATAATAAGTGATGAGTCAGTGGCCATGTGAGTATCATAATGACCACCAACATGCTAAGTGTAGATGTGCAGACTCATCTAGCTAGGCAGTCCATCATCAATGTCTGCACGTGTTGAGCTTGCCATCTCAACACTCTCCCTCAAGCTCAACTCTATCTCTGCAACTCCAAGTAAGCTCTAGAACTTTCGAAGCTTCTCTGCACCCAATGCCTTTGTGAAAATGTTAGCTATCTAATCCTGTTTGTGTATACCAAGTCAATCTCTCTTACAAGTACATTCTCTCTCACAAAGTAATAGTGCATCTCAATGTGTTTTGTCCTAGCATGGAACACTGGATTCCTAGCTAACTGTATGCTGCTCATGTTGTCATAATGAATGACAAATTGGACCATCTCCCTACATGTCCAAATCACCTAATAACTTTTGCAACCATACCATCTCACATGCTGCCATAGCAGCACTTCTATACTCAGCCTCTGTACTCAATAAAGCAGCTATTGGTTGTTTTTTGCTGCTCCATGTAACTGCTGCACTACCAAGGGAAAACATGAATCCACTAGTAGATCTTCTATCTAACATGCTACCAGGCCAATCTGCATCTGTGTATCCAAGGACATGTACATCATTACCTACCTCATTAAAAAATCCATAATATAAAGTGGACTTCACATACCTCAATATACGTCTAACTGCATCCAAATGATGCTTTCTAGGCATTTGCATAAACTAACTGACAAGGCCAACAGCATAGCTCAAGTTTGTCCTTGTGATAGTTGTGTAAATCAAACTCCCTACTATCCTCCTGAACATAGTAGAGTCTTCTATCTCATCTCCAACATCAGCACTCAACTTCACATTTTGCTCCAATGGTACTGAAAGAGGCTTACATGATGTCATACCATACTTGAATAACATATCCAATCCATACTGCCTTTGGGATAGCCATATATCATCATCACATCTGATCACCTCAATACCAAGAAAGTATCTCAACTCACCCAAATCTTTCATCTCAAACTTCTTCTTCAAGAAGTCCTTAACTTCAGCAATCCCATTGTCAGTGTCACCTGTAATAATTAAGTCATCCACATAGATGACTATGATGACCAAACCTGCATCTCCCTTTCTCACATAAAGTGAGCGATCAACATCAAAAATACAAAATCCAATATTGACAAGATACTCTCCAATCTTGTCAGACCATGCTCTAGGTGCTTGCTTCAGCCCATAGAGCGCCTTCTTTAACCTGCACACATATGTGGGATGCTCTAAATCCTCATAACCTACTGGTTGCGCCATATACACTTCTTCTTGCAATTCATCATGCAAGAACGCATTCTTAACATCCATTTGCTGCAAGCTCCTTGGCTGTTGCCAAGGCAATCAAACATCTAACAGTTGCCATCATAGCAATTGGACTGAATGTTTCTTCATAATCTATGCCATATGTTTGAGCATAGCCCTTTGCAACTAGCCTAGCTTTATACTTGCTAATTGAACCATCTACATTATTCTTGACTTTGTAAACCCACTTATAGCTAATAACTTTTTTACCCTTAGGTAGGGGTACCAAGTCCCAAGTCTTATTGGCTTCTAATGCAGCCATTTCCTCATCTATTGTTGTATCCTAATGAGCATGACCAACATCATCCTCAAAACAAGTGGGCTCAACATTCTCAACTAGTTTCACCATGTAAGCATAATGGTGAGTTGCATAACCTTCAAAACCAAATCTTTTAACAGGGTATCTGGCCCTGCTAGATCTACGTACCACCAGATCACTCAATGGAGCCTTTACATTACTATGAGCGCTCTGTACACGTGGTGTCTTGACTAAAGGAATACCAAGCTCATCATCCAAACTCTCTGAACCACTGGAATCTCCGTCAAATCCCAAATGACTGATAGATACATCATTACCATCTAGCACTTTCTTCTTTCCTACAACACTTATAGATTCACCTGAAGATGTGAGGCTACTCCTAAGTCTCCCAGACCAAGGGCTCACTGTAGATATCCAGATGATGTTTCTGGTCCACTAAGACTCTGTGATTCTTTTTTTTCTTTCTGCACATAGCTGTCCTGATCATTATCATCATCATCTAATAATACATCACCAGTAGGTGCATACCAGCTGCCCATCTCATCGAAGATAACATCCCTGCTCACTCTGAACTCACCTGTGACAGGGTTATAACAGCGATACCCTTTTTTCTCTAAAGAATATCTAATAAAAATACATTTTTCAGCCTTTGGATCAAGATTTTTTTGTAGCTCGTTTGGTACATGAACATATGCAACACATCCAAATACCTTCAAGTGCGATACATCAGGCTTCTTGCTAGTAAAGCACTCTTCAGGATTCATCCCATGAACTACAGCTGTGGGAGTTCTATTCATAATGTAGACAACAGTATGGACAGCCTCAGGCAAAAAATATTTAGGCATATTCTTTTTAGCCATTAATGCTCGTGCGACTTCTGCAATATGCCTATTTTTTCTTTCTGCAACCCCAATTTGCTGTGGAGTATACCTACAAATAAATTGACTCTTTATCCCATGAGTCCTCAAGAAGCCAGTAAACTCATTGGAGAGGTACTCTCCCCCTCCATTTGATCTCAAGCACTTCACTTTTAAGCATGTTTCTGTTTCAATAGCTACCTTAAAATATTTGAAGTGCTCAAACACATCACTCTTTTCCTTCATGAACTATACCCATAACTTCCTTGAACAATCATCAATAAATGTGACAAAGTATTTGCTGCCACCAAGAAATACATTCTGTGTAGGCCCCTAAACATCTGTATGCACTACATCAAGTATTTTTCTACTCACTTCTCTGTCATGCCAGAAGGGTTGTCTTGCCTACTTACCAAACTAGCATGCTTCACAGACTTTATGCAATTCTATAACTCTAAAAGAAGGCAACGCTATAACTAATCCTCTGGACTGCATTAATTTCAGCCTTTGCACATTTGCATGTCCAATACGTTTATGCCATATTTCAATATCTATAACTACTCCTTTTCCTTTAGCATACATAGCAGCATCCATTGCAAGAATTCCAGCATCTAAAGTGAACATTCGGTCAACTCTACTTCCTTTTGCGACCAACCTGCACTTATCATTAAAGTCTTGTACAAAACAACCTTTTGCATTGAATCAGACCTGCAACCCCTGCTCTACCATTTGGCCAACAGACACACTAGATTCTTTGTGATTGATGGCACATGTAATACATCTGTCAGAATCTTTGTCTGGCCATTATACAATGACGATCATACAAGGACAAGGGAACCTTTCCAATGTGTGAAATTGGGTGGCATAAATCATCACCTATCTGGACATAACCTAGATTTTGTAAGTCCTGGATCTCTCCAAACCATTCAACATGACTGGTCATATGATTAGATGCACCTGAATTGACATACCATACATCATCATGTGTCCCCTTTCCTGTAACTGCATTCATCATATGTTGCATAACAAACAATCGCTCATTTTTGTCTTCATTTTGTCGTGAAGACGATGCATAGTTTCCTTGCTGCAATTTACCACTATGATTGTCATCTTTCTTAGCATAGCAATGGGCTAGAATATGGCCTATTTTGCCACAATAGTGGCAAATAATAGCAGAATTTCCAGAACCTCTATTCTGCCATCCACCTCTTCCTCTAGAGCTCCCCCTACCTCTAAAGTTTCCTCAGCCTCCTGAAACCCGCATTTCACCAAATTGCTAATTGAACCTATTTTGCTGGTTATCACTAGCATGTCCCATACCATGACCTCTCGAAGAGGATCTACCACATCCCCTTCCTGAACTTGAGTAAAATGCTTGGACCTGTTCACCATTTCTTTCAGATGAATCACCCTGCATATTGATCCCTTTAGTAATCATGAGAGAGATCAGCTCATCAAAATCTGGAAATAGCTTTCATACATATACTAAAGTAACAAATGATTCCATGCCTTCTCATTGTTAAGGCCACTCAGAGTGGATGAAACCAAATCATCATCATCCGGAATTGCATGAATCATTGCTAAAGCATTTGCAATGCTCCTCACCTTCAACACATACTCATTGATAGACATTTTCCCTTTTTTCAAGGCATTCAACTCTTGCTTGACTTGAATCTTTCATTCCTTTGTATTTACTGAAAACATTCTCTCAAAATTTGTCCAAGCTGTATGTGAAGTTTCTGCATTCCTGATATGTCCCAGCATAGTATTATCAATGACTATAGATAGCCAGTACATCACCTTTTTGTCTTTCGCATTTCACTCTTTCCATGCTTTTAACTCATTTGCAAGCGGAGGGATACCCAGCTCTGGCTCCTTTTCTTCACCTGAAACAAACTCATAAAGTCTCTTTCCAATGAGGAAGTTCATCACACAAAACTTCCATAAAGGGTAGTTGTTCTTATCGAGCTTCTCAATAATGGGATTTCCACTGTTCTTTGCCATTATCACAAACAAGGATACAATACAACAAGCTAGTCTTCTGCAATCTTTCACAACACGTGCACAACAATACATCAAGCAACCTTTTTCACTGATTGCTCAATAGTACATGTAATCTGCAATGTGTTTGTAGATAAACCTTATGCTTGCTTCCTGCAAACACCTCAAAAATTACAGATTCGCAATCTGTAACCTACACACCCACTTTTGGTCAATGTAGCCAAAATCATAGTGTACCCTGAAACTGTTGTTTGCAACCTTGCGGCTCTAAAACGGGGCCTGAAACAGCCTCAGATGCCAAAAATAATGGCCTGAAACAACATTCTAAGATTTTTGCTTGACCCTACTTCCAATGCCTCCACAGGCACTATCCAAGAGAGAGAGTGGAAGAATGGGAGAGCTTCTTACCCATTGCTTGCTTGCTCGAACCTTGCTTCTTCTCCTTCACTTTAGCCTTCAAAATCATCCTCTCTCAGTGGCGAGGCTCTAATACCATGTCAATAATCGTGTGATGGGGAGATGTGCTTGAGCTGTTGTGCCAAACACACAAACGCTGTATACACAAGAGGAAGCTCACTCAAGAACACAAGAAGAGAGATGAAGGCCAAAACGTTTTCTTGCTGATTTCTTCTTCTTCTTCCACACGCTATACAATGTACACAAAGTATAGATAAGATACAACATAAAGGAAAGTGGCCTTCTAAGTCAAACAGTGCATAACCGACTACACTAACTGATTGGTGCTATATCTTTTGCCAGTTGTAGGTAGGTGTAACAAACTAAATATAATAAGTGACGAGTCAGTAACCATGTGAGTATCATAATGACCACCAACATGCTAAGTGTAGACATGTAGACTCATCTAGCCAGGCGGTCCATCATCACTGTCCGCATGTGTTGAGCTTGCCATCTCAATAGTTGATAGATTGACAAAAGTTGCACACTTGATCCCAGTCAAAACAACCTATAAGTCATCTAACATTGCTCAACTCTTTATCAAAGAAGTATTTAGGCTACATGGATTTCCAAAGAGCATAATTAGTGACCGAGACTCTAGATTTACCCTTAAGTTTTGGACTTCCTATTCCAAGCAATTGAAACGTAGTTATGCTTCAGTATTGCTTATCGTCCTCAAACTGATGGCCAAACTGAGAGGGTGAACTAGACCAGTCATGAAGATATTCTAAGATCTTGTTGTGGCAAAGAACTGAAATGGTGGATTGAAAATTTACCTTTGATGGAGTTTACTTATAACACTACCTTTCAACAAACAATCAAGATGTCACCATTCCAAGCCTTGTATGGGTAAGAATGTCATACACCTCTAAACTTCTCAGATCCCACTCTGAAAGTAGAGGCTTCTAAGGCTATTCTTGAAGAGATGGACCAACAAATCCAATTGATCTAACATGACATCCAAGCTGCTCAAGATTGAAAAAAATCCTATGAAGATCTTGAAAGATCCATAAGAACATTCAAGGAAGGTGATATGGTGTTTCTAAGGGTATGACTCGAAAAGAGCTCATTATCATTAGGGAAATACAAAAAGCTTAGTTTGAGGTACTGTGGACCATATGAAGTAACCAAAATAATGGGAAGGCAAGCCTACAAGCTTAAATTGCCACCCCATCTCAAGATTCACAATGTATTTCATGTAAGCCTATTGAAACCTTATGTATCAAACCTCGATCATGTGCTAAATGACAAACAAATAGTTATGCCTACCCAAGGAATTTTGGAAATGCAACCCGAGAACAAGGAAAGAACCTCTAAGAAGTAGAATTCTAAGAGAAAACCTAGTACAATGGAAGGATTATCTTGAAGAAGATGCTACATGGATCAATGAGGCAACCCTTGTGAATATGTCCAGTTTCTCTTGAGATGAGGATATCTTGATTTCTCTAAGGAGGGGAGAATGTAATGTACCCATTACTTAGTTTATTTTAATAAACCATGTGCATATACATTCCAAAGAAAATTGATTTATGTTTAATGTCCACACATGGAAAAAAATTACAGAATCTCTACAGGATTTACAGGTAGCACGATTGGTTTGCTAGAATAGTTTGAAATCTCTAATATCATGTTTAGATGACTTGATTCCCACTTTAGATGGATCCAAATATATACGGTGAATTATTTTGAAAGGAATAAGTCGTCCAAGACAAAAGATCGATAAAAATAATGTGATTTATGAAAACTCTTACTTTCTTCTATTTTTTATCACAATTTTTCCCGCGTTGGCTTATTGACCAGATGTGTTCAAATCATTTTAAGTATCTAAATGACTATATTTGAAGTTCATATGACGAAGTTATGATCCAATCAAGTTGCAGGGTAGAAAAAAAATGAAAATAGTAAAAATAAGCATAAGCTTTAAAGCTAAGTGCTAAAAGAAAGTGTTATCTCTTTATAATCAATGATGTTATCGTTCTCTCTTTGCCCCCCCTCTCACTACTATATAAATAGGGGTAGAGTGTCACGTCAAAGACACACAAACATACAATGACCCATGCAAAAGTCTCTCTACTGCTATTGATGTGACGAAGCTTTGTTGCAATCAACCGAGCCTCTCTTTCTCTCTCTCTCTCTCTCTCTCTCTCCAACCCTACACAAAAGTGCTGTTGCCTGAACCCATCAAAGCTTCTTCCATGGCTCCCAAGAGACATCGAGATGCTGAGTGAGGTCATGCTCAGAGAGCTCCCCAACACGAGGGAGTGGTCACTGCTGCTATTGATGGAACTCAACACGATACTGAAGCACAAGAAAAAATTAACCCCGAACCCATTCAAATTGAAGAACCAGCCATCCTACAATAAATCGAGGTTGCGGCGATAAACTATATTCACGATGGATGGTCAAATGAAGATAATCAGATTACTTAAGAAAAGGGTCACGATTAGTTAGAACTTACTTAGAGTTGTAAAAGCACGTTAGCATTATTGAATGCTTTTTAGAAAGGAATACGAAATTGATGAAGGGGATAAATTCTATGCATCGCATTGACAACTGTGTTAAAATGTCGTATGGTTATGACTGCTTTTGAATTTGTGAATGATGAATTATGGCTCTTATGATTCCAGGCTTGCAAAGCCAAATGAATTGTGGATTGTGGTAATTTGGGACATTGGGGTCCCTAACCCAATACTCCCTTACACTTTTGGAGCGTGGAAAGACTCACTTGTGGGTGGGGGTCCTACCCTCCCCAGGGAGGTAGGTGTTTTTGGTTTTTGATCACTCGAGCACTTGAGAGGGTAAAGGGTCAAGTGGTAAGTGCCCCTATTATGTAGGATGACGCCTGAGGCTCACGAAAGCTTAGAGGGACTCTGAGCCAGTAAATTCCCTGTTGACCGTGGATGGAGTGTGATCACATACAGTCCAATCCCGAGGGATTGGAAGGTCCTATCCTAGGTTGAACCGTGTCTTTCTGTGCAAAGGGTTTTGTATCACTCTGCAGAGTGATGGTGAAATAAAGTATCTGATTTTTGAATTTTTGGTTATGTGCTAAAGATCGATTTTAATGACCCAATTTAACGGGGTAATAAAAGGAAGCTGGTTTTATATGTCCAAACAGTGTGGTAGTATGCTTTGCTAATTCGAAAACTAAGCAAACCCATTAAGGAAAGTGGAAGGCTTCGACCCTGACAATTGGATGCTTGTGGCTAGGTGGACTCGATAAGTCATTAGATAGAGTTGATTAAAACGTGACCCTCCCAATACTGGTAGGATTAGTTACCAGGTTTAACACCATTTTAGGGGCGGAGCTGAGATTTTATGTTATGGGTAGGGGGATCGAGTTACACTCTCCCTTGTCTCTCACTCTCTTTGAACGAAGTGCAGTGTTAACCTCACTCCTACCTTTGATTGATTACAAAGTGGTCTTTCTTAGGTGGGCGTTAGATTTATGTTAGGGGCAACTTTTCCATGCTTCCCCTATGAAGTAGAACTGAGATTCCCATGTTCAACTAAGTCCAAGGTTTTTCATGGGGAGACGGGATGGTGATGTGCATGGATGTGAATTTCAGTCGACTACTAGAGGACTCCTCTAGGTCTGTTGGAGGAGGCACCTCACAATAAACCTGATATAACTTTTGCTAGAGAGCTTCAATTGATAATCTTTTTTATTCAAATTGAAGCTTCAATTGATATAACTTTTGCTAGAGAGCTTCAATTGATATAACTTTTTCTAGAGAGCTTCAATTGATAAACTTTTTTGTTCAAATTGAAGCTTACTTTTCCTCTTCAAATGAGGCACTTCATTTTGCAAATTTTTTTAAGAGAGAAAAATTTACTGCAATCTAAAGTTGTCTGATAGAAATTGTCTAGGACCTATCCCTATTTGAATGACCTTGTGGGAAACTTGTTCATTAAATTTTAACCATGTTTAGTCATATAAATTCACTATGTAAGCTAAGAGAAGACTATAGGGCAGTAAGAGATAATTTTTTATGAAAAATTCTCAAATTTAGAATGCATTCAGCTACCTTAAGCCTTCACTAATGAGACATTTGTAAGGTTGTTGATGAATCCTTCTAATCCAAGTGTAATCGGGTCCAAGCACCACTACCACCATAGAGTAGAGGGCAGCCATACATAGAGTTGACACAAGTGGACATTGACATCCTATTCTACAGTCAGTGTCTAATGTATAGAGTTTGTTATAGTCAAAGCCATAAAAATAGACACCAACATAATTAATCAAGAAAATACCCAAATGTGTATTGCTAGATGAATCTATTATAACAATCTCAACATAGATGGAAGTAATAGTTGCAAAATACTCAAGAACAATCAATGGAGGAATAACAAAATCTCATAAACTCAAGACAAGGAGTGATACATAGACAAGGGTAGTACTAATGCCATAAATCGTGACTCAAGGCATACAAAAGAGACAACTCTACTACTGTTACAGCACTCAAGATGCAAGGGGACACACAAAAAATCTAGCAGTTGAGCTTCGATCCCTCTAATATTGTTGTAGCACTCAAGATGCTAGTGCAAGGACTGGTCAAAGGGACACATAGAAAATCTAGCAATGCTTTGATCCCTCGATCCTCTCATAAACCTTTTTCTTGGGCAGGTCTCTTCTTTATATAGCCTATTACCTACTACAATATTCCCTCCATCCATGTGCCATGTCAATGATCTTTAACTACTCCTACACTAGTAGACTCGTAAATGTACAACTAGTGGCCCTTACTTTAAATGCCACTACTATCGCCACCTTTAACACAAGCACACATAGTGAACTCAAACCCATAGAATTACTCATTGATGTTGCCATGATCCTCTATGTCATGCACATCGTCGTGCTAGATTTGGTCTTTGTGCAGAGGTGGGATAAGGAGGGCTAAAGGAGGGATGGGAGGTAGTAAGGGGTGAGGTGGGTTGGGGTTGGGGGAGGCTAGAGGCAAGGTGTTGTTGGGCAAGGAGGTTGGGGTCGCAATGGGGGAGATGGGTTGTATTGGAGGCGGTGCTACTACAACCAAAGATCCATCCAAATCTAAAGGGGAGACTGTGAGACATTGTGGAAGATGAGCTCGATTGTGAGCTTTTCCAAGTTGATGGCTCCAAGCCAGATTTGTTGCTAGAGCTAGTCACACTCAAATATAATCCTCACAAGGTGGGCCTCTAATCCTTCAAGCTTGAGTTTATGCATGGACCCGACAGTCAAGAGGGTATGGATGCAATACCATCACTTGAGGGAGAGGGATTTAGATTTGTTCAAGCAACATGTAGGGGACCTGGAGCTAGTTAATAGTGGCCAACTTCATGATATCTAGGATGGGAGTAGAGGGGTTTTCAAATATTAGATCATCCGAAATAGGATCTCTTTCTCCTTGATCCTTTCTTGGATAATTAGGATTTTGGGACTCTCATCCTTGATCTAGGATAAGTTCCTTCTTGACTCTAGCTTTGTGATGGAGGCAAGCACTCTCACGACATTTTAGTGGAGGGCAAGGGTTGACTGGGATGGGGAATACCCACCTTCTTCATGTCTCGGTGTAGTACCACTATGCAGACATAGTGTGAAAAACATGGAATGCATCATCATCTCACTTTTATTGATCTAGAGAGTCAATGTCATCTTAGTCATTAGTGCTAGTGTCCGTGAATATTGGATTTTTGGGCAAGTTTAGCCTATTTTTGATATTTTGGATGTTATTTCTTATAAATATCCTAAAAAGCTATGGAAACTTCTAGAGTAGGGTGGCATGCAAAAAGCAAGTTTCTTTTTCAACTAGTTTGGGTAGATTTCATGCAGAAAGGAAGGACTTGCAAAATCATGTGTGGTGTGATTATAGTTTACAGGCAGCAAACATCACTCCAAACTAAAAGAAGAAGGAGTTATTTGGAAGAATTTTCGTCATGTGTCCTAGGGTTTTATCCCCCTTTTGGAACCAATAGAACCATCAGATTTGTGGTCTAAGCAGCAAAGAAGAAACTACTATTTTGATGCACGTTTTTGGGCTACAAGGGAGCTCCAGGAGATCTAATGCTTGGAGATTGCTTCTGAGTAGTGCCAAACAAGGAATTTTAGGTTCTATCAATACATAATGCTTTGATTCATTGTGCTTTGTCTTTATCTTGTGTACCTCTTGTCTATTCTGTTTCTTCTCTTCTATCTCCTATTCTCTATTTCCTTCTATATATGATCCACTAAATTTTGACTAAAACCCCTCCAATAATGTAATCATAGTTTACATGTAGAAAACAACACTCCAAACTGGGAGAAGAAGAAGGAGTGACCAGGAACAATCCTGACCAAGTGTCTTGGAGTTTTACCCCCCTTTTTGTAGCCAATGGAACCATAAGATTTGTGGTCTAACTTGTTACAACTATGTATATCATCTCTCACTTGACTTGGGTCTTACCTATATATACTAACTCTACATCAATATGAATCATTCTTTGGGAGCATGTCTTGTGTATCTCTCTCGTACTCTCTCTCTCTCTCAACATGGTATATATCATCTCTCACTTGACTTGGGTCTCACCTATATATACTAACTCTACATCAATATGAATCATTCTTTGGAAGCATGTCTTGTGTATCTCTCTCGTACTCTCTCTCTCTCTCAACATAACTAGCATAGAATAAGCTACTATTTTGATTCACATTTTTGGTCTACAAGGGAGCTCCATGAGATCTAATGCTCGGAGATTGCTTTTGAGTAGTGCTAGTGGAGCCCCAAGAGGAACACCAAGGAAAAGGGAACTCTCTTGTAAGAAAATCTATCTTGTAACATCAACAAGCTTGTTTATCATGTTTCATATGATCACAATGAAGAGAAGAACACTAGGCACAACAAATCTTCATACAGCATCATGTAGATCTCCCACGGATTTGATAAAATCAACCATATTCTTCAATATCTTCACAAAATCCATCAATATAACAAAGAAAGCAAAGGAATACACCATCTTTGAATGGAAATACATCACATAGTATTCATCTTCAAAGTCTTCTCTCTCAATCTCTTATATACAATCACTCTGTTCAGTAGAATTGGCTATCTCTGACTCTCTCTCTCTCTCTCTCTCCATCAATAATACATCATATCCTCACTACAATCTCTCAAAATCACTCTCAATAATCCGTCTTAGGTCGTGGATACCCCTCCCAAGAGGTATGTCTAATATGAAGAATCACCAGAGCCACTACAGTGTCTTTTCATAGCTCACTACTGTCACTTCACTCTAGTCTTCACTTGAGTCTTCAGCAGCTACTTCTTTCACTTCTTTCAGCTCTTTTGCACTTGTATTCGCCTCTTTCCAAAGCTAGAAAACTTTCCCAAGCTACACTCTCATCCATCAGAACACATACAGAAGCATATAGAACAGTCACAAAACAGTACCAGAACAGCTATAGTACATAACAAAACAGAACAAAAATAGAGGCTCTAAAGAAGACCTACAGAAGGTTACAGAAGGTCATCAAAACCACATAACTCATACTCAAACCATTCCAAACTCTCACAAACCACTCAATAAGCTTTCACAAGATCTCAATCTTCATCAATCAATACTCCATCCCTCCTTACAGAAGACAATCAGAACAAAACAAACCAAAACAGAACAAAACAAAAGGTATACAAGACCAATCAGAACCTATCAGAGCATCACAGAACCACATATCTCCACTGATAAACATCATGAACTTCCAAAACACAATCAATATCATCCAAAACACTCTCAAACCACTTCTAAACCAATCAATCATCTCATAAAATCAACCATTCAGCTCTCAAAAACAACAAAAAACAAGTCATTTCAACACTCAACATATCCCCACACTTAATAAGGAAGCGTCCTCGCGACCCAGGAAAAAGGGAATACAAGTTCAGGTAAAAGCTCAACTTTAATCTTCAATATGTCTTCAAAAAGAATCCATCCACCACGACCTCAACTTATAGCCTGTTTTTGATATAAAAATACAAAGAAAAGAAAACCCTTTATACATTAACACCACTTATCAAACTAAAAAATCACAACAAATTTATAAAGGATATAAGAGTTTTCTTCTTCTTCATCAGCATCAGCGTCAACTCTGCAACCACGACCCCAACACCACAATTCTCCAAAATGTAGCTCGCACAAAAGCCAATCCAATAGAAAACCACCACGTTCATTTTACATAAATGAACTCACAACACAAACACTACACACAACACAACCATGTGAATGACTCCTCCAAAAAGAGAGATTTTTATTAAAAAGCATCCATCATACATTGGAAAGGTATCAATGAAGATGATCCCTCTTGAAAGATTGATGTTGTCGGAAACGATCCATAGACAAGGATTCATCTACAAAGGTTTTGGGAGGATTTTGAAAAAACTGAAGACAGCACATCCTTTCCAACTAGACCAGGTATCTGCTAGGCAAACAAAGGGCATGAAAATACAATATATCCAGCTGCTGGGAATCAATGCTCACATTGACATTCATGCACAACTTTGGAATAGGCTTGGAATCATTATGAGAGTGCCTATGCATATACGCCATGTACCAAGCAAAGTGAGCAGTTAATCTCAGTGAAGGATCTGCAGACTGTGAATACTGCTGAACATAGTTCTGATAAGCTTGACTGGCAGCTGTCCATTCTCCTAGAATTACTGGCCAATTAATCTGAGGGCCTGTAAGGGAATCATTCGAACTCCATCCCCTTCTTCTGGAAATCTGATTATCAAACCCATCACAGTCACTAACCAACTGAGGTGGTTGAGATATAGAAGTGTTAGGTGAGGGAAGTGGAATAAGAAAAAGTGGATGAAGTGAGGGATAGGCAAAATCATAAAAGGAAGAAAATGTTAAAGAAGGAGTGGCAGAAATTTGTAGGGAATCACTAAGGAAGGGTGTTAATTGATAAATAGGAAATGTGGAGGGTACATGAATGGATGGAGAAGGACAGGGTGGAGAAGGGGAAAATACCCTATCCTCAATAAAGGAACAGTATGTAAAAATGGGAGTTTGAGGGAAAGATGAAGGTTGGAAAAGAAGGGGTAAAATAGTGATGGAATTAGATTGACAAAGGGAAAGATATAGAGCATATCGGTGAGCCATTTGTTGGTAATAGAGGAGGGTAGGAACAGAAGGTCCTAAGAGAGATCGTCTATGATAGGCATCAAAGAAGGTAGCATCAAATGGATTATGTTTTGAAAGATAGGCTAAGAGATCCATCCTCAGTTGATTAGTACTCTGGGCATAAGTAGGGGCTGTGTTTTGTCGTTGATTCAAGACCACAGAATCAATCATGGGATGCTAGGAATTATTATGACAATCAGCCACTTTGGAGGAGTAACCCTGGAACATGTCAGCTATGCGCAACTCCAAATGGTTGACATACAAAACAGCTTGTAGAACCACATCCCCCATATACCATGCCATGTCCACCTCATCTGGAATTAACAAGTCTCCTCGTAGATACATGTATGACATCAACATGGTATCTGGCATGACAGAATCTTCAAACACCATCCTTACAACCTCTGTCAACAACTCAGCAGTTACCAAGCCCCACTCCATCCATCCTCTGGAAGAGGTAAATCCATCGTGGAAAGCTTCATGTAGAAGACCAGCTTCTGTAAGTGGTAGTGGACAAAGAAAGAATGGTCTGGTGGAACATATTCCTGAAACTACTCAAATGTAGACCATAACAAGTCCATTCTGGACTGCAATCTTTCCACTTTATCTTGGAATAGAGGGCACAAAGTAGCCTGTCTCTGAAGAGCAGCCAAGTCCTGCTGTGAAAGAGAAGGAATCAAGGGAACATTAGGGCTTGGAGGAACAGACCAGGATTTTGCCAGTTGATCTTGCAACTGCTTGATTTGGGAGGCTTGGGATGCCACTGTGGCATTAGCAATCTATAAAGCTGAAAGTTTGTCATCTAAGAGAGTTTGGAACTCCTGGATGTCTCTGGACATCCTCTCCTTCCGCTGAAAGGCTAGTAACCTGGGAGAGAGCCTCTAGTAACTATAGCTTCAAAGAAGAGATCTCATCGATTTGGGTGGCAACCAATTGGGTTTGTTGTTCCATTTTCTTAAACAAATCTGCTAGGGTATCCTTAGCAGAGGCTAACTCAGATGTTGCCTTATGCAACTGGTCCTTAGACTGCATGAGTTCTTCATAAAAAGACGCGTACAGCTGTTGAACACAGGCTGTCTCACTGACAATTCAATGGAACTTTGAATATCTTTACAGAGGAAAGGAATTGCATCTCCTGAGACTAAACTGTTGAGGGAGGGAACTGAGATGTCCAATGATCCTTCTCGATGTGCTCGGAACAGGTTATTACAAGTGAGATACCCAGGGAGATCACTGCTAGACGTAGCAGGAATGGGCATTGAAGGAAGTACTGAAGGAGCTTTATCCGTTACCCGCTTCAAGTGTTTGCGCTGTATGACTAGGGGAGGCAGAGAATCATCATCCTCTATGTCAATAGGTTTTGACTCATCTGAAGGTGGAGGAGGAGGTACTGGATCTGATGGAGGAGGTGGAGGCACAGTCCTCTGTAAACCTGAATAGGTCAAGAAGGCAGACAAATATGATCCATATGTGACATTGGTAACATTACCCCTGGTGACTTTGACGAAATGTTGATCCATTTTAGTGAGGAGGTAAGTGCTCCAATCAATAGCAACTCCTTTCAACACCATCCTGGAAGCTGTGAAAAGCTCTTTGGACAAATACTGGGATGGCATTTTGGCAGGCATAAACCTGTCCTCGAGAAACTGACAGACCATCTTCCATACGGGATCAGTGATCATGGAAAAGGAAACTCCTGAAGAGTTGATCACCTTCTTAACATCCAGTATTTCCCTTGTCTGCTTTTGCAACAGCTTCAAAATCTCTTCATTAGAGAAAAGCTGACGAGTGGTAACAAAAGGTTCACCTTTGGAGGGAAGAGACAGAGCCTTCCCTAAGCCTCGAGGGGTCAAAGTCATAGAAATTCCCTGGACTAGTCCTGTCTTCTTGCTGTAGGAGGCCAGAAACTCATCACATAATGACGGATCCTTTGGAAGCAATGGAAAAGAAGTAGCCACAAAAGCAGCGAGTCCCGCCTTCATGAAAGGCTAAAAAATGAGTAGGGAAGAGTAATCCCTACTAACTAGTGGGACGTACTGGATAGGGGGAGGAGCGTGAGAAGGCGCCATTCAGATGGTTACACACACAGCACAAACACAGACAATCAAGGAGAATGCCTGCAAAGCAACAGACAAAAAAAACCAAGGATAAGAGAACAACCAAAACAATAAAACGTAACTCAACCAACTAACCCCAAGCAAACCACAGCCTAGAAAAAAATTCGACTTGACCTTTAGACATATGCGACCGAAAGCTTCATGCTATGCATCAAACAAACACCCAGAGCCCCGTATCAGGCAAGAAAAGAAAAAACTACACACCGTACCCTTAACCGTAACAAAGACACTAAACCAAAATATTACCACAACCTACACACATCAAGACCACAACTTTGATAGACCAGTGTTTGACCATGGAAATAACGCTAATGCCTGCGCATACCCATCCCACGAAACCGGGTTCATTAAAAAGGGGAATGAAGTGCAGTGAGGGGGGATTAATTTAATGAAGGGTTTATTTTAAGAAATTATTAAGAATGGGTGAATTTTTATTAAGTGATAAACCTTAGCAAGAAAAGGGCGGTTCCTTCTTATAAATTTAATTACCAATTATTAAGTGAAAACGATGCATTAATTCGAATCCTGGACTTCGATACCCAGACTGGGTCTCTAAATGCAAGTTCATTGATTACAAATTAAGGTGATGTGGAGCGCTTTTTTGCCAACGCGTGCTCTTGTGACGGCTGGTTCATTTTAATTAAAAATTAAAGTGCCTCTTTAGCGCACGTAGCGCGTGCTAAGTGAACGGTGGGTTTATTTTAATTTAAAAAATATGTGTGTGTAGCGCGAATGTGTGTGGAAACTATGGGTGAATAAATAGGTCATTTTAACAATTAAGTTGTGATTAAGGGAGAAATGAAAATAAATAAAGCACATAAAATAAATACCTGGAAGGGGTGTGTATGTAATGCCTAAATGCGCACGGAATAGTCCCCCAAAAGGAGTGAATCCAGGAAAAGAAAAGTAAAGACCACTGACGAAACAACAAAGAAAACACCTTAGTGGGTGTGTTGATTTTTTTTAAAAAAATTTGTAATTTGTGATTATTTATGGTTGCTTTTTGTTTTTGTGGTTGTTTTGTGTTTTTTTTTGTTTTTTTTATATTTTTTAATAATAATAATAATAATGAAATCAAGATATATAGCACATGAATATGTAATGAAGGGAAAAAATGAAAATTCATCCATGGAGGAAATATCCACAACTTAGGTTAATAAAATTAGGGTATTATTATTTTAATTTTTAATTTTTTTAAAGAATATTTGGCCCGTGTATGACAATATTTTGAAGTGAGAAATTAATGGAAAAATTTCAGGGGTGGGTGGAATTTTGTAGATTTTTTTGGATTTTTTTTATATTTTTATTAATTTTAAATGAATTTTATGCATTTGGTAGGTCATTGTGAATGACTTGTGAATTTTCTTTTGTTTTTTTTTAAGTTTTTTCTTTAGTTTTTTTTGGCAAATTTTCACCTGACAAATATTCCAAACTATGGCAGAAATATGGGGAAATTTTTAGAATTTTTTTTGTATTTTTTTTTGGAATTTAAATGAATTTCTTAAAAATTAACTAAGTCAAGTTAGTCCTAATAAGTCAGGTAAGTCAGAGTAAGTCAAGTCTGGTCTAGTCAGGTTAGTCAGGGTTGATTAGGGTAGTCTGGGTTAGGTAAGTTAGGCTAAGTAAGTGCAAGTTAGGTTAGTCTGGGTTAGTCTAGGTTAGTTAGGTTAGGCTAAGGCAAATCTAACTAACCTAGGTTAGGCTAACTAACCTAGGGTTAGTTAGGAGGGTGGAAACTAACCTAAGATAGGTTAGTGAACTAACTAGAGTTAGGTTAGGAGACCCAAGTCTAGTTAGGTTAGGCTAAGGGTTAGTGTTAGGGTTAGGGTTAGGCTAAGTCCAGTTAGGTTAGCCAAACTAAAGTTAGATTAACCATCGTAAGGTTAAATTAACTAAGTGAAGGTTAGTTGAACTAATGTAAGGTTAGTTGAACTAATGAAAGGTTAGTTGAACTAATGTAAGGTTAGTTGAACTAACCTCTGATTGCAATTAGGGAGGAGAAGGAGGGGGAGGAGGAGGTGGTGGATGAAAGGACGGCGGCGGCGGCTTCGTCGGCGGCGGCTGCTGCTGCTGCAAGACGACGAGTGGTGGCCGGGGCGGAGAAGGGCGGGGACGGCAACGGCTGGAGGCGTGTGCGACAGGGCGGCGGCGAAGGGCTGGAGGCGTCGGCATCTACGACGGCGGCTGCTGGAGGGTTCAACGGCGGCGCTGGAGGGTGGACGCGAGGGGGCAGAAGAGGCAATGGAGGGAAGGAGCCGCGATGGAGGGAGGAGGGAGGAATGGAAGGGAGGGGGAAGAAGGTAGAGGGAGGAGGAAGGAGGAAGAGAGGGAGGAAGAAGGGAGGGGATGGAGGAAGAAGGGAGGCACAGCAGGTGGGGGAGATGGGGGGAAGGGTCGGGGAGAGAGAAAGAGGGGTAGGAGAGAGAAAGAGGGGAGAGGAAGAAGAAGAGAGAGAGAGAAAAGAGAGAGAGGGGGAGGGTGGTTGAGATTCAGGGGGAAGGGGGGGGGGGGGGGGAGAGGGTGTCCATTGGGGGGAGGGGTGGGGTCCATGGGCGGGGTGCCCAAGGGGCGGAAAGGGGGGTAGGGGAGGAAGATGGGCAAGGGCCCAAACGGGGAAAATGGGCGGGGGGTCCCATAAAGGAGAGGTGCACCCCCCCGGTCCCGCGCATGTGCACGGGGTGGGGGTAAAAAAATTTGCCGTGACAGAAGTGAAAGGGTGCCTGGATGTGGGGACGGAGCACGCGGACATGACCGGGGCGCATTAAAACGCGTAAAATTGAAAAAGGGCGCGTTCACGCGCGGGATATAGCACGTACAAACTCATAAAAATAAAGAAAATTTAATAACTCCCAATCCGGACGTCAAAACGAAATGACGGAAAAACAAAAAGTGGGCAAGACGACAAGAGGAAGACGGGAAAAATATGCGACGGAGGTTCCGGGAGGGGTAAAGGGCGGTCACATGTAAAAAACACAAAAAACGAACCAACAAACACAATTAAAAATTAATATCGAGAGATCCGTGCATCAGAACGAGGTGTAGCAAAAAGGAAAAATGTGCAGAAAGACGTGCCCGACAATCCTATCACATCCAAATATAGTTCCGACTGAGATAAGATGCATTCACATGGGAAAAACCCAAAAAACAAACCCGAAAATGGGATCGGAAATTAATATGGGACGAACCGTTCACCGGAATGACACGTAGTAAAAAGAAAAAATGTCCGCAGGAAGGGGTGGCACAAGGATGTCATGTTAAACTGCAGTTCCGGTGGAAGTTAGGAGGGGTTCACATGCGAAAGACACCAAAAATACACCCGAAAACTCATTGAAAAGTTAATAATAAAAAATCCAGAAGGCGAAAGAGGGGGGAGGAAAAAGGAAAAAGGTGGGAGAAAGAACGGAGGACACGGCTGTTAAATCAAATTGGAATTCCGATGCAAACAGGGCAAGTTCACATGGAAAAATGTCAAAAAGACGCACGAAAAAGTCTTAAAAAACTGAAAAATTAATATTGGACAAACCGTGTATCAGAATGACTCGGAGTAAAAAGGAAAAATGTCAGGGGAAAAGTGATTGTCAGGGCTATGACATCAGATCACGGTTCCAAAGCAAGAAAAGCGCGTTCATATGAAAAATCGGCTAATTTATAGAAAATGCTTCAAAAATTAATAACTCAAAAATCATGCACCGGAACAGGGGTAGGTAAATAGGAAAAATGGTAAGTTCAAAGAGAGGAACAGGGCTATAAGGTTGGATTTGGATGTCGGTGAACGTAGGGTGCGTTCACATGGCAGGACAACAAAATCAGGGAATGAAGGAAAACTGCAAGGGAACAGCCCCAAGGGTGGGTGGAAAATGAACGAATGGGTGGGAAGGGCCCCCATCAGGGTAACAGCAAGTCATGGCATACATGCATGAGCAGGCTGAGGCATATGCAGAAGGGTATGCAATGTAGACGCGCAGGGACGCATCCCCACACTTAAGACCTTAATGAATAGGGTTAACCGAACAACAGGGACCTAGGACCACGCCACAGACCATCCACCAACGTCCCCACACTTAAAACATGAACGTCACTGAGAAACAAAAGTTGTAGGGTTAGAAAAACTTGGCCCATTTTGTCAAGAAGCAAGGTTGAGTGTCGATGGCACGTCCTGTATTGTTGTCGGCTGCTAGAGGTATCAAGGCATCTTCTCGACACACATCCATCATGGCAGGAAACATGTGGCAGCACCCAAGTAGGTAGCTGATGGAAAGAATCGCAGGAAATTCATTGATGATGAGGGATATTGCGCTCAACGCACAATCACTCATAGGGAATGAAAGAACAGTCACTCACCCCATGACTAATATCACTCGAGGAATAATGATTGAAACCCATATCTCATACCCGGTTTAGGAATCGACAAGGGGATGGTGCAAAGGGAGTATGCCAGGGTGCACAGTTGATGGTGCATTAGTGCGTCCAACCCGTCTGGCATAAGTGCAAGGAGGAAGGCAAGGGAGCCTTACAAGGCAGTGTGCAGAACAGGGTGACATGTCCTGTGATGATGGTAAAGACCCATCCCGTGGGTGCATAGGGAAACGGGAACATACCTAACTCCAAGTGTCGTAACGTCCGTCAATCTCACCTCTCGGTAATTGATTGAGGACACTCCAGTCACACTCAGCCCACCCTCTGTCTCACGCTCTGTTGAAAAATACAGGAGGGCAGCCTTTTCCTGAAACCCATTGATGTAATCCTCACAGTCACTTATGCAAAGGTTGTATGCCTTGTGCGCATTTAATGGTGCAACTATGCATCCCGCCCTGTGCCGGCATACGGTGCAAGAAGGAAGGCCATGGAGCCTTATGGTGCAGTGCACAGAAACAAATTGTGCTTTGTGCATTGAGAGGCCCATCCTGTGCGTACAACACTTCATTCACACTTCTCACCTCTCATTTGATTTGAAGGGAAAAGACTGGTCACTCGGCCCACCCTCTGTCTCACACTCTGTGGATAGTTATAGAGGGCAACCCATACTCACGTCCCCATCCGGTTAGGATGAAAGCTCACCTCACTCAATTGTTTGTCGATGAAGATCGCGTCATCAGTTGTTGAAGAGGCGTACCCAGGGAGATAGCCATCAAATCGAACATTGTGTTGGATAGGAACATGTCGTCTACTAGAGGACAGTTAGACACTCTGCAGAGAGACCCAGGATACAGCATACCAAGGGAGGTAGCTTCGGAATTGGATCCTAGAAATTTCAAGTGATGAATCCACTTTCTGGACTGCTGGGTGTTACCACGTTTTCCACAGCCAGCTTCTCGCCCAAGGGTGTGTGCCACCTTTTCTTGGAACGAGGCCTGCTATGACAGGGAATTACTTCCTTTTCTCTCATAACAGTTTTTTTTTTCTTATTTTTTCCTTTTTTTTCTTCTTTTTTTAAAATAGATTTTTTGTTTGTTTTCCCCTATTCCCGAGGGTGTTTCCACCTTTTCTCGAAGAATAGGTCGTCATGACAGGGACCTAAGTCCTTTTCTCCCATGACCGATATGTTTTTTTTTTCTTTCTTTTTTTCTTTTTTTTCTCTTCAAATTAAACAAGGGAATGGTAGAAATACCATTTGTCAGAACCCACCTCGCCACTGTCGCTGGTGGAAAATAGAGGATAAGAAATCAAGGCTGGAAGGTAGGGTTGAGGGGACAGAGGGTTGCGTCCATCTCATCAGGAGTGACTGAAGCACGGCTATCAGAAGTAGCATCATAAGAAGTAGAGTGCTGCGCCAATGAGGGAAAGGATCAAGTGACCGTAATTGTCAAGATCCCCAAGGAGGGAAGTACTTCTTCAGGCGATATCCATTAATCAGGAAGGGATCATCAGAGGCATCAACGGTCTGCACTTGGACAGAGCCATTAGGGTTGACGGCAAGTACCTTATATGGGCCCATCCACCACTGTTGAAGCTTGCCAGGAAACTTGCCAAATCGTGAATCATAGGCTAGGACCAAATCACCTTCTTTGAACTCCTTGTGCTTGATGAAGCTATCATGGTAAGCCTTACGTCGAGCTTGCGTGGCTTCCATGCACTGTAGAGCCATCCTGCAAATTTCATCCAAACATTCCAGGTGCAGGAGACGGCGTTACAGTGAATCATCGTCCCCCAAACGCTCTTTGATAGCCACTCTCAAAGAGGGTAATTCCAGTTCAACAGGGAAAATAGCTTCTGTACCATACACCAGCTAGAAGGGTGTCTGTCCTGTTGCTGCTTTATGAGAGGTTCTGTACGCCCAGAGGGCCTCTATAAGTCGATCATCCCAATCACGACGATGTGCGGCAATTGTTCTTGTCAGAATCGAGCAGAGGATGTGATTGGTGACTTCGACTCTGCCGTTGGCTCTAGGGTAATAAGGAGTGGACTTGCGATGGCGGATCTTATACAGCTCTGTCAACTCTTCCATGACTTTGTTAAGGAAATGAGTGCCTCTGTCACTTACCAGCTCCAAAGGACTGCCAAAATGGGTGATGATATTCTCGTATATGAACAAGGCCACGCTGTTACCATCGTCCCGCTTTAGGGCTTTAGCTTCACACCACTTTGTAACATAATCCGTACATACAAGGATGTATCTATTTTGTTTCCTTCTGGTGAGAGGGTCGATTGGGCCTACGAAGTCAATGCCCCACTTCTCAAACGGCTTCAGGGGAAGGACAGGTTGTAGTGGCATGGCATTTGTCTTGGTGGGTTTCTCCATACGCTGACAAGCATCATATCTTTTACAGTAATCATAGGCATCCTTATGAAGGGTAGGCCACCAGTATCTTGCTAGCAGAGCCTTCCTAGCTGTAGCTTCTCCTGCAAAGTGACCTCCACATGGCTCGTCATGGAAAGCCTTCAGAACAATCCCAATCTCATCTCCTGCAACACATCTTCGGAGCACTTCATCTTTGCCTTTCTTGTACAATGCACCACCTCTAGCAGGGTGTAGGGGGCTGATTCTAGCATAAGCTTCTTCCTTTCCCGACTAGAGATACCAGGAGGATACTGTTGGGTTTCCAGGAGATTGGCAATGTCTGCATACGAGGGAGTTATAGTTTCTACCAGGAATAGGGAAGCATGAGGGAGGTCTGGATCATCCTACTCCTCGTTTGCAGTTTGTGGGATACGCGACAGATGATCAGCCAAAACATGGGAAAGACCAGGCTTAGTAATCACCTCAAAGTCGAACTCCTGGAATAGAAGGAGCCATCTCATCATTCGTCCTTTCACATCTGCTTTGTTCATCAGGAAGGACAGGGCCTCATGATCCACATAAAATTTAAAGTGGGTGGATAGGAGGTAGTGGCGAAACTTCTCTAGGGCAAACACCATTGCCAAGCACTCCAGCCCTGTCACTGTATAGTTCCGTTCCCTATCAGTGACTTTTTGGCTTGCGTAATAGTTTGGTTGATCCAGCTTTGAGGAGCCCTTTTGGCATAGGACTGCGCCTAAGCCTTCAATAGATGCATCAGTATGTACATGGAACTCCTTCGTCCAATCAGGAGGCTGCAGAATGGGTGCCTCAATCAAACACTGCTTCAGAGTGTGGAAGGATTTGTCACATTCTTCTGTCCAAGTAAACTCTGCATCTTTCCTCAGAAGCTTGTGCAAGGAGGTTGCCTTTGTTGCAAAATGGGCTATGAACCTTCTGTAGTAACCCACATGGCCTAAGAATCCCCTCAACTGTTTGAGGTTGGTGGGTGCTGTTAGAGCTACGATCTTTTCAATCTTTGCAGGGTTTATTGATATCCCTTGTGCAGAGACAATGTGGCCCAACAGAACTCCAGAAGAGACCCCAAATATGCATTTGTCGGGGTTGAGGGAAATCCCATACTCCCGGCATCGGTCAAAGCATTGTTCCAAATTTCCCTAGTGTTCACGGATCAAACTATAGACACAGAAGTCATCCAAATATACCTCAATAAAGTCGTGCAAATGATTTTGAAATGCGGCCATCATGACTCGCTGGAAAGTAGCAGGGGCATTGTAGAGTCCAAACGGTATCACTCGGTAAGCATAGGTCCCCCATTCTGTGGTGAAGGTTGTTTTGGATTGGTCCTCTTCTGCTATCTGCACTTGGTTGTATCCGCTGAATCCATCTAGAAGGGAATAAAGCTCATGTCTTGCCACTGTGTCCAACAGTTGGTCTGTGAAAGGGATAGGAAAGTGATCCTTCTTTGTCTTGAAATTGAGCTTGCGGAAATCCACACATATACGAAGCTTGCCATTCTTCTTGGGTACAACCACGATGGGTGAAACCCATTCACTATTTTCCACTGGATAGATGAACTCCGCTTCCAGAAGCTTCAGCAGCTCTGCTTTCACCAATGTGGAATAATTCGGGTTCATTCGCCTCTATCGTTGCCATACTGGCTTGGCATCAGGCTCCAAGTCAATATGATGCTGACATATTGTGGGATCGATCCCCTTTAGGTCTTTGTAGGACCACGCAAACACGTCAAAATTCTCTTTCAACAAGTTGTACAAGGTTGACAACTCCTCTTCTGGGAGGCTGCTATCCACCTTCAAGTGGCGTTCAATGCCATCTGAATCCACAAAGGTTAACTGCCTTTCACCTTCTACTTCACGGATGAAGGTCCCGCGGAGTGCCTCTAGATACAGATTCGACTCCTTCAAGGGAGTGATGTCCTCTTCTGATGTCCCACTAGAACCAACTTCTTCTTTTGGTGGAGACTTAGGTTGTTCCTTAAGATGTTGAAATGGGATTAGAGCCATTTCGGATTTGGTTTCAAAATTAATTACCTCTTGGCTTGAAGACTCATCTTCTGGTGACGCATCCAGGAACGTCACATAACAGGGACCCTCTGATTTCTGTTGGGTTTGTGGGACTGGTGCTTGTTGGCATGGTGCATCATCATCATCTTTTCTTGGCAAAGATGGGTTAGGATGGCATGAGACACTGCTGAAAGATGGCTTGTTCTTCTTAACCCATTTCTTATAAAGATTTTGCATATGAGAAGATCCATTTACCAGACCAAATGGTACCATCACCATTCTGTCCCATAGCATGAGCTCGTCTGCTTCTGATGCTTTTGGACCTTCTTCTTCAAATGTATCCTCTTCGGGTGGGATAGATTCTTCTGGTTCACTTTCATAACCTTCTTCTTCCATATCATATCCATCCTCTTCTGTCTCTATTTCTGTCTCTGCTTCTGCTTCTGCTTCTGTCTCTGTCTCTGTCTCTGTTTCTGTCTCTGTCTCTGTTTTTGTCTCGGTTTCCGTTTCTGCTTATGTTTCTGTAGGAGCTCTGTAAGAGAAGAATATGTTCTCTATTTCATCTTCTGCCTCTGTCTCTAGCTCTGCTATGGCCATGTAACAGGGAGAGCAGTACATCCATGCTTCTATCTCACTATCAGAAGTGATTTCAGAAGACATTCCTGGTTCAGGCAGGAAGTATTCACCCATTGATAATGGCTGTGCATCTTTCGGAAGTCGGCTTACAGTATCCACTGTCAAGGAACGTGCCACTGTTTTCTTGGGAAGGATCTGTTTGACAGCATCTTCATCTGCTGATGTTCCATCTGTAGCCTCATTAGGGGAGTCAGAAGATAATTCCAAGGAGGTGGATCCATGTCCTTTTTGAGAACCATACAGTTTCAGCACCACTTTGTTGGGTCCTCTACCCAAGGTCAAGGTTCCTTTGAACCAATCCGTCCTTGCTCGGGCTTTAAAAAGCCATGGTCTGCCCAGTAACAGAGGATAGGATGTACCATAAGAGTTTGGCTTCACCACCAGATAGGTTAGCCAATAATCTTTTCCAGCCACTGTAGTCTTCACATATGGGAGAATGCCCAAAGGCTTAATTCTGCTCTGATCCGCTAGTCTGATGAGCCATTGGGTGGGTTGCACACCTTGTAGGCCTAGATCCTTCATTGTTACATCCGTCATAATGTTTACTGATGATCCTCCATCAATCACTGCATTTGCAATGAAGCAGTTGTCTATCCACATGCCAGTCTCTGGAGTACCCGGATCTAGGAAGGCGTTAGCCACGTCCACTTCTTTGACAGGCTCTGGAGCTTTGTTGGACTTTGTCGCTGTTGAGGGAGCAATCCTTAAACCACGTCTTCTTGTCAGTATACTTTTGAACCTTTTCCGGTAACTGGGAGACAACATCAATAATTGTCGGAATGTAAGGTTTGGTTTAAAGGTATCTAGATCTCTGACCAGATTGTATTCCTTAATAGGATCCACTGGCTTCTCTAACCGGTTAGGAAATGGGGCAACACCCATTTTCATATTCCTTCATTATTCCAACAGATGTATCATGGGAACTTCTTCTGCCACTTGTGGCACTTCCTCCTCTTCTATCTCCTGGACCTCTGGCCCTGTCTCTGGAACTGTCTCTGTAACTCTCTGTGGCACTGTAGGACTCTGTACGGCACTGTCAGGCTCTGTTCTGTTCTGTTCTTCTGGGGGAAGATTGAACTTCATTGTTCTGGTAGGAGGATTATTTTCTTTCTGGATAGGTGGTTCCTTCTTCTTTGCACGTGTGATGGCAACAACTTCCAATTCCACTAAATTGGAGGTAGGCTCTTGGGCCTTGGCCGGACTATCAGTAGCACTATTTTTCACTGGGGCTGGGCTTGGACAGTATTTTGCAGTGTGGCCTTCTCCTTTGCATCGACTGCATAAGGGCTTGTAATCCACTGACCTTCTGGGATTTGGACAATTTGGTGAGATGTGTCCTTTTTCTCCACATCTGTAACACTCCACTTCTGATCTCTGACCACCACCAGACTGTCTTCCTCTCTAACTTTGAGAGGGAAATCTTCTGGGTCCAAAATTAGGACCAAACTCTCTAGGCTTGGGTCCAATATCCTGTGTTGTCATTTTGGATTCCAACAAGTTAAATCTTGCGTCTTCTTCCTTCCTTCTCCTATCATGCATCTTCTTCAGAGAGCAAATGTCCTTTGTATGGTTCTTCCGCAAACAGTAGGAATAGAAGGCTCCAGGAATGGTTGGTTTTCGTGTACATTCAATGGCTAAATGGCCTGCTTGATGACACTTACCACACCAAGTATTTGACCGCATCACATCTCTTCCTGCTCCTGCAGCGTTGGATATGCTAACGGTGTTCACTTTCAGCGTCTGTAGCTGCTCTGTAATCACATCCATCAACTCCTTTTTGATGTTTGCAACTGAGTTGGATAAGTAGTCCTTCAAACTTTCTCCTCCTGAGGCACTGGCAGGAGGGTTTTGAGGAGTCTTTGTAATCACTGCATAAACAGGTTGGGCTGGTGCAGAGGAATCTCTGTTCTGGTTTTGATTCAGAGCTCCTATTTGAACTGTTGGCTGTTGACTCCAGTTGGTAGGATTCCACTGTTGCTGCTGATTTGGCATTGAGGAAATTGGTTGGGACCATTGTTGTTGTGGTTGAACCATCATTTGAGGCATGGATTGTGGCCACTGTGGATTTGGTGCACTGTACTGTGATACTGGGGGCATCTGTTGGTAGGGGTAGGGGACAGTCCCTGGGACTGCATTTGGTGGGTACATCATTACTGGCATCAGAGGAGGTAGGACTCCTCTTCCTGGATTCATCGCCAATCTAGCTTCCACTTCATCGTACAGTCTTGCACCTTCTGTTGTAGCTTGCAGTGTGGCTGGTCTTTGCAGCTCCACAAACTTACGGACTTCTGGTTGTAATCCTCTGAGAAACACCCCCTTTTGAATACCATCATCTAAATTATGGTTAGTCCATCTCTTCAGGATGGATTCCATTCGTGAGACATACGCTTCTACTCTTTCTCCAGAAGACTGACTTAGGTTCATAAATTCCTCTCGCATCCGCTCTTAAAACCTTCACACCTGAATTTAGTGAGGAAGGCCAACTTCAGGTCGTCCCATGTGCCAAAAGTTCTTGCTGCTTGTCTCTCATACCACTGAAACGCCGCACCCTTAAAATTGGCGGGGAATATTGCCAACCAATGCTCAGGGGTTCTGGCATTGTTCGCCACACATGCTACCATAGACTCTGCTACATGAAGATCGGGGTCTTCATTGTACTCTCCCTTAAAAACTGGCAATGGAACTACATTCGCTAGCCTGTCATCAATATTTCCAGGACGGATCTGGCTTGGAAGTGGACCTCCAGCAGGAGGAGGAAGGGCTTGATGTGCCATGGGGACTTCTGTAAAGAGTTCCGCAAGGGTGTCAAAGGCGGCTTCTGCTGCAAGCTCGTTCTCAGCCTTGATTTTTCTTTCTCTCTTCTCACGTACCTCTGGACTCGTTCTAACGCTTGCCTCTTTATTGCATCATTCATTAGGGGGTTGGCTCCACTATGTTGTTAGTGCTCCACAGAGGGTTAACAGAAGGCTTCAGTCTCTGGAGGACTCTCTTGCCAACATTTCTTCTACTTCTTTCTTTTCAACGTCCCTGAATTCTGCTTTCATTCCACTGCACAGAGGAAGGTATTCGGTTTTGAAGGTGTCAAAATGCATACGTCTGAGCATTGTGGTGGTGCCATCATCATAGTAATGCCAGCTTCTGATGGTTTCAACAGTGTATGTTGTGAAAAACACTCGGTCTACCAACTTCTAGTGGGTTGCCAACTGAACAAACAAAAGATCATCAGTGCACCAAGCATCCCACGTATCTTGCTATTGAGCATCCACAAACAAATTCCAACTCTTTTCCTTCTTGTCTTTGTGAACCTCTACAGACCAAGACTCCTGAAGCTTCTTCACAATCTCCCACTTGATGATGTTTGGAAACTTCTCAATGAATGCCAAATCTTCCATGGATGGTCATTCTCTCTGTTTCTACTCTTCAGTTTATTCCCAAACAGTTTGCCACCAAGATGCAAGTTTTTGCTGCTTCAACAGGAAGAGGAAACTGTCCACCACATAGAGCACGCATCATGATAGTGATGTGTTTCCGCCATTGTGGGATGAACTTCTTGTGGAAAGTGGCTTTGATTATGAGAAATTCCAACTCTTCAGTGGAAGAAGTTTCCCCGGCTGCACACCAAAAACATGGAGCCCCAAGAGGAACACCAAGGAAAAGGGAACTCTCTTGCAAGAAAATCTATCTTGTAACATGAACAAGCTTGTTTATCATGTTTCATATGATCACAATGAAGAAAAGAACACTAGGCACAACAAATCTTCATACAACATCATGTAGATCTCCCACGGATTTGATAGAATCAACCATATTCTTCAATATCTTCACAAAATCCATCAATATAACAAAGAAAGCAAAGGAATACACCATCTTTGAATGGAAATACATCACATAGTATTCATCTTCAATATCTTCATAGTCTTCTCTCTCAATCTCTCATATACAATCACTCTGTTCAGTAGAATTGGCTATCTCTGACTCTCTCTCTCTCTCTCTCCATCAATAATACATCATATCCTCACTACAATCTCTCAAAATCACTCTCAATAATCCCTCTTAGGTCATGGATACCCCTCCCAAGAGGTATGTCTGATATGAAGAGTCACCAGAGCCACTACAGTGTCTTTTCATAGCTCACTACTGTCACTTCACTCTAGTCTTCACTTGAGTCTTCAGCAGCTACTTTTGAGTTTGTGAGGATCATCAAAGTGGAGTGTTGTCCTCTTGAGGCTCCTTATCCCATTGGTTCTTTTGGCCCTTAGACTTGAAAAATACAAGTTTAGCATAGAAATTTGGGGGGTTAGCACTCCTAGGGTGGCTAGTCTTGCTTGATGACTAGGTTGTTAGTGTCTTTCTCTATTTGGTCCTTCTTTTTGAGGACTTGGTCTTTAGAGTGTTGTTCCATTAGGTCCAGTGAGTAGGCTCGTGCAAGGGTCTAGCCTTAGGTTAAGACTTGTGGGTGACATTCATCATAGGTATCAAGAGTTGATATGGTGGGATAAGGAGAGCAGGTGGAGGGGAACAATAGAGTAAAGAAAGTGTTGTCCACACATCACCTTCATGGTTTTGGTGCTAGGTGGCCAATGGGCTAGGTATTTCGTTTCAACAAAGAGGCAATCATAGAAGATACAAACACTTACATCACTTTTGAAAATCAACAATTGGGTTACAAAGCAAGGCATAATCATAGCAAAGAGATCAAACACCAAATCTACTCAAAGATCAATGCAAAATGTATTGCTAAACTAAGGATAATACAACTATAGGCTGATATAGTCTCAACACAAGACTTTGGCAACAACTAGTGCATGACCACAAGTATTGAACAACTATGAGATATAAGACAAAGACAGTACTACTATCAGATGTAGTGACAATAGACAATACCACATAGGCTTTGCTTATTGAAAGAGAGCACTCAAGATGCCAATCAAGAGAGACTGGTAGAAGAAACTCAGAAAGGATATGGCAGTAAAGCAAGAGAACCCTTTGAAACTTGATCTCTAGGATTGTTCAAACAACAACAACAATGATTCACTCCCTTCCTTTATATAGGCCATTGCTTGTAGCAATGTTCCCTCTGTCCATGTACCATACTAGGTAGTTTTTATTGCTTCTACACTTGTTGGCTCCTTGATACCCTGCTGGTAGCTCTTGGCTTTAAAAGCTGCTAGTTGCTGCCACCTTTAACAACATTTTCTTTCCTTGTAACCCATGGAGGTTTTCTTGCACCTTTGGAACTTCGCTTCTTATCCTTCTCCATTTTCTCCAAATGTAATTTCAATGAAGCATTACCCTCCTCCAAGGTCAAAGTTTATTGTGTGTCCTCTGCCGTCTCTTTGTGCCTTGTATTTGCATTGCTTCAATTCTTCTTCATGTTTTTGCACTTTGTTTTCGTGATCTTAATGGGCTTCTTGCAATACATTTAGAGAACCTTCGAATTGTATCCAAGATTGGTGAGTGTTATATAACAATGATTGATAATATTGATGCAACTGAAGATTGCCACCTAAGCATTTGTAATAATCTAGTAGACCTTGTTCACCAACTAACAAAAGTGAGCAACAAAGAAGTGGAATTAAAAGGTGGATCTAACCTAGTGCTAGGTGTTGAGATATCGAGCTCCACTCATGATACGCCAGGGTGACCATTGTGTATTTATGTCACCGACTTGTCAGTTGCAGACGCGGTTGGTACACCGCCCATGAATAATAGCTACATGATAGCCCTCGGCGACCTTGTTTTTTCGATTTGAGGCCATTTTGGGGCCTGTTTTGGAGGCGGAAGTTTTCTACACGCACTCAGGAAAAGGCCCAGTTTTATGCTGTGCAGCCACTGTTCTACAGGTTGGTGAAAAGTTACTGCAGAAATTGCATCGTATGCTTGTGCGCAGAGACATTGGGAGTTACAGAATCATCCCTGTTGCCTGTTGATGCAAAATCGTCACTAGGAAGTGACTGTGTGGTCAAATACCACTTTCGCCAGTTTTGCAGATTTTCCCTTGTGAGGGTGAAGCTGTGTTTTTTGCAGTGACAGAATTTTTTGCTGTGTTCTGTAATGGCATCTGATTCTCTTTCACAGATTGTCACTGAAAAGCTTGACAAGAACAACTTCCAAGCATGGAAGTTTAGAATGACGAATTTCCTTATGGGAAAAGGATATTGGGAATTTGTTGCAGGAAATGAAGAAGAACCAGTTCTTCCTCATGTTCCCAATCAACAGCAAATGCAGGCATTTAAAACATGGCATGAGAGAGCCAGGAAAGTTATGTACTGGCTGTCTATCAGCATTTCAGACTCTATGATTGTGCATATTCAGGATGCAAGTACGCCAAAGGAGGCATGGGATACTTTGTCAAAAATGTATAGCACAAATACACAAGCTAGGAAAATGCAGCTCAAGCAAGAGTTGCACAATGTGCAAAGAGAAAATATGAGCATCAACGACTACCACATGAAGGTGAAGAAGATTGCAGATGCACTTGCTTCCATTGGGTCACCAGTGGAAGATGATGATTTAGTTTCTGTGACCTTGAATGGTCTAGGAAAGCATTATGCACAGTTTCGAACATCCACTTCAGTTCGTGAAAGATTTCCTGATTTTGAGGAGCTGATTGCTCTTCTAATTTCTGAGGAGCAAAGAAATGGTGGTGCATCTTCTTCAGGAGGAACTTCAAAAGAAGCTGTCTTCTACTCAAATGCTGGAAGAGGTAGAGGCAGAGGTAGAGGAGGCCGATATGGAGGCCGTGGTAGAAATCAGAATATGCAGCAAACTCAAGAAAACCAGTCCTATGGAGGAGGACGTGGTAACTCTAGAGGCAGGGGCAACCAAAGAGGTCGTGGTGGATGGCAAAGAGGCCAAAATGCAAACAATAATGTTGAATGCTACTATTGTGGTAAAATGGGTCATATGGCTAAAGACTGTTATAAAAAGCAGAATGACATCATGAATGGAAAACTGCAACAAGGAAATTATGGATCCTCTAGTAGACAGGGTGATGACAGAAATGAGCATCTGTTTATGGTGCAGCACATGAACAATTCTGTGACAAGTGCAGAAGAAAACAACGATGTATGGTATGTTGACTCAGGTGCATCAAATCATATGACGGGTCATGCAGAATGGATGGAGGATGCAAGGAAAATGGAAAAACCAGGATTTGTGGAGACTGGTGATGATACTGCACATCCTATTGTGCAGATTGGAAAAATTCCTTTGACTATGCAGGATGGGAAAAAGAAATACCTGTTCGATGTATTTCATGTCCTGAATATCACCAAGAATCTGGTTTCTGTTGGTCAAATGGTTGAGCAGGGCTTGCAGGTCAGATTTAATCCTCATGGATGCTTTGTTGAGGATATGAAAAATAAAGGTCGCTTGATAGCAAAAGGAAAGAAGAAGGGCAGAATGTTTACATTGGATGCAGACATGTCTGAATTGAGTGCAGCAATGTTTGCACATGGGACCGGTGTAGTTGCAGATATTGATATCTGGCATAAACGCATTGGTCATGTTAATGTACAGTGACTTAAATCAATGCAGGCCCAAAATATTGTTGCAGGTTTACCGAAATTCAAGGTTGCAGAAATGCATAAGGTATGTGAAGCCTGTCAGTTTGGAAAACAGGCAAGGAAACCATTTCCTAGACATATTCAAGAGAGTAAGAAGCCATTGGAATTAATCCACTCTGATGTGTGGACAACTAAAGCTGCATCTCTTGGAGGCTATCATTATTTTGTCAGTTTTATTGATGACTATAGCAGAAAAGTTTGGGTGTATTTTATGAAAAAGAAAAGTGAAGTTTTTGGGCATTTCAAAACTCTTAAAGCTATGGTTGAAAAAGAAATAGGCCTGCAGATAAAATGCCTAAGGTCAGATGGAGGGGGAGAGTACCTCTCAAATGAGTTTGCAAGGTTCCTGCAGGAGCATGGCATAAAGCAGCAATATTTATGCAGTCATACCCCACAACAAAATGGAATTGCAGAAAGAAAAAGCATGCATATTGGAGAGATATCTCGTGCCATGCTCAATGAAAAAGACTTGCCAGATTTTTATTGGGCTGAAGCAGTTGCTACAGCAGTCTACATAATGAACAGGACTCCCACTGCAGCAATACATGGAATGACTCCAGAGGAGAGGTATACTGGTAGGAAACCATATATTTCTCATTTGAAAATTTTTTGTTGCATTGCCTATGTACATGTGCCAGATGAGTTGAGATCCAAGTTGGATCTAAAAGCTGAGAAGTGCATCTTTATTGGTTACTCTCTGCAGCAAAAAGGGTATAGATGCTATAACCCTTCTACTCGTAAGTTTACAGTGAGCAGAGATGTTGTTTTTGATGAGATGAGTAGCTGGTATAAACCAGTAAATGTGATTGATGATGTAGATGCACAAAATGGTAATGCTGCACAAAATTCACAGTAGCAGTCACAAAATATTAGTGGACCTGGAGCGTCCTCTAGTAGTGGTTCGCATTCTTCGCCATGGACAGGTAGATTGAGATCAGGAGAATCTTCTCAAAGTAATGCAGATAGTGGTATGCAGGTATCACGAAAAGGAAAAGAGAAGGTTGATCAGCCCATGTTTGATGTGAATCCAGGTCACTCTTATGTGGATGGTGAATCCAGTGGCTCAGAACAGAGCATTGATGATGAGTTGGGTATTCCTTCTATTGTTACACCTGGAGTAAGGAAGACCAGGGATGTTTTGAGAGCACCTGGGAGTGAACCTACTTTGTGCAGGTCTATGAGAGCTAGGTATCCTGTGGATAGGCTGAAATATGATGGATTTACAGCCATTCACTATGCATATATGGTCAAAGTGATACAGGAACCAGAACCCACATCTTTTGAGCAAGCCATGGGAAAAGAAAAATGGGAGAAAGCCATGGATGAAGAAATGGATGCCTTGGAAGCAAATGGTACATGGGAGTTAGTACCTTTGCCTAAAGGTAAGAATGCAATTGGCTATAAGTGGGTTTATAAGGTGAAGCACAATGCAGATGGTTCTGTGAACAGATATAAGGCAAGATTAGTAGTCAAGGGGTATGCACAAACATATGGCATTGACTATGAAGAAACATTCAGTCCAGTTGCAAGGATGGCAACTGTAAGAGCAGTCATTGCTATGGCTGCATCAAAGGGATGGTCTTTACATCAGATGGATGTAAAGAATGCCTTCTTGCATGGTGATTTGCAAGAAGAGGTCTATATGGAGCAGCCACCAGGTTATGTGCATGCTGTTCATCCTGAGTTTGTTTGTAGATTGAAGAAAGCCTTGTATGGCTTGAAGCAAGCACCTAGAGCATGGTCTGACAAGATAGGACAGTATCTTGTCACTATTGACTTTCAGATTTCCAAGGCAGATTTCTCACTTTATGTGAGAAAAACAGAGAAAGGTATTATGCTACTTGTCATTTATGTTGATGATTTGATTATGACAAGTGACAGTGATGAAGATATCCTTCATGTGAAAATGCTATTGAAGCAGAAGTTTGAGATGAAGGATTTGGAAGAGCTGCGTTATTTCTTGGGCATTGAGGTGATTAGATCACCAAGTGGGATACAGCTCTTGCAGAGGCAGTATGGATTGGACATGCTGTCCAAATATGGGATGACAGGCTGTAAGCCTATTTCAGTTCCTTTGGAGCAAAATGTGAAGCTGAGCACAGATGCAGGTGAGCTTCTAGAAGACCCTACTATGTACAGACGCATAGTAGGAAGTTTGATTTATATGACTATTACCAGGCCAGATTTGAGCTATGCTATTGGATTGGTAAGTCAATTTATGCAGGCTCCAAGGAAACCACATTTGGATGCGGCTAGATGCATACTCAGGTATGTGAAGTCCACATTGCAGTATGGACTATTTTATGAGACTGGGGTTCAGATACAGTTGCATGGATACACTGATGCTGATTGGGCTGGTAGTATTTCTGATAGACGATCTACCAGTGGATATGTGTTCTCTTTTGGGAGTGCTGCAGTCACTTGGAGCAGCAAGAAACAGCCTACAGTTGCCTTGTCGAGCACAGAGGCTGAATACAGAGGCTGAGTACAGGGGTGCAGCAATGGCTGCATGTGAGGTAGCTTGGTTGCATAAGCTACTTTATGATATGCATCAGTCTACAGATGGACCAGTTGTCATTTATTGTGACAACATGAGTAGTATACACTTGGCAAATAACCTAATCTATCATGCTAGAACAAAGCACATTGAGGTGCATTATCACTATGTGCGAGAGAGGGTTTTACTAGGTCTTATTGATCTAGTTTATGTCAGCACAGAGGATCAGGTAGCTGACATATTCACGAAGGCATTGGGCGCAGAGAAGCTGTGCAAGTTCAGAGACCTGCTTGGTGTGCAGGAATTGGGATTGAGCTCGAGGTGGAGTGTTGAGATATCGAGCTCCACTCGTGATACGCCAGGGTGACCGTTGTGTATTTATGTCACCGACTTGTCAGTCAGACACGGTTGGTACACCGCCCATGAATAATAGCTACATGATAGCTATCCTTATCTACTCTAGTTCGTGGCTCAGTTAGTATGCCACCTTAGTTAGTTGAGTTTGGTTTGAGACCCATATATAGGGTTCTTCTATTTCTTTGTACTTGAGTTCTTTTGGCTTACACAACTAAGAAGAGGAAAACTGTTTTCAGCCTCCACCCTTGTGTGTCTTCCCCCATTGTGCAAGCAAGAAAGCTTCAAGCGAGACTCCTTCCTTCTCTCCCACAATCTTGACACTAGGATCATTATAGGATACAAAGAACTATCTACCCAAATATTGATATTTTTCTCTCTCTAAATGATATTAGAAAGTGATTATTGCATCTAGGCCATGCTTTTTATAAGTGTTCATTGTTGTAAGAGCATACTCTTATCCACTTGAATATGAAAACCCACTTTCCTCTTATGATTATTTATGTCCCTAAGTAGTTCCATTAGGAAATACAATATAGGTGAGAGAATGGAGTAGAGTAAGTTTGTCATAATAATAATGATTTAGAAAGATTAAGAGCAAAATAATGCAAAAAAATGTTTAAATGTGTATATAATGTGTTCAAGCACCATTAGAGGCAAAAAATACCAAATTTTTAAGAAAAATTTCACTTTTTAAAGGAAAAAAGTCACTTAGGAGGAGTAGTGGGGCATAAGGAAGGTATGCTTGTGCAAGGTTCTAAGAACCACTTATGAGGGTATAGAAAATTATAAACTAATTTGGAGGCTATTAATACAAAAAGGACATTAAAATTAGTATTTTAACTTGCAACAAGATTGGGTACCTTTTGAGGAAAAAAATTATATTTTCTATGGGATATTTAAATTTTTCATTTTTTGGGCAAAAAACAAATCTAAGTTGCTAACATGGCACTTTTGGAAGATTGGGTACCTTTTGAGGATGAAAAATGCTAGTTACTAGGATGAAAAGAAAAGGAGAACCCCTTATTTCTAGGTGGATCCTACAACAAAAAGTTGGATGAAGCCTAAGAATGTTGGGAATCTAGGGGACAAAAGAATATGAAATGATGACCATGGAAGAGACACTAATCCAAGGTTAAGAATTCATCTAATCAATTTCTTACAAGACCCTTTTTGAGTTCATATGTTTCCTAATGCAGAGCGTGTTTGGGCTTCTTGATCCTATCCATGCATACATTGAAATAGAGCAACTAATGGTAGTATATGACTCATCATTCCCTCTTGGATCAAAGAGAATCCTACTACCAAGATCAAAAGGGAAAGTATCACTAGGATCATAAAATTGTTCTTGCCCAAGGTCCTCATCAATATCCTCATTTGCAATAGCAACCCTAAGTGCATTTGACTCATCATTATCATGCTTTGAATCCTCAACTCTAGTATGTTATGAATCTTGGCTTGAGCACTCTTGTAGGCACACTTGGTTGCATGATCAATTGTGTATTTCTCTCCACATTTAAAACAAATCTCTTATTTGACTCCATGGGAATAGATTTTTGTTTGCCAAATGCTAAAGTATTTTTAGACTTTCCCCCCCTTGTTTATGATCCATTCTTGAACTATTTACTAGCGTAAAATTACCTTACTACCTTGAAGCATCAAAAGGTGGATAGGTAGGTATCCTCCATAATGTGTCCTTGAGTAGCCTTGTATCAAGGTATTTATAGCTCAAAACATGAGTGCAAAGGAACATCTCTTTTATATTTCTTAGTACACCTTGATTGGTATATTCTTGCACAAAAGACCCCTCTATTCTAGGCCTCCCAAGTATTCACTTGATGATTTTCCTTCTTCACGTATTGCTAGTGTGGGCCAAAGCCTCTAGGTGTAAGGTAGCAAAGTGGATCTCTTGATCATCAACCCTTTGAAATACATCAAAGTACTCTTCTAATTTGGAAATCCGCTCTTCAAGGTCTGAGATGATTGGCCATTATACTTAGATAATATGATCTTATCTCTCATTCTTCTATCATCATGATTGGCTATCCACCATGAGGTTGATCATTATTTGTACCACCATAGCTACCATTGTTAGAGTTGTTGCTACCAAATGAGGCCTACAGTCTAACACCTAGAATATGTACTCTAGTGGCAAAGAAACCACATCCACTTGTGTAACAACCCCCACTCAACAAGGCCTAAACTAGTCATTGCAAAGATCTTGGCATATGTGGCTAACATGGCATCACTTTGGAGTAGCCATTGTATTTTAACGAAATTAATTTTCTTTTTCAGTTGAGTAACCATGCTATTTAATGGTCAACATACTAGTAAAGGTTGGAGGCTAAAAGGAGGGTCATGTTGAGTAAGGTTGATTTAGAGGTTAGTCTAAGCAATGTCCTCTAGAGGATTAGGTGATTCAAGTTGCTCAGCTAGGTCTAAATGATGGGATGGGTTACTAGGGACATTAATAGCTTTGGTCTTAGGATGTAGAGTCTCAAGCATGTTTCTCTTTGCTATTGTCATCTTGTTAGTTGAAATTGTATGTGCATCACTTTACTTCACATCAAGTAATTCAAAAACATTCTAGGTGGTAGTAGAAGCACAGGAACGATGAGGCTTGATGTCACTCAGCCTTGGGGTAGTTCACTCGCGCAAGGAATCTATTTCAACAAATTTGGAAATGTTGAAACCATGGACAATCCTAAGTACTTTGAGATATATAGGGCCTACATATGTTACATCATTCATTAAAGTCCAAAGTGTCTTTCTTTCACCAATAATCATTAGATGGCTTCCATACCATGTAGCTAAACCTTGACTTGAATACTATTTTCTTTCAAAATCACTTCATCCTTTATCTTTCTTAGCTAATGCTACAACTTCCTTCTTGCTTACTTGACACAAACTGGGTGAAACACAAGAATTAAGCAATGCTTCTCTTGCTCTACCTTGGTTAGTTTCTTCATGACTTCTTCTAGGACTACTGGGACAACACCAATAGATTTGTGATTGCTCTAACCATGTCAAATGCCTTTCTACAAGCTTCTCATTATCAATGCTCTAAATTCCAATGTTAGTATAAACATGTCTACCAATGAACGAAGTTAATAGGGTTTCATCTAGTCTCATGGAGCTCATAACCTTGGATTGATTCTTTTGTTATCCCATAAATTGTAAAGCATGCATGAGAGATCTCTTAATTAGCTTTAAATTTATTGGAGTTTCTAGATGAGAAGAACAAGACTTACAAATAATTGGATTCGCTGTGCTATTTGGGCTAGATTTAGTATTTGGTTGTGAGGTTGAAGTACTAGAGACTTGTTCCTTAGTTGAAGTGATAGGCTGCTCGGTCACACCAGCTAAATACTATGACTCTTTGGGTTCTACCTTAGAATTGGAAGTAATAGTTTCCAATGCAATGGATTTTTGAATCTTGTTTATCAGAGATGACTGTGCATTAGGATCCTTGGATTGATGGGAAGTAATCTTGGTGTGGAAATTTCCAACTATGTGCTTGACAATACTCTTAGAGGGAGATAGTTGATCCTTTGATGTTTACTTAGCTATCCCTTGTGGATCCTTTTTATTTGATTGAGAAACTAAACTAGGCTATTGTTATTGGATTTTATGCTTGGGCTTAGGTGACAACAATTCTTTTAGTTTGGGATATGTTGGCTACAGTCAACACTTGATGATTCTATCTTCTCCTTCTTTGGAATTTCCATGTCAACATGAGTAGTATTATGAGGAAGTGGCTACTTAGTCTCTTTTACTTGACTCACAAAGTTCTGAAATAGTGTGGGTTCCTCTTGTGACTAAACAATTGCCTCAAGCAATTGCACTTTAGAAGGTATCACAAGAAATACTTTTTAGTTTTTGACTTATCCTTTTTATCTCCTTGAGTATTTGGTTCCTTGACATAGATCTATGTTTGGGCTTCTTTCTCTTTCAATTAGATTTTGATGGAACTTGAGCTATGGTCAATGGATATGGATTTGCGGGTAGTTTAGACCACCAAATCCAATAATTTCCTACATAAAACCCTTACAGAGGTAGCAAAGATTTAGGAAGCCATCATGGCATGAGCACAACATTGTGCTAATTCTCCATCAATACATGCAAGGATATGCCTTAGATCTTGTCTTTTTTTGGATGGTGCTCTTTCTAATAGCTTGAGAATCTATTGCAGGGTTTCTAACAACTTTGGTCTTTCCTTGGATTCCAGAAGGATTCTTACTAATTGGTTTCTTCTTGTCCTCACGTACAATGAGCTATTCCCTTAGACCTCTTTGGCTATCCTCGTTAGATTTTTTATCTAACTCTAAGACAAGTTGTTTGCCTTTCCATGGAGAAGAGACAAGATTTACTTTGCAGAAAGTAGTGACAATCTCAACTTCTAGTAAGCTTAGCTCTATTCGATATGCGTCATAGTCCACATCACATTTGGTTGCACACTTGAAAGGTTTTCTCAGTAGGACTTCATTGCCCATATCTTCTTGGTTTGGAAGCACATAGAAAATGATGGGTATGCTCTTGGTCTCTATATTTAGAAGTATGTTGCATTGTTCTAGGAGGAGATACAGTCCTCCATATGGTTGGATGGCTGTATCGGTTGAAATGAGTTTAGGCTATCCATCAATCTTAGTCCATACATCATAGGTTGGGATGTTCTAAGATGAATATTCATCCTATGAGAGCATCAATGATGAACTCTCACTTGGAAATTAGTTTGACCCTAAGGTATGCAAGAGATGTTGGCTCTTCTTCTTTTGGGTCAATGTTGTTTGAGGCTTGGACATTTTGAATATGAGGCTATGTATACGTGGCTAGGGTACAACAAGACACCTTGCATGTTGGACAATCATGATACATGTGAGTGATGCTGCACTCAATGCATCTTAGATTAGTCTTTGTGAATGTGTCTATCCCCATCCAATTTGCTAGCTCTATGGCCTCAACTCTAGAGTTGTTAGCTCAATCATCTTGTCAATAGGTAGTTGGATGGGAATGTACCCTCTTAATTGACTCCTATAGGCGATCCATTGTTAAGCACACCAACCAAGTATAAGGCTCTTAATAGCGACATCAAAATCTTTGTGACTCTTCTTGCTAAGCTAAGGTCTTTTATGGCATTGCATGTGCTTTTACTATTTTCAATCTCTAGAATTATCAACTCTTCTAGGGTCTCTCAACTTGTTTCTTGGGGTGCCTATCCTTCAAATGTATCTCAATGGTATATACTTCAAATGCTTGATTTCAAAACATACAAGCTCTCAAGGCACTTTCCAACACTTTGATTTCAAAAATTCATAACAGTGAGTTGTGCAAAACTAGGCTTTCCTTCTTTTCAAAAGCAAGGTACACTTGTGCAAGCAATACCACATGTATCATAGTCAACAAGCTATTAGTTTGTCACAATGCAAGGACAAGATGCCTAGATGTAATGAGATGTGATAGATGTTGGGCAAGGATGGACAAGTGCATGCATGGAATTGGGTGTGTATGGGGATAGTGTGTGTGCAGAGTTGGTGTATTGTGGAAGTGCCTAAGGTGAAAGTGAGTGCAAAGGCTTGGGTAAAAGCACAACGCTAATGTAGAAGTCCAAGGTGAGGGAAGGATTAGGCTAAGGTAGAAATCCTAGGATAATGTAGAAGTGAGCAAGGTGTAGAAGTAAGTGCATAGAAGAGGGTGTGAAGAAGTACTTAAATAGAAGTGGATAAGTAGTATTGGGTAAGTGGAAGCGAATAGCTAGAAGTGAGTGCCTAGGTGAGAATGAACTTGGCAAAATTGACCTTAGTGGAAGTGAATTGGTAGATGCCTTTGGTAAAATTGACTTTAGTTGAAATGAACTTGGCAAAAGTGACCTTAGTGGAAATGAATTATAGAGTGGAATTGATCTTGTGTCGAAAGTGAATGTAGTGGAAGTGAAGTTAGGAAAAGTGCACGTGGTGGAAGCGAAGTAGGTGTGGTTGTGGAAATTATTTCGGCCCTAGTTTGGTGGATTTGATCTTGGTCTAGTGAAAGTGAACTTCTAGGGTGGAAGTAAATTTATCGGTGGAAATGATCTTAGTAGAAGTAAACTTTTAGGTGAAAGTAATCTAATGTGAAAGAGAATTTCTTTGTGGAACTAAACTTTGCGGATGTGGAAGTGACTTCCTTGGTGGAAGTGGAAGTGAATTTGTGGTGGAAGTGGATTAATTTTTGGGGGAAGTAAACTTGGTGGAGATGAATTCTAGGGTGGAAGTGATCTTGTAGTAGAAGTGAACATGTGGTGAAAGTGAATTTAGTGGAAGTAAAGTTAGTGAAATAGAATTCCTTGGTGGAAGTAAATTTGGCAAAAACGAACTTGTGGTGGAAGTGAATTTAGCGGAAGTGAAGTTGATGGAAGTGAATTCTTTGGTAGAAGTAAATTTTGTGGAAATAATCTTATGGTGGAAATGAACTTGTGATGCAAGTGAATTTAGTGGAAGGAAAGTTGGTTGAAGTGAATTCCTTGGTGTAAGTGAATTTGGTGAGAAAGTGATACAATGGGGACTTGGTGGAAGTGATATTTGTGGAAGGGAATCTGGTGAAAGTAAACTTGGTTTTAGTTGAGTGCCTAGTGTGAGAGTGAGATGGTGGGTCCTAAGTTGATTATGAGAGTAGGTATAATGTGCGATAAGGGGGGTCTTAATTGAGATTAAATAAAATTACGAGGGCCAAAAGCAATCAACTAACTTAACTTATGGCAATAAGCAACACCAAACCAAACAACGACAACAATGACCATGTATTTTATTATTGCATTGGGAGTTTTTTGTTTTTGTAAGTCTTTCTCAACTTCCTTCCTTCAATTCATTCATAATCAATCACCCATAACAAGTAAGATGCATCTAAATATTGAGGCATGGATTACTTAAGCAATAAGTTTTGAGTTTTGTGTTTTTCCATTTTACTTTTTGAATTTTGTGATTTGTGTTTTGTGTTTTTGTGTTGTTTTCACTTTAATGTACACAACACCAAACAAGTATGATAAGCATGATGCATTTTCAATCCAAATGTAAGAGGCTAGAAATAATAATATGGGAAATACTAGCTACATTGGCTAATATATATGATGCGACCTTTATTTTTCACTATTAAGTTAATACAAAGTTTTTTAATTTTGCATCTTCTTTCTCTCACGTTCTATGGCTTCTCTCACCTTTTTCTGATCTTTCTCTCTCCTTTGCACTCTTCCTTTCTCTCTCCTAGTCTTCTCTCTCCTTATTTTCTCTCTCCTTCCTGACTCCATTACAAGTGGTATTATAGCTATATCTTTGATCCATTTCTAAATATTCTTTCTCAAGTGTTATTTCTCTATTTTCTAGTTAGTAAATCTATGGATCTTCAGGGACATCAAGTATATACATGACAAGGAGCATTTGGGTGATGAGTGGTTTCACAAGAAAAGAAGACAATAGATTTGGAAGAATTAATGGAGATTTTGACAAAATTTGGAGGAAAATCACCAAAGACAACAGGATGTTTTCAATTTCAAGCCATTCTAGAGCTACCTTGGGTTAAAGTAGGGCTATGAGAGTTAGGGAATGTTAAAGTCTACATTGCTTTTTGTAAGAGAGATTTTTCCCTTTCTTCTCCAAGATGTTGCTCAAGCTCTCATGGAGGATTTATGCTCTTATCTCTTTCTCATGGCTTTAGCTAGTTAAAAGGCTTCTCTACCTTGATTCTTGACATAATTGGAAGCATTTTCATAACCATTCAATCTAGATCTAGTGACATCAATGTAAGCAACAGCCCAAGTCAGTGCAATTTATGCTATTTTTCAAACTTTCCTAGAGGTATCGTGCATAGTGATTCCTTGACGATTGATGGGGCAAATGATCTCTAAGCTACTCAAAGGCCATGGCAAGCTTCTCTTGATCATAAGGAAGTCTCTTCATCGTCCATTGAAGCAATATTGAATTCCTACTACTGGAATAAATAGGGCAACAACAAAGGTCTTCATCTTTCTCAAGTTTTGGAGCATTACAAGGCATCAATGCTTGTTCAATGTTAGTCTACACCTTGAAGTTTGTTATTTGGAGCTCTCTAGCAAAGTTATACAGATTTAGTGACACTTGGTATTGTAGGGTACACTCTAAAATGGAATGGAACAAGGGTAAAACAAAGCCAATGAGGGTTTACAATAGGGACCCTAGGGTTGAAGATACTTGTGGTGATGATTATGAAGAGGATTCATATGAAATGGGAGTCTATAGTTCCTTGAACAATACCTTATGTTAGCATGAAACAAGAGATTCAATCAAACATGGTAAATTATTGGATGCTATGAATGAGTTTGGGAATCAAACTCAATCTTCTCTTGATAAGATCACTACTCAAATCACAAGGCAGATGGCCTTCCAAATGTAAGAGAATGAGAAAGGGCAACAAGATAAAGAGAAAGAGAAGGAGCATGCTCAACAAACTTAGTTCTCTATATGACAAACTTGCTGCTCAAATTACAAAATACATGGAATCCCAAATGAAAGAAAAGTAGAAGGAAAAGGAGCCACAAATTATTTTAGCTAAAGTGCTAGGGTGATTAGTCAAATGAAAATCCTAATCCCTTGAGTATCCTAGGAAAGATTCTCCATACCACCTATGAGATAGGTGAGGCTTCACATAAAGGCAATAATTGTTTGGGTAAGATATAAGTTGCTTCTAAATGGCATCCCACTTATTAGAAACACAATGAACACCTCTATTGCAAAAGCCTATTGGTTTAAGAATATACAAATACCCTTCCTCACAAGCAATTGTAATCATGTTGACTTATTCTCTCTTAAATGGCATCCCACTTAGAAACACAATGAACACCTCTATTGCAAAAGCCTATTGGTTTAAGAAGAATATACAAATACCCTTCCTCACAAGAAATTGTAATCATGTTGACTTATTCTCTCTTACACTTTTATGACAAAAAAATCAAAGATCAATCAATACTTGATGAGCTTGAGTAGAATTGCAATTCCTCGAGTCCATTCTTAGAGTAGTTTTCTCATCACCTTGAGCTTGCTCATGATGGTAATTTTCTTATGACAATGGTAGAGCTACAATATATAGTCTATACACTGCATCGATTTGATCTAACTTATTATGAGAATTTCTTTCATTCTATCATCCTCTGATCTCAGAATTCATCATTGCCACAAAAGTGGAAATACCACCCATTGCTTCATAATATTTTGATTGTGGAGGAGTTACACATTGCCAATCCCTTTGTAGGCTCATCCTTGCTTAATGATTTGATTACTTACATTTATGGACTTGCTACAAAACCAACTAAACTGGATGCTTTTACTTACTTGGAATACAATCTAAATTTCTATGATTTGTGGATCCCAAAAACTACAAAATACTAACCCTTGTATATAACTTATCTTACTTTTCTTGTATATAGTTATATGTTTCGTTGCATTGACAATAGTCAAAGCCCTTCAAATTTTGAAACAATGCTACATCTTATGTGAGGGAAAGATCCAAGGTACAAAATCTAGCTTTTGTTTTAGGTATAATGGCACACAAAGTAACAAAATTGTCATTAAATCTTTCTAGTATCTTTTGCCTTTGATCCCATTGCATGGATCCTGTCAAAGTCTCACCAAGTGAATGGAGGCAAATAATATTTAACACAACAATGCAATGCACTTCATTTTTCAATTCAACATCATCAATAATAGAGTCTTTATTTGAAGATTCAAAGATATGGAAACATCATAATAAGAAGATCATCAAAGAGACTGTAACAAAAGACAAATACATCAAATATCCATTGATACCAACCTCCCAAATTCTTTGTCCACTAGTGCATACTTTCACTACAAACATCTATTGGTCATCTACTTCTACAGGAGGAATTTGCAAATTTCTTCATCCACCTACATTCAAATATTTATCAATAAGAATAAGTTCTTCTTCAACAACAATATCATCAACAATGTGGCAATGTGCTTCCAATGTCTAGGCTCAGTCTCTCAACTTCATTGTATGCACCTCACTGCATTATCCCTCTTGTGAGTGAAGTTTTCTATTCTCAATCAACCTTTTAATCTCTTCTTCTTCCATTTTAACTTTGAAAAACTACCTACCAAGTTGTAAAAAGACTACTACTATGCCAGAAAAGAAGAGTTAAAGAAAAAAAGAGAACAAAACAAACAATGAAAAAAAGAGAAGGATAACAAGAGAGAAAAAAAAGGAAGAGGTATGCACTCACATATGCACTCCACTATACCTAGGGGTCCTCAAGTTGGATGCATGCGTTGTGAACCTAGTTGGTTGGCTCCATCTCTAATCCCCTAGCCCTTTTCCTATTTTTCCTCACATTTTCTTAGGACACATCATGATCAAGACATACCTACAGAGTCTTAGCTTACCTAGGTTTGACCTATCTCCCTGAGTCAATTGCAAATTTTCCCTTTTCACTTCATTCACCTCAATGCAAGAAAGTCACTAAAGCTAGTTGGAAACAATGCTTCATGCAACAATATCAAAATTGCATGTGCTACTATATGTGGTTGATTCAATGGAGCCACATGTTCTTCAAGAGCTTAGTAGATTGGACTTTAGCACCTATCCATCCCATATTAGTGTTTTCCATATCTTCACCCACCATCAACAACTTCCTTTTCCCTTAGAAAAAATTACAATTTGTCCCACCTTCATCATGAGTTTAAGCTCCCATGCTTCATCAGCCATGATCAATAGAAGAACCCATTGAGTAGTATTGTAACTAAGTATTTGACTATGTAAGCATGTGCACTCACATAATATTTCCACCATATTCTATTTAGGAATTTGCATCCTCAATGTGGGTCAATACTTTAGGCTTGCTAGCCCATCTCCATCGAAGCCAACAATATCATATGTCATGTGCACAAATTGAAAAGTAGTACTCTCCCGTAAGTAGTGAATGCATGTGAGGGTTTACTTTGCAAGTTCCAAAGTCATGGATAATCAATCACCCTCACCTCTACTTCAACGTTGAATCTCTTGTGTTTTTTCAATACCAACTCATTCCTAATGACCATTCAAGTTCTCCCCATTTGAAGTATTAGTACTCAAGTTTATTTTTTACAATCCCATCTTCTATTCGCTCTGTCGTTCACAACATTGTCACCATTCACCATCTCTCACATATTTTTGGACGTAATCTATAACATCAACAAGAGTATCATCTCCTCTAGTACTAATTCTTTATCCATAGACATATCACTCTTATCGTTGATGATTCTTCAACAACAACATTCTTTTTTCCTCCATCAAGACTATTTCAACATTTCATGTCTATCTTATATGCAAGTGCTATGCGACTGGTACTTGTCTCAGAGGGCAATAATGTTAATAGTATTTTTTGAAGGAGGATAAAGTTAGAGAAGATTGAAGCACAAGTTCCATACATTTTTTTTGGAAGGATATTATTTTTCAAACCTTCATTGTATTATTTTTGGACACTTCTGTTATTTGTGGTACTTCACAGACATGTTATTAAGTTGTATTATTTTATGAAAGTCGGGCTCACTCCCATGTACATTGCATGTATCTCCCGCATCATATTTGTCACACCTATAACTACTGTGTGGGTTGCATATATAGATTTGTTACTAAAATACCATAGGCTAGGTCTATTAATGATAAATCATGTTTCAAGGAATGGCCTAGAGCTCACAAAGTGGGTAAGATGCCCACAGGAGGGTGTAAACCCTATTTCATAGTTGTGGAAACCCTAAAACTCAAAAAGAGACACAAACTAGAATTCAGAGGGTTGAAAATTCTAAAATGCAAAAGGGAAGCAAATTGTAATATGCTAATGGGAGGGCACCCTAGAGAAGTGGAGTGATCGTAAACCTACTCTTCATGTACATAAGGGTGGGAGGTCTCACTTATATTTACCATTTTGGTGCATCGATGTTGTGGAAGGTTTGTTAGTGCAATTACTCAATACTTCTATTCTATCATCTTGCTTTCATTGTTGAGAGTGAGAGAGAGAGAGTAAGAGTGAGTGAGAGGTGTGTTGATGGAGGGACTAAGAAAAATCGAAGCTCTACATCTTCATCTTGATTTTCTTCTTCTTCTTCCCACTCATAGTAAGAGGGTTGAGTTTGGAGTTATATATAAGGTTGTAAGATTGTGAGAGAGTGAGGGATCTGGTGAGGTGAATTTATTCTTCATCTTTTGTTTCTCCTTCTTCTTCTCCATCTTTTTCACTTATTATTGGTGTGCTCAAGAGTGGATGTGAAGGAGCGATGGCATTGGATCATGTTTCTTAGGTTGTGAAACTATTGCCAAGCCTTCAAGCTTTCAAACTATAATCTGGAAAGGTAAGATAGGGGAGTTTACTACACCTCAAAGCTAGTCTTGTTTTCTTTCTTTCTTGGGATAGAGAGAGGGATACATAGGTAGTTAGAGTAAAGTGTTGACAGATTGTTGCTGGAGCAAGTTGCAACTTTCGAAACAATAGAAGTCCATACCATGTCCTAACTATTGTGCGTTTAGCCTACCAATCACACATTTCTATGCAAATTTTAGAGGATCAAGTTAAATTTAGAGTTTCAGGAGTTAGAGGAAGCCTAAACCTGAGCCACTTTTTGCAAGAAGAATTTTTCTATCTTCTTCTTCTCAAGTTGCCATGGATTCTTAGCCAAGAATCTCTTCATATATCTTATCCTTCTCCTCCAAGATATCAAAGGTATTCATATTGAGCACATAAGATTGACCAAGTTCGATGAGCTATAGCCTCCAAATAGCCCCTCAAAATTTATGGTGCATTTTGCACTACTGCTCATGGCCTCTTCTAGCTCTACCCCCAATGCTTTCCTCCTTCCTAGGACCATTCTTAGCCATTAACGGTAAGTTTGAAGCATAATGGAGTCTTCCTTCTCAGCTTTTAACATGATTAAGCTTTCTTAATTCATTGGATTGTAAAGGTTGCATTATCCATTAGATGAGCCCACTATCTAATTACATCCATGCATTAAGGAGGATCAAATTGTATTGAGAAAATTTATGCAACCATGTGTTTATTGATTATCCCTGATCACCTTGAGTCATTATAAACCTCTAACCATAGATCCTCTAACTTGATGTGCTCATAGAGTAAGAGTACCCAAAAAGTTGTAAAAAGGGTAAGTTGACATTCAGTGAGTCACTCGAGACTAACAAGGTAATCCCTATCCAAACCACTCAATTGTTTATTCCATGCATCTCACAAAAAGTCCAAAGTTTATTTCGTATCAAATGCATTTCATGCTAGTTACTTAATTAAAAATATTCTATCATGTATACTCTAGTTGAGGAAAATGCACATGCTAGGTGTAGTGGTAAGCCAAAAGAGAGTTGATCTTTCCTTTTGGAATAACCTTAGTGGAGGGCGAGGGGGGCGTCACCTCAGTGTGAACACTCAAAATGATCCAATTGTTTGAAGATAAGCTTAAAAGGGCTTAAACCCATGAAAATGCACATGCTTAAATTTGGGGGGGGGGGGGGGGGGAGGGGTCGTCTCAATTTTTTGGTGGCCCCAATTTAAAAAAATGCATTTTGTACCCTTTGGAATCAAGAGACATCCTCTAGGGGGTGAGATCTCTCTTTTCTTCCCCTTCAATCACAAGAAACCATGCAAAGAATGATGGAGTACTTAAAAAGTTTAAAAATCAGACTTTCTCTCTCCTCCCTCTCTCTCCTCCAATGGATTGTTCATGCACAAATTATTTAGAGAAGATCGGAATGAAGATCTTAGTTGAACGAGATTGATATGAGAGCATGCTGAAGTTGAGGAGTAATGAACAACTCTATTTGTAGACCAATGGTGAGTTTGATCACTATCCATAAAATCAATTCTTGAGACCTGAAACCTGAAAAATGGTAGTAAGCCTCTTTTAAATAGAAAATTGAACCTTTTTTTCACTTAATGGTGCAAATCTTATTCATTTGTGATGAATATTTGTTTAAAGCTTGGTTGTGATGTATTTGAGGGCTCTAAAAGAAGCATAAAATGTAGAACGCATGTCCATGTGTGTGAGTTATTAATTTTTGAAACCTCAAAATGCATGTTTTAAGTGGAAAAATGATGTTTTCTTGGTTTCAGAGGGTGATCAAAGCATGTTCATATGGGATCAAATCAGATGTGTTGATGGAGTAGAGTGTGAATTAAATTTTTGAATTAGAAAAATAAAAAATATAGCATTTAATATAAAGAAAAAACCCAAAAATATGTTTTGGAACAAGAAAAATAGAGAAAAATAATTTTTGCATCCAAAAAATTATGAAAAATTACAATTATGTTTGTGCAAGTATAACGAAGGTAAAGCATGAGGATTGCCCCTGTTTGTATGTCATAGTGCTTGTTTATCACTTTATACATAAAGAAAATTTACATGAAATATCCTTTTAACATACCCACATCGAATGTAAAATCATGAACGATTAGGGGGAAGGGGATCGTGGGAGTTAAGTATCAATTGAATTTTGATTTTTTGCATATTTTAGCATATTGGATTCATTTGATTTGAGTCTTAAAAAGGGTAGTAGTACGGGTTATTCCGGTGATACCTTAGCAATGAAGCAGTACGTTATAGTGAAATCATGAAAAGACTATTTGTGTGTGACTAGCCAAAGAGCAAGCCACTTTCAGCCTGGTTTCCAAGCCAACTCCTAAAATTTGTTGCAATAGATAGGTGATATTTGTCACTAACTTCCATAACTTTGTCTAGCCTTCCAGGTATTTCTAATACTTTTTTTATTGTTAGTAGTCAACTAATAACATACAACATCCAAGAACTAAGTAGGGCCACTCAATTCTTTTTATTTTCCTTTTAATTATGACTCACGGCTAGGTCTCTAGATTAAGCACTAAAATTCTAATCATAGGATAACTATGGTTTCCCCCCATCTTTTAGGAGGGGCTCCTCATAAGTTACTCCGGCTATACTTGTGGCGGTTTATCCACCAGGAATTTGTTTGACTTTAGGAAGACCGATTTCAGAATTAGATCCAATGGATATATGGGTATATCTCCCTTTAAGTTCCTTTTTAATTGTTCTCATTACCCACCTTTAATGTAATTAGTTCATTTTATTTAGTAGCAAACATTCAAAGAAATCAACTAACATTTCGAAAATCTATAATTCTTATTTCTCCTTTTTAAAATGCAACCCCTCTCCACATTATGCAATTTGTCATTGCTCTTAAATATTTAAGTAATTAGTTTATTTTCATTTTTGGATAGTAGGGTCCTTCCTTCTTCTCTTTAAACTAAACCACAAACAGGATCAAAACAAGTTCCTTCCATCCTCTTGCACGTGCACATATACAATTCATTTTAAATCGAATATTCCCCCTTAATTAATAATTTGCTCAAGTGGCCCTCCACTCTTATATTTATATAAATAACATGTAAAATTCTAGCATAGATGCTGAGGCTTTCCCTCATGCCATCATGTTAACCAATTGTAGATTTTAGTTTTATTTATGAATTTTTATATCTAATCTTTTCATTGTTGTAATTTGTTTCATATTGATTATGTTTGATAAATCATAACAATTTTGTCAATATTAGTATTGAATAGAGAATGCTCATACACTTCCCTTATCCCTATATGACACAAATTCATCGTAGTGCATATATTCTTATTTTGTATAAAATCATTAAATGCAATGTTATCATGTTAATATTTCCCAAGAAAATGTATTAGGTGTAAATTTTCTTTCTCTAAAGTTTAGAAAACTCATTAAAAAGCAGAAATGACATTCTTAACTTCTCCATGAACTATCATAAGTTTCCAATGTAAAAATAAAAATTTCTATCAATACAAACTCTTATTTTTACTTAACATAAACATTTGTTGAATTTTTAAAAAATAGGCCTTGTTTGAGAATTCTCAAAAAAATCAACTTACTTTTCATGGTATGAAATTTATTATAAAAATATCAAATTTGATAAATATTTACTCATAAGGTTTATAATAATTCTGATACGCAGTTTGAAAATAAGTTTCAAATATTTTTAAAAACTTTCTATTTTTGTAAATTAAATCAAAGATCAGTAAATATCAACACCCATCCAAAGTGAGAAATCAAGCTCTAAAGCATTGTGTGAAAATTTTAAACTGAGAAAATTTGAATGTTATGCTATTTATTTTTGTTAAATGAAATGAGACACTTACTTGGTAATATCCAAATTGTAATCATGTATTTGGGGTTTGTGTCTTCGCTGTCCAACAAAGAAAATCTAACTATCCTCACTTTGAATTAGCATTAAAATCAATTTCTTTCAATTGTGTGATGCTCATATTCCCACTCGAACCATTGCATCCAATGCTTAAATAAGCTTGGCTTTATTCGTATATTTTAATTAACCTTTCCTACTAAACGCTAAAGAAGGTTGACTTAAATAGTCTCCTTCTTTGTTATTGTATTTCCATTGCCACATAAGAATATTTTGATGGAACAAAATGAGAGTCTTGGAATAAGAGAATAGAGCGATGATGATTCTAATCGAGATGATGGCCAGATCAAATTTATAGGGATATTAATGAAGAGGATGATGATGTTTTTTGGGTGGGAAAGGCATTAACGATGAAGATGGCGACTTGAAGCATGATGATTATGAGGATTTGAGAAGCAAAGAAGAAACAAAAACTGATTAATTCCCACAATGGATCAGCCTTTCCATTTTACTTCCCCTGGCATCTCGAAATCTTCCTCTCCCTTCATCCGTAGATAGGAGCACCCCCCTCTCTCCACCGCCCATCAGGTCCTGAATTCTCACGGCCCCAACTTAGATGCCATGCTTACTCAAGGATCGATAAAACCATATGATTTATCAAAATGGCGATCCCATTGATGACGAGTGATGCTCTCTCTCTCCTCATTCTCTAGCAAGCATGCTAAAGATGGTGCCCCTCCTCTTCCACGGCGGCCGGTATGCTCAAAATCATGCCTCCTCTCCTCCTCTCTCCCACAAAAAAAATGGCGGCCCCCATCATCCTCATGGCCAAGATCATGACGCCTTCTTGCGTCATGTTTTTTCAACGACCACCTTCAATTTTAATTAAAATTAAACTCCTAATAACCATCAGCCTCCTGACGTGTAATCTCATTAAACTTTCAAATTTTCCCTCTAAAATTATACCCTTTTTTGAACCATTAAAATCCTTCTTTCGAATATCTAATGTTTATGAGATATATCCTAAGGGTGCTCCTACTATAACTTTCTGCATCACAGACATTCCCCCCCTACAAACTCTAGAGAAGATAAAGATAATCATCCTGATCTGGACTTATGTACCCATGCCGGAAGAGGAAATCTAAGACTACAACGCCACAATTGGGCTTGTATAGATTGCTGGTTTGAAGAATCTTTTTCATTTCATGTATTGGCAACAATAATAAACTCTTTACTTCTCCATCTTAGTTTCAGAGCTCAAAATCTAGATTGCAACTACCTCGTATAGATCCGCTCCCTATATTATCTACAATTTTCCATTAACTTTAAGATTCTCTCAAGCATGACATGCAAGATTCAAACTATTATTGCTCTTATCTACCCCAATTACCTTGCAATCTTATACTTATTAGGTGCGGAAGTCGAAAGCATAATTGTCAATCTACCCAATTGTCCATTCTTCAGTGTCAGTGATTGGCGGCAAGTATAAAATGACTAGAAGGACCAAGACTATCCCCAATACTCCTAAGGTTATATCATTGAATCTTCCTATATCATTAGGGTCATTGTACTATCCTACTTTCCTCGCCAGACTACGAAGACCATCCTCCAAATACAACAACTACGAACACCACATCTACATTAAATTAATGTAAAAAGATGGTAATAGTATCTCAGATGTGTACACTTTTGTTAAATTTTTTTGGCAATTATTAACATGTTTGAGCACATATGTTATTCACTTTGTATCTACATGGTATCAAGAGAATTATCTCGTGAATGCATAGCACTTCATTTCAAATGATTGAACCACATTGAGTGTGACGACCCCTTGAGCTATAGGTCTAAGTGTTATTATTTTCTTTGGGGATTGATGTGGTAAGGATTATCTTATCTCTTAGAACATTTTATCAAAAGAGAGGACTATGTTGCGCATGTGCTATATGTTGAAATGGTACATAGTGGAGCTAATCCTATGGTGTAAGAGAGCCATAGTGAAGCCACAGGGATAAGCTAGGGATGCTCCCTTTGTTTGTGCTATGAGGTGCTAGTCACCGATATGTTTGGATATTCCTTTTCTTAGAGTCACCGAGAAGGATATTACATTGGACTACAATCTAGAGATAGTATCTACAAATGCGAGTTCTTTGATAAATTAGTTCATAGTGTCTATACACTCCTAGCCATGAGGCCGTGGGGTTCTTTAGGTGTGTATAAAAGGCTCATTTGGCTAAAGTCCTAAAGCCAGTATCATGCCCATTTTTTGTCCCGACAGCTGGTGCATTTGTTTGTTGAGTGTTGAAATGACTTGTTTTTTGGCTGATTTTTGTTGTTTTTGAGAGCTGAATGGTTGATTTTAAGGGATGATTGATTGATTTGGAAATGGATTGAGAGTGTTTTAGATGATAATGATTGTGTTTTGGAAGATCATGATGTTTGTTGATGGTTCTGTGATGTTCTGATAGGTTTTGATAGGTTCTGTATACCTTCTGTTTTGTTCTGTTTTGGTCTGTTTTGATCTGATTATCTTCTGTAAGGAGGGATGGAGTATTGATTGATGAAGAATGAGATATTGTGAAAGCTTAGTGAATGGGTTGTGAGAGTTTGAAATGGTTTGAGAATGAGTTATGAAGTTTTGATGATCTTCTGTAACCTTCTGTAGGTCTTCTGTAGAGCTTCTGTTTCTGTTCTGTAGACTGTTCTGTAAGTGTTCTGTGGAATATATGTGTGATTTTGGGAAAAGTTTTCTAGCCTTGGAAAGAGGTGAATACAAGTGCAAAAGAGCTGGAGAAAGTGGAAGAAGTAGTTGTTAAAGACTCAAGAGAAGACTAGAATGAAGTGACAGTAGTGAGCTGTGAAGAGACACTGTAGTGGCTCTGGTGACCCTTCATATCAGACATACCTCTTGGGAGGGGTATCCACGACCTAAGAGTGATTATTGAGAGTAATTTTGAGAGATTGTAGAGAGGATATGATGTATTATTGATGGAGTGAGAGAGAGAGAGAGTCAGAGATAGCCAATTCTACTTAAACAAAGTGATTGTATATGAGAGATTGAGAGAGAAGACTATGAAGATATTGAAGATGAATACTATGTGATGTATTTCCATTCAAAGATGGTGTATTTCTTTGCTTTCTTTGTTCTATTGATGGATTTTGTGAAGATGTTGAAGAATATGGTTGATTCTATTAAAAACCGTGGGAGATTTACATGATGCTGCATGAAGATTTGTTGTGCCTGGTGTTCTTTTCTTCATTGTGATCATATGAAACATGATAAACAAGCTTGTTGATGTTACAAGATAGATTTTCTTGCAAGAGAATTCCCTTTTCCTTGGTGTTCCTCTCGGGGCTCCATGTTTTTGGTGCGCAGCTGGGGAAACTTGCCATCAACAAGCACCAAAAGAGGCTGAAAATGAAGGAATTGGCACTGCCAAGAAGAGAAGAATTCAATGGATGTTTGTAAAATTCCTTCTTCTACTGAAGAATTGGAATTTCTCATAATCAAAGCTACTTTTCACAAGAAGTTCATCCCACAATGGCGGAAACACATCACCATCATGATGCATGCTCTATGTGGTGGACAGTTTCCTCTTCCTATTGAAGCAGCAGAAACTTGCATCTTGGTGGAAAACTGTTTGGGAACAAATTGAAGAGTAGAAACAGAGAGAATGACCATCCATGGAAGATTTGGTATTCATTGAAAAGTTTCCAGACAACATCAAGTGGGAGATTGTGAAGAAGCTTCAGGAGTCTTGGTCTGTAGAGGTTCACAAAGATAAGAAGGAAAAGAGTTGGAATTTGTTCGTGGATGCTCAACAGCAAGATACATGGGATGCTTGGTGTACTGATAATCTTCTATTTGTTCAATTAGCAACCCACTGGAAGTTGGTAGACAGAGTGTTTTTCACAACATACACTATTGAAACCATCAGAAGCTGGCATTACTATGATGATGGCACCACCACCATGCTCAGACGTATGCATTTTGACACCTTCAGAACCGAATACCTTCCTCTGTGCAGTGGCATGAAAGCAGAATTCAGGGACGTTGAAAAGAAAGAAGTAGAAGAAATGTTGGCAAGAGAGTCCTCCAAAGACTGAAGCCTTCTGTTAACCCTCTGTGGAGCACTAACAACATAGTGGAGCCAACCCCCTGATGAATGACGCAATAAAAAGGTAAGCATTGGAACGAGTCCAGAGGTACGTGAGAAGAGAGAAAGCAAAAATCAAGGCTGAGAACGAGCTCGTAGCAGAAGCCGCCTTTGACGCCCTTGCGGAACTCTTTACAGAAGTCCCAATGGCACATCAAGCCCTTCCTCCTCCTGCTGGAGGTCCACTTCCAAGCCAGATCCGTCCTGGAAATATTGATGACAGACCAGCGAATGTAGTCCCATTGCCAGTTTTTAAGGGAGAGTACAATGAAGACCCCGATCTTCATGTAGCAGAGTTTATGGTAGCATGTGTGGCTAACAATGCCAGAACCCCTGAGCATTGGTTAGCAATATTCCCCACCACTTTCAAGGGCGCGGCGTTTCAGTGGTATGAGAGAGAAGCAGCAGGAACTTTTGGCACATGGGACGACCTGAAGTTGGCCTTCCTCACTAAATTCAGGCATGAAGGTTTTGAAGAGTGGATGAGAGAGGAATTTATGAACCTAAGTCAGTCCTCTGGAGAAAGAGTAGAAGCCTATGTCTCACGAATGGAATCCATCCTGAAGAGATGGACTAACCATAATCTAGATGATGGCATTCAGAAGGGAGTGTTTCTCAGAGGATTACAACCAGAAGTCCGTAAGTTTGTGGAGCTGCAAAGACCAGCCACCCTGCAAGCTGCAACAGAAGGTGCCAGACTGTACGATGAAGTGGAAGCTAGATTGGCAATGAATACAGGAAGAGGAGTCCTACCTCCTCTGATGCCAGGAATGATGTATCCACCAAATGCAGTCCCAGGGACTGTTCCCTACCCCTACCAACAGATGCCCCCAGTATCACAGTACAGTATACCAAATCCACAGTGGCCACAATCCATGCCTCAAATGATGGCCCAACCACCACAACAATGGTCTCAACCAATTTCCTCAATGCCAAATCAACAGCAACAGTGGAACCCTACCAACTGGAGTCAACAGCCAACAGTTCAAACAGGAGCACCGAATCAGAACCAGAACAGAGACCCCTCTGTACCAACCCAACCAGTTTATGCAGTGATTACAGAAACTCCTCAAAACCCTCCTGCCAGTACGTCCGGAGGAGAAAGCTTGAAGGATTATTTATCCAACTCAGTTGCAAACATAAAAAAGGAGTTGATGGATGTGATTACAGAGCAACTACAGACGTTGAAAGTGAATACCGCTAGCATATCCAACGTTGCAGGAGCAGGAAGGGATGTGATGCGGTCAAATACTTGGTGTGGTAAGTGTCATCAAGCAGGTCATTTAGCCACTGAATGTACACGAAAACCAACAATCCCTGGAGCCTTCTGTTCCTACTGTTTGCGGAAGAACCATACAGAGGACATTTGCTCTCTAAAGGAGATGCATGATAGGAGAAGGAAGGAAGAAGACGCAAGATTTAACTTGCTAGAATCCAAAATGACAACACAAGATATTGGACCCAAGCCTAGAGAGTTTGGTCCTAATTTCGGACCCAGAAGATTTCCTTCTCAAAGTTACAGAGGAAGACAGTCTGGCGGTGGTCAGAGATCAGAAGTGGAGTGTTACAGATGCGGAGAAAAGGGACACATCTCACCAAATTGTCCAAATCCTCGAAGGTCAGTGGATTACAAGCCCTTATGCAGTCGATGCAAAGGAGAAGGCCACACTGCAAAAGTTTGTCCAAGCCCAGCCCCAGTGAAAAACAGTGCTACTGATAGTCCGTCCAAGGCCCAAGAGCCTACCTCCAATTTGGTAGAATTGGAAGTTGCTGCCATCACGCGTGCAAAGCAGAAGGAACCACCTTTCCAGAAAGAAAATAACCCTCCTGCCAGAACAGTGAAGTTCAATCTTCCACCAGAAGAACAGAACAGAACATAGCCTAACAGTGCCGTACAGAGTCCTACAGAGCCACAGAGAGTTACAGAGACAGTTGCAGAGACAGGACCAGAGGTCCAAGATACAGAAGAGGAGGAAGTGCCCCAATTGGCAGAAGAAGTTCCTGTAATCCCTCTGTTGGAAGAAAGAGGGAAAATGAAAATGGGTGTTGCCCCATTCCCTAATCGGTTAGAAAAGCCAGTGGATCCTATTAAGGAATACGATCTAGTTAGAGATCTAAATACCTTTAAACCAAACCTCACATTCCGACAATTATTGATGTTGTCTCCCAGTTGCCGGAAAAGATTCAAAAGTATACTGACAAGAAGGCGTGGCTTAAGGATTGCTCCCTCAACAGCAACAAAGCCCAACAAGGCTCCAGAGCCTGTAAAAGAAGTGGATGTGGCTAATGCTTTCCTAGATCCGGGTACTCCAGAGACTGGCGTGTGGATAGAAGGTTGCTTTATTTCAAATGCACTGATTGATGGAGGTTCATCAGTGAACATTATGACGGATGTGACAATGAAGGATCTAGCCTTACAAGGTGTGCAACCAACCCAATGGCTCATCAGACTGGCGGATCAGAGTAGAATCAAGCCTTTGGGCATTCTTCCATATGTGAAGACTACTGTGGCTGGAAAAGATTATTGGCTAACCTATCTGGTGGTGAAGCCAAACTCTTATGGTACATCCTACCCTCTGTTACTGGGTAGACCATGGCTTTTTGAAGCCCGAGCAAGGACGGATTGGTTTAAAGGAACCTTGACCTTGGGCAGAGGACCCAACAAAGTGGTGCTGAAACTGTATGGTTCTCAAAAAGGACATGGATCCACCTCCTTGGAATTATCTTCTGATTCTCCTAATGAGGTTACGGATGGAACATCAGCAGACGAAGATGCTGTCAAACAAATCCTTCCTAAGAAAACAGTGGCACATTCCTTAACAGTGGATACAGTAAGCCGACTTCCAAAGGATGCAAAGCCATTATCAATGGGTGAATACTTCCTGCCTGAACCAGGCATGACTTCTGAAATCACTTCTGATAGTGAGATAGAAGCATGGATGTACTGCTCTCCCTGTTACATGGCCACAGCAGAAGCAGAGACAGAAGCAGAGCCAGAGACAGAGGCAGGAGGGGAAACAGAGAATCTATTCTTCTGTTACAGAGCTCCTACAGAAACAGAGACAGGAACAGAAGCAGAAGCAGAGACAGAGACAGAAGAGGATGGATATGATATGAACGAAGAAGATTATGAAAGTGAGCCAGAAGAATCTATCCCACTTGAAGAGGATACATTTGAGGAAGAAGTTCCAGAAGCATCAGAAGCCGACGAGCTCATGCTATGGGACAGAATGGCAATGGTACCATTTGGTTTGGTAAATGGATCTTCTCATATACAAAACCTTTATAAGAAATGGATTAAGAAGAACAAGCCGTCTTTTAGCAGTGGCTCATGCCGTCCTAACCCATCCTTGCCGAAGGAAGATGATGATGATGCACCGTGCCAACAAGCACCAATCCCACCAACCCAACAAGCATCAGAGGGTCCCTGTTATGTGACGTTCCTGGATGTGTCATCATCAGAAGATGAGTCTTCAAGCCACGAGGTAATTAATCTTGAAACCAAACCCGAAACAGCTCTTATCCCATTCTAACGTCTTAAGGAGCAACCTAAGTCTCCACCAAAAGAAGAAGTTGGTTCTAGTGGGACATCAGAAGAGGACACCACTCCCTTGAAGGAGTTGGATCTGTATCCAGAAGCAGTCCGTGGGACCTTCATTTGTGAAGTAGAAGGTGAAAGGCAGTTAACCTTTGTGGATGCAGAAGGCACTGAACGCCACTTGAAGGTGGGTAGCAGTCTCCCAGAAGAGGAGTTGTCAACTTTGTACAACTTGTTGAAAGAAAATTTGGACGTGTTTGCATGGTCTTACAAAGACCTAAAGGGGATTGATCCCACAATATGTCAACATCATATTGACTTGGAGCCTGATGCCAAGCCAGTACGGCAACGACAGAGGCGAATGAACCCGAATTATTCCACATTGGTGAAAGCGGAGCTGCTGAAGCTTCTGGAGGCCGAGTTCATCTATCCAGTGGCAAACAGTGAATGGGTTTCACCCATCGTGGTTGTACCTAAGAAGAATGGCAAATTGCGAATATGTGTGGATTTTCGAAAGCTTAATTCCAAGACAAAGAAGGATCATTTTCCTATCCCTTTCATAGACCAACTGTTGGACACAGTGGCAGGACATGAACTTTATTCTCTTCTGGATGGATTTAGTGGATACAACCAAGTCCAAATCGCAGAAGAAGACCAGTCCAAAAAAACCTTCACCACAGAATGGGGGACCTACGCTTACCGAGTGATGCCATTTGGGCTCTGCAATGCCCCTGCTACTTTCCAACGAGTCATGATGGCTGCCTTTCAAAATCATCTGCACGACTTTATTGAAGTATATTTGGATGACTTCTGCGTCGATAGTTTGATAAGTGAACACTGGGACCACCTGGAACAATGCTTTGACCGATGCCGGGAGTATGGGATTTCCCTCAACCCCGACAAATGCATCTTTGGGGTCTCTTCTGGAGTTCTGTTGGGCCACATTGTCTCTGCACAAGGGATATCAACAGACCCAGCAAAGATTAAAAAGATCGCAGCTCTGCAAGCACCCACCAACCTCAAACAGTTGAGGGGATTCCTAGGCCATGTGGGTTACTACAGAAGGTTCATAGCCCATTTTGCGACAAAGGCAACCTCCTTGCACAAGCTCCTGAGGAAAGATGCAGAGTTTACTTGGACGGAAGAATGTGACAAAGCCTTTCACACTCTGAAGCAGTGTCTGATAGAGGCACCCATTCTGCAACCTCCTGATTGGACGAAAGAGTTCCATGTACACACTGATGCATCAATTGAAGGCTTAGGCGTAGTCCTCTGCTAAAAGGGCTCCTGGAAGCTGGATCAACCGATCTATTATGCAAGCCGAAAAGTCACTGATAGAGAACGGAACTATACAGTGACCGAGCTGGAGTGCTTGGCAATGGTGTTTGCCCTGGAGAAGTTTCGCCATTACCTCCTATCTACCCACTTTAAATTTTATGTGGATCATGAGGCCCTGTCCTTCTTGATGAACAAAGCAGATGTGAAAGGACGAATGATGAGATGGCTCCTTTTATTCCAGGAGTTCGACTTTGAGGTGATTACTAAGCCTGGTCGTTCCCATGTTCTAGCTGATCATCTGTCGCGTATCCCACAAACTGCAGACGAGGAGCAGGATGATCCAGACCTCCCTGATGCTTCCCTATTCTTGGTAGAAACTGTCACTCCTTGGTATGCGGACATTGCCAATCTGCTGGCAACCCAACAGTACCCTCCTGGTATTTCTAGTCGCGAAAGGAAGAAGCTCATGCTAGAATCAGCCCCCTATACCCTGCTAGGCGGTGCACTGTACAAGAAAGGCAAAGATGAAGTGCTCAGAAGATGTGTTGCAGGAGATGAGATTGGGATTGTTTTGAAGGCTTGCCACGACGAGCCATGTGGAGGTCACTTTGAGGAGAAGCTACAGCCAAGAAGGCTCTACTAGCAGGATATTGGTGGCCTACCATTCACAAAGATTCCTATGATTACTGTAAAAGATGTGATGCTTGTCAAAGAATGGGGAAACCCACCAAGACAAGTGCCATGCCACTGCAACCTATCCTTCCCTTAAAGCCGTTTGAGAAGTGGGGCATTGACTTCGTAGGTCCGATCGACCCTCCTACCAGAAGGAAACAGAACCGATACATCCTCGTATGTACGGATTATGTCACAAAGTGGTGTGAAGCTAAAGCCCTCAAGCGGGACGATGGTAACAGCGTGGCCCTGTTCATGTACGAGAATATCATCACCCGTTTTGGTAGTTCCTTAGAGCTGGTAAGTGATAGAGGCACTCATTTCCTTAACAAAGTCATGGAAGAGTTGACAGAGTTGTATAAGATCCGCCATCGCAAGTCCACTCCTTATTACCCCAGAGCCAACGGCCAAGTTGAAGTCACCAATCGCATCCTCTGCTCAATTCTGACAAGAACGATTGCCGCACATCGTCGTGATTGGGACGATCGACTTACAGAGGCCCTCTGGGCGTACAGAACCTCTCATAAAGCAGCAACGGGACAGACACCTTTCCAGTTGGTGTATGGAGCAGAAGCTGTTTTTCCTGTTGAACTGGAATTACCCTCTTTGAGAGTGGCGATCAAAGAGCATTTGGGGGATGACGATTCACTGCAATGCCGTCTCCTGCACTTGGAATGTTTGGACGAAATTCGTCGGATGGCTCTACAGTGCATGGAAGCCACGCAAGCCCGACGTAAGGCTTACCATGATAGTTTCATCAAGCACAAGGAGTTCAAAGAAGGTGATTTGGTCTTAGCCTATGATTCACGCTTTGGCAAGTTTCCTGGCAAGCTCCAACAGTGGTGGATGGGCCCCTATAAGGTACTTGCAGTCAACCCTAATGGCTCTGTCCAAGTACAGACCGTTGATGCCTCTGATGATCCCTTTCTGATCAATGGATATCGCCTGAAGAAGTACTTCCCTCCTTGGGGATCTTGACAATTACGGTCACTTGATCTTTTCCCTCGTTGGCGCGGTATTGTACTTCTTATGATGCTACTTCTGTTAGCCGTTCTTCAATCACTCCTGATGAAATGGACGCAACCCTCTGTCCCCTCAAAACCCCCTTCTAGCCTTGATCTCTTATCCTCTATTTTCCACCAGCGACAGTGGCGAGGTGGGTTCTGACAGATGGTAGTTCTATCATTCCCTTGCTCAATATTGACAAAAAAAAAGAAAAGAAAAAAAAAACAAAAAAAAAAACAAAACATATCGGTCATGGGAGAAAAGGACTTAGGTCCCTGTCATGCCGACCTATCCTTTGAGAAAAGGTGGAAACACCCTCGGGAATAGGGAAAAAAGAAAAGAAGAAAAAGAAAAAGAAAAAACCAAAGAAAAAAAAACAAATAAACACATCTGTTATGAGAGAAAAGGAAGCAATTCCCTGTCATAGCAGGCCTCGTTCCAAGAAAAGGTGATAAATACCCTTGGGCGAGAAGCTGGCTGTGGAAAAGGTGGTAATACCCAGTAGTCCAGAAAGTGGATTCATTAATTGATATCCCTCGGATCCAATTCCGACGCTGCCTCCCTTGGTACGCTGTGTCATGAGTCTCTTTGCAAAGTGACTAACTGTCCTCTAGCAGACGACATATTCCTATCCAATACAATGTTCGATTTGATGGCTACCTCCCTGGGTACGCCTCTTCAACAACTGATGACGCGATCTTCATCGACAACCCCTTGAGTGATGTGAGCTTTCATCCTAACCGGATGGGGAAGTGAGTATGGTTGCCCTTTGTAACTATCAACAGAGAGTGAGACAGGGGGTGGGGCGAGAGACCAGTCTTTTCCCTTCAAATCAAATGAGAGGTGAGAAGTGTGAATGAAGTGTTGCACCCACGGGATGGGCCTCTCAAAGCACAAAGCACAATTTGTTTCTGTGCACTGCACCATAAGGCTCCCTGGCCTTCCTTCTCGCACCGTATGCCGGCACAGGGCGGGATGCACAGTTGCACCAATCAAATGCGCACAAGGCATACACCCTTTGCACAAGTGATTGTGAGGATTACATCAATGGGTTTCAGGAAAAGGCTGCCCTCCTGTATCTATCAACATAGAGTGAGACAGAGGGTGGGTTGAGTGTGACTGGAGTTTCTTCAATCAATTACCGAGAGGTGAGATTGAGGGACGTTACGACACTTGGAGTCAGGTATGTTTCTGTTTCCCTGTGCACCCACGGGATGGGTTTTTACCGTCATCACAAGACACATCACCCTGTTCTGTACACTGCACTGTAAGGCTCCCTTGCCTTCCTCCTTGCACCTATGCCAGCAGGGTTGGACGCACTAATGCACCATCAACTGTGCACCCTGGCATACTCTTTTTACACCATTCCCCCCTTGTCGATTTCTCAACCGGGTATGAGATACGGGTTTCAATCCTTTTTCCTCAAGTGATATCAGTCATGGGGCGAGTGACTGATCTTTCATTCCAATTGAGTGACTGTGAGTTGAGTGTAGTATCCCTCATCATCGACGAATTTCCTACGATTCCTTCCATCAGCTACCTCCCTGGGTGCTGCCGCATGGTCCCTTCCATGACGAATGTGTGCCAAGAAGATGCCTTGGTCCCTCTAGCGCCGACAACAACACTGGACGTGTCGTTGACACTCAACCTTGATTCTTGACGAAATGGGCCAAGTTCTTCTAACTCTACAACTTCTGTTTCTTCGTGCCGGTCATGTTTTAAGTGTGGGGAAGTTAGTGGATGGTCTGTGGCGTGGTCCTAGGTCCCTGTTGCTCGGTTAACCCTATCCGTTAAGGTCTTAAGTGTGGGGACGCGTCCCTGCGCGTCTACATTGCTTACCCCTCTGCATATGCCTTATCTTGCTCATGCATGTATACCATGACTTGCTTTTACCCTCCTGGGGACCCTTCCCACCCGCCCGGTTATGTTCCACCCACCCTTGGGGCTGTTCCCTTGCAGTTTTCCTTCATTCCCTGATTTTGAGGTTTTGCCATGTGAATGCATCCTACGTTCACTAACATCCAAATCCAACCTCATAGCCCTGTTCCTCCCTTTGACCTGACCATTTTTCCCTTTTACCTACCCCTGTTCCGGTGCACGGTTTTTGAGTTATTAAATTTTGAAGTATTTTACACAATTCAGACGATTTTCCATGTGAACGCGCTTTTCTTGCTTCAAAACCGTAATCTGACGTCATAGCCCTACCAACCACTTCTCCCTTGACATTTTTCCTTTTTATTCCGCATCATTCCGATAAATGGTTTGTCCGTTATTAATTTTTCGGGTTTTTAAGACTTTTTCGTGTGTATTTTTGACATTTTTCCATGTGAACCTGCCCTATTTGTATCGGAATTCCAATTTGATTTGCCAGCCGTGTCCGCTGTGTCTTCCCCTACCTTTTTCCTTTTTCCTCCACCCTTTTTCGACTTTCGGATTTTTACTTATTAATTTTTAAATGACTTTTCGAGAGTATTTTTGGAGTTTTTCACATGTGAACCCCTCCTACTTCCGTCGGAACTGCGGTTTGACGTGATAACCCTGTGCCACTCCTTCCTGCGGACATTTTTTCTTCTTACTGCATGTCATTCCGGTGAACGGTTCGTCCGATATTAATTTCTGATCCCATTTTCGGGTTTGTTTTTTTGGGTTTTTTCCATGTGAACGCATCTTCCCTCAGTCGGAATTATGTTTTGACATGATAGGATTGTCGGGCACAACTTTCTGCACCGTTTTCCTTTTTTCTGCACTTCCTTCCGATGCACGGATCTTTCGATATTAATTTTTAAATTGCGTTTTTGGTTTGTTTTTTGTGTTTTTTGCACGTGAACGCCCTTTACCCCTCCCGGAACACCCGTCCCATATTTTTCTTGTTTCCCCCCTGTCGTCCTGCCCACTTTTCGTTTTTACGGTATTTTGGTTTGACATCCGGATTGGGAATTATTAATTTTTCTTTATTTTTACGTGTATTCGCGCGCCCGTTTTGCGCGTGAACGCGCCCTTTTTCGATTTAACGCGTCTCCACACGCCCCGGTCGTGTCCGCGTACCCCGTACCGTCATCCCAGCGTCGTTTCAATCCCGTCACGGCAAATTTTTTTACCCCGCCCCGCGCACGAGCGCGGGACGGGGATCCGCCCCCTCTTGACCCCGCCCATCCTCCCTTACCCCTGCCCACCTTTTATTTTTTTAAAAAAAAATCATAATTAATTAATTAAAAACAAAAAACCAAAAAAAACCTACCCAACGGACACCCTTCCCCCCCCCCCCCCCCCGACTCTCAACCACCTTCTCTTTCTCTCTCTTCTCTCTCTTTCTCTTTCTTTCTCTCTCTCTCTCTCTCCCTCCTCCATCATCTCCCTCCATTTCCACCTCCTCTCCCTTCTCTCCTCCCATTCCTCCTCCTCACCACTTCTCCTTTCTCTCTGCGACCACCCCCCTCCTTCTTTCTCCTTTATTCTCCATCGCCATCTCCTTCTCTCCTCCCTCTCCCTCATTCTCCATCGCCACCTCCTTCTCTCCTCCCTCTCCCCTCCTCTCCTTCCTCCCCTCTCCTTCCCCTCCTTCCTCTCCCTCCCGTGCAGGTCGCCACCTGTAGCCGCGCCGTGGCCGCCCGCGACCTCCCTCCCACGATCGCCCTGTCGCCGCCCGGCTCGACTGGCCGCCGCGCCTCCCCGCCGTCGTCGCCGCATCGCCACCTCGCCGCGCCTCCCCGCCGTCGTCGCCGCAGCGCCACCTCGCCCGCCGCGTTCGCTGCCTCCCCTTGCCGCCACCACTCCCTCTTCTCCTTCTCCTCCACCACCTAAGGTTAGGCACTAACCTTAGTCTCATTAACCATTAACCTAATTTAATTAACTAACCCTAACTTAGTTACTTTAACTTAGGTTAACTAACCTAACCTAATTTAACTTACCAGACCTAACCTACTTAACCTTACTTAATTAACTTAGGTCGACTTACTCAACTAACTTAGGTTACCTAACCTAACTTAGTTGTTTTAACTTACCTGACTAACCTGACTTATGACTAATGGGACTACTATGACTTAAGTGACTTGTGACTAATGTGATTAATGTGACTTAATTAATCACAACATTAATTTTTCCATAAAAAAATTTTAAAAAAATTTCTAAAAAATCCTTTTGCCAGTTGCCAATTTTTGGAACTTTTTCTGCTAGGAATTGCCTTTCCTATAATTTTAGACAAATCCATCTTTCCTAAAATTACCCATAAATTGTCAAAAAAATATGGAAAAATCATTTTAAAAATTGTAAAAAATTCTAAAAAATTTCTAAAAAATTTCCCTCACCTCCCTTGCTCATTTTCCATTTATTCAAACATAAAAAACATCACAACTAAAAATAAAATAATAATAAATAAAAATAAAAAACCAACATAAACCAAATTAACACATCTGCTAAGGTGTGTTTGTTGTTTCATCAGTGCTTTTTGCTTTTCCTTTCCTGGGACTCTTCCGTGCGCATTCCTGCATTTCATACACACCCTTCCAGGTATTTATTTTCTGTTATTTATTTATTTATTTTTTTCCCCTTAATCACAAATTAATTGTTAAAATAAACCCTTTACTTCACCCACCATGGCACGCGCATTCGCGCTAAACATACATTTTTTTTTAAACTTAAAATCAACCAGCCGTTCACTTAGCACGCGCTACGTGCGCTACAGAGGCACTCTAAAATTTTAAATTAAAATCAACCAGCCATCACTTGAGCACGCGCTGGCAAAAAAGTGCTCCACATCACCTTAATTATAATCAATGAATTGCATTTAGAGACCGAGTCGGGAATCGAAGTCCGGGAATCGAATAAAAGCACCGTTTAACCTAATAATTGGTAAATAAATTTATAATAAGGAACCGCCGTTTTCTTATTAAGGTTTATCACCTAATAAAAATTCACCCATTTTTAATAATTGATTAAAATCAACCCTTCATTAACTTAAATCCCCCCTCACTGCACTTAATCCCCTTTTTAATGAAGCGTTTCGTGGGATGGGTATACGCAGTTCTTCATGTTGTTTTCCATGGTCCAGTCTTGGTTCTATCACAGATATAGTTTTGATATGTGTCGGATGTGGTCTTATTTTGGTTTACTGTCTTAGTTACGGTTACGGGTACGGTATGCAGTTTTTTCTTTTATTGCCTGATACGGGGTTCAGGGTGTTTTGTCTGATGCATCGCATGAAGCTTTCGGTCGCATTTGTCTCGAGGTCATGTCAAATTTTTTCTAGGATGTGGTTTGCTTGGGGTTAGTAGGTCGAGTCACGTTTTGATTGGTAATTCTCTTATCCTTGGTTTTTTGTCTGTTGGTTTGCAGGCATTCTCTTTGATTGTCTGTGTTTGTGGTGTGTGTGTAACCATCTGAATGGCGCCTTCTCATGCTCCTCCCCCTATCCAGTACGTCCCACTAGTTAGTAGGGATTACTCGTCCCTACTTACTTTTGAGCCCCTCACGAAGGCAGGACTTGCTGCTTTTGTGGCCACTCCTTTTCCATTACTTCCAGAGGATCCGTCCGTATGTGATGAGTTCCTGGCCTCTTACAGCAAGAAGACAGGAGTAGTCCAAGGCATGTCTATGACATTGACGTCTCGCGGCTTAGGGAAGGCTCTGTCCTTACCCTTCAAAGGAGAACCTTTTGTGACCACTCGACAGCTCTTCTCTAATGAAGAGATTCTCAAACTGTTGCAGAAGTAGACAAGGGAAGTCCTTGATGTTAAGAAAGTGATAAACTCTTCAGGAGTTTCGTTTTCTATGATTACTGATCCCGTCTGGAAGACGATGTGCCAGTTCCTTCAGGACAGGTTCATGCCTGCCAAAACACCGTCCCACTATTTGTCCAAAGAGCTTTTCACAGCTTCCAGGATGGTGCTAAAAGGAGTTGCCATTGATTGGAGCACATACCTCCTTACTAAGATGGATCAGCATTTTGTTAAAGTCACGAGGGGTAATGTTACCAATGTTACCTATGGATCCTATTTGTCTGCCTTCTTGACCTATTCAGGTTTACAGAAGACTGTGCCTCCACCTCCTCCATCAGATCCAGTACCTCCTCCTCCACCTTCAGAAGAGTCAGCACCTATTGACATTGAGGATGATGATTCTCCGCCTCCCCTGGTCATACAACGTAAACGCTTGAAGAGGGTAGCGGACAAAGCCCCTGCTGTACTTTCCTCAGTGTCTATCCCTGCTACTTCTGGCAGTGAACTCCCTGGGTTTCTCACTTGCAATAACCTATTCAGGGCACATAGAGAAGGATCCTTGGAGATCTCAGTTCCTTCCCTGACCAGTCTCATCTCAGGAGATGCCATTCCTTTCCTCTGCAAGGATATTCAAAGTTCCATTGAGTTGTCAGTGACAGCCTGTGTTCAGCAGCTGTATGCATCTTTCTATGAGGAGCTCATGCAGTCCAAAGACCAGTTGCATAAGGCAACATCTGAGTTAGCTTCTGCTAAGGATACCCTAGCAGATCTATTTAAGCAAATGGAACAGCAAACCCAACTGGTTGCCACTCAAAGCGATGAGATTTCTTCATTGAAGACCCAGTTATTCGAGGCTCAGTCACAGGTTACTAACCTTTTAGCAGAGAAGGAGAGGATGTCCAGTGAAGCGAAAGAATTCCAAGTTCTTTTAGATGACAAGCTTTCCGCTTTACAGATGGCTAATGACACAGTGGCCGACCAAGCCTCCCAAATCCAGCAGTTGCAAGATCAGCTTGCAAAGTCCCGCTCTGTTCCTCCAAGCCCTCCTGTTTCATTAATTCCCTCTCTTTCACAGCAGGACTTGGCTGCCTTACAGAGACAGGCTACTTTGTGCCCTCTATTCCAAGACAAAGTGGAAAGATTGCAGTCCAGAATGGACTTGTTATGGTCTACCTTTGAACAGTTTCAGGAATATGTCTTACCAGACCATTCTTTCTTTGTCCACTACCATTTACAGAAGTTGGTCTTCTATATGAAGCTTTCCACGATGGATTTACCTTTTCCAGAGGATGGCTGGAGTGGGGCTTGGTCTGCTGAGTTGTTGACAGAGGTAGTCAGAATGCTCTTTGAAGATTCTGTCACGCCAAACACCATGCTGATGTCATACATGTATCTCCGTGGAGATTTGTTAATTCCAGATGAGGTAGATTTGGCATGGTATGTGGGGGATGTGGTCTTACAGGCTGTTCTATATGTCAATCATTTGGAGTTGCGCATAGCTGATATGTTTCAGAGTTATTCCTCCAAAGTGGCTGATTGTCAGGATAGTTCGTGGCATCCCATGATTGATTCGGTGGTCCTCAATCAAAGACAAAACACAGCTCCTACCTTTAACCAGAGTACTAACCAACTGAGGATGGATCTCTTAACCTATCTTTCCAAACATAATCCATTTGATGCTATCTTCTTTGATGCCTATCATAGACGATCTCTCTTGGGACCTTCTGTTCCTACTCTCCTCTATTACCAACAATTGGCTCACCGCTATACTATATATATTTCACTTTGTCAAACTAATTCCACAGTAATTTTACCACTTCTTTTCCAACCTTCCAATTTCCCTCAAATTCCTATTTTCACTTACTGTTCCTTTATTGAGGATAGGGTATTTTCCCCTTCTCCACCTTGTCCTTCACCCCTCATTAATGTACCCTCCACATTTCCTATTTATCAGTTAACGCCTTTCCTTAGTGATTCCTTCCAAATTTCTGCCACTCCTTCTTTAACCTTTTCTTCCTTTTATGATTTTTCCTATCCTTCCCTACATCCACTTTCCCTTATTTCACTACCCTCTCCTAACACTTCCATATCTCAACCACCTCAGTTGGTTAGTGACTGTGACGGTTTTGATACTCAGATTTCCAGAAGAAGGGGATGGAGTTCGGATGATTGCCTTACAGGACCGCAAATTAATTGGCCAGTAATTCCAGGGGAATGGACAGTTTCTAGTCAAGCTTATCAAAACTATGTTCATTTTGCCCAACAATATTCACAGTCTGCAGATCCCTCAGTGAGATTAACTGCTCACTTTGCTTGGTACCTGGCGTATATGCATAGGCACTCTCATACTGATTCAAGGCCTATCCCAAAGTTGTGCATGAATGTCAATGTTAGCATTGATTCTCAACAGCTGGAGATACTGTATTTTCATGCCCTCTGTTTGCCTAGCAGATACTTAGTCCTATTGGAAAGGATGTGCTGTCTCCAATTTTTTCAAAATCCTCCTAAAAACTTTGTAGATGAATCCTTATCTATGGATCGATTCCGACAACATCAATCTTTTAAGAGGGATCATCTTCATTGATGCCTTTCCAATGTATGGTGCAAGCTTTTTAATGCCAAACTCTTCTTTTTGACGAAGTCATTCAGATGGTTGTGTTGTGTATTAGTGTTTGTGTTGTGAGTTCATGTATGTCAAACGAACGTGGTGGTTTCCTATTGGATTTTGTGTACGAGCTATGTTTTGGAGATTTGTAGAGATGGGGTCGTGAATGGAGAGTTGAAGCAGATGAAGATGATGAAGAAGAAGCAAACTCTTATATCCTTTACAAATTTGTGGTGATTTTTAGTTTGATAAGAGGTGTTAATGTATAAAAGGTTTTCCTTTCTTTGTATTTTTATATCAGAAACAAATTATAAGATGGGGTCGTGGTGGATGGATTCTTTTTAAAAGAAGATATTGAAGATCCAAGTGAATCTTTTAAATGAACTTGTATTCCCTTTTTCCTGGGTCATGAGGACGCTTCCTTATTAAGTGTGGGGATATGTTGAGTGTTGAAATGACTTGTTTTTTGGCTGATTTTTGTTGTTTTTGAGAGCTGAATGGTTGATTTTAAGGGATGATTGATTGATTTGGAAATGGATTGAGAGTGTTTTAGATGATAATGATTGTGTTTTGGAAGATCATGATGTTTGTTGATGGTTCTGTGATGTTCTGATAGGTTTTGATAGGTTCTGTATACCTTCTGTTTTGTTCTGTTTTGGTCTGTTTTGATCTGATTATCTTCTGTAAGGAGGGATGGAGTATTGATTGATGAAGAATGAGATATTGTGAAAGCTTAGTGAATGGGTTGTGAGAGTTTGAAATGGTTTGAGAATGAGTTATGAAGTTTTGATGATCTTCTGTAACCTTCTGTAGGTCTTCTGTAGAGCTTCTGTTTCTGTTCTGCTTCTGTTCTGTTTCTGTTCTGTTTCTGTTCTGGTTCTGTACTGTAACTGTTCTGTAGACTGTTCTGTAAGTGTTCTGTGGAATATATGTGTGATTTTGGGAAAAGTTTTCTAGCCTTGGAAAGAGGTGAATACAAATGCAAAAGAGCTGGAGAAAGTGGAAGAAGTAGCTGTTAAAGACTCAAGAGAAGACTAGAATGAAGTGACAGTAGTGAGCTGTGAAGAGACACTGTAGTGGCTCTGGTGACCCTTCATATCAGACATACCTCTTGGGAGGGGTATCCACGACCTAAGAGTGATTATTGAGAGTAATTTTGAGATATTGTAGAGAGGATATGATGTATTATTGATGGAGTGAGAGAGAGAGAGTCAGAGATAGCCAATTCTACTTAAACAAAGTGATTGTATATGAGAGATTGAGAGAGAAGACTATGAAGATATTGAAGATGAATACTATGTGATGTATTTCCATTCAAAGATGGTGTATTTCTTTGCTTTCTTTGTTCTATTGATGGATTTTGTGAAGATGTTGAAGAATATGGTTGATTCTATTAAAAACCGTGGGAGATTTACATGATGCTGCATGAAGATTTGTTGTGCCTGGTGTTCTTTTCTTCATTGTGATCATATGAAACATGATAAACAAGCTTGTTGATGTTACAAGATAGATTTTCTTGCAAGAGAATTCCCTTTTCCTTGGTGTTCCTCTCGGGGCTCCATTGTTACTGTGAGAGCTGCTAATAAGTAACGGTTTTCGAATCTTGGTTAATTAGGGACTAGTTAGTTGGTTTATGCCAAAGAGCATCAAGATTGACCCATTATTTTCCAATAAACACTATCAAGATGAGATCCAAAAATAGAAAAGAGCCAAAAGGGCTAGATAGCAGGTAGAAAATCTTAGGAGGTATTCCCCTCAACGTAGGGGTCCAATACCCCTATGAGGAAGAGGTTATAGTAACCCTAGTGCTCGGGGGGTTCACTATATATATATTCTCTATATAATGTGCGTTCATGGCCTATATATAAATATCCTAATTTGTGAATTTTTCTTGAATAAAAAACAACCCTTTTCTATTCAATCTGTAAGTAACCCCTTTCTATGACACCCTTCTGTATATGTAAAAAAATTATAAAAATGGTATTTTAAAAACCCATTATTTTGAACTCACGTTATATATACATATATTTATGAGTGACCCCCCCTCCCCCCGCCCTCGAGCCCTAGTACCACAAAGAGTTCATTAGGAGGAGGAGGAAGCTCTAGTTCTCCCCTTCTCCCAGTAAGTCAATCCACTTCAAGTGGGGTTATAGTCACACTATTACAAACTCCTATAGCAAATCTGGTTATCATTATGGCACAACCTATTGCAATTCCTGCAAGAATGCCGGATTTTCTAGCCTTAGGGCTCCCTCTACTCATCTTTAAAGGGTTAGTGGAGGAGGATGCAAAGCTTCATATGAGTGAGTTTTAGAAACTCATGTTTAATTATTGAATTCAAGATGAAGAATATCTCATGATGTTCTTTAACATGACCCTAAAAGGGAAGACTACAATGTGGTATCACGGCTTAGAAGCTAGTACCATAACCATTATCAATTTATTCTTTGTAGCCTTTTGAAGGGAAATTTACCCCTGAGAGAGGTGGTTAATATTGGCTACGTGTGCCGAATGTGACACATCAAGAGTCCCATGAAAATACATGAGCATATGCCAAGAATATGAAGGAGGTCTTACGCAAATTGCAAGCCACCTACTGCCTAACCGCAATATTTATTGCATGGATTGGACTTCAATATTCAAGTGCAATTGAGTAGTGTCCCTCTAGCAGATATAGATACTATTATAACCTGAGTAGAGAAGGTAGAGCCTCACTTACAAAGCGGCATACACATTGAGGGTAAATTAAAATTTGAGCCTTAATCTTGGAAATAATTTGGGATTGGTTAGTGGAGATGAAGGTGCGATCAATACGCCTATGTTGCAAAATGTTTCCTTTTGTTGTTAGCTTCTCCAAATGCACTTAAGCTAGCAGCGAGACAAAGAGATCCTTTTGTAAACCAAGGGTTAGTCCAGGTAGCAACCCCTTTACAAGTTGTGCAACCTAGTGAGATGTAGCTCTTGAAGCCATTAGTTATGAGCCCTTTGCATCAAACATTGTAGAGGAAGTAAAAGATATAATGAAACATTATATAAATATAATCACTGATAAATTTCACCAGATAGTTGTAGATGTTAATTTTTTGAAGCACTATCAAAATATGATGGGTATTAGAAAGCTCAATGATGGGGGCCCATCGCAATTCAGCTGTAAGTGGTGTGGTGGGTAGCATTCCCCTTGTAATTATCCTAATATCAAATGCGATATATGGGGGAAGCCTGGTCATTTAGCCACTACTTGTTGGAGTAGGGTTAGTTCTCTGGAGCAAGGTAGTCAGTAGCCTAGGCCTATGAACCATCATGTGGATAATGAGAATACTAAACGAGGGGGCCCTAAGCAAATTTTGCAAAGGGAAAAAGCCACACTCGAGGAAATGCCCAATTGGGTAAGCCTAGTTGAAACTTTGCTAATCAATGAGAGTTTATCTCCTAACAATGTTAAGGTAGTAGCTAGGGGTCAGAAACTAAAAGACAATGCGAAACACAACCCTAGATCTAGCTGTATCACATTAGCATCATGAATCCTATCCTTTGTCTCTATTGGCTCATCCAAACATACGTAGAAACCTCCTTAGTAGTAAAATTCCCTTCAGAATCACTAGAACTTGAGGTTCCAATAGTTGAGGTTCCTTTGAGTGCCCTCCATTCTGTAGTAGGAGGTAATGCCCTTTCATCCACCAATGGGTGCTCAAGGTATGCATCTAGAATTATTCTTTTTAATCCACATTCAAAAATTGATCAACCAGTTGGGATATCCACCAAACAATCGGAATCTAATATCCATGGACATCCAAGCAACAACTAATAGCTTGGACTCACAGTAAGTTGAATAACATGGAAGTCAAGGATGCACTCAATATTAGCAGCTGTCACATGCACTTGTGTTACCATTCAATCTGATTGTCTTAGGCTATCATTAACCATTTTTAAAACCATCATGATATCCTTTTGGATTGGTAGGCACAACCTCTCCAATAAATCCATACTCATAATGTTATGGATGGAGCTAGGTTCCACCACTGCATTGTCTATCAAGATTCCATCGACATATCTCTGCACCTTAGGGTAGTTCTTCTCTACATGATCCCACCATTCAGTACCCGCTCAATGGACACTAAAAGTATCTATGGCATAACCCATTTTTTAGATTTTCTTGAACTCCTTATACGAAGGTTCGGTGACATTTGGATTAGTTGTAGTAGATCCACATTCGGTTTGACTTCACATAGCATGTTCGCTAAGTGAAACTCATGGAAGTTTGCCACTACTCTCTTCCCCATGATGCCCACCACATTAAACTCGGCACTATGTTATCTATTGAAGAGTCTGTAGATTTTTTGGCACTCCTATAGGAGTTCAAGGATATATTTGCATGGAGTTATAATGAACTAAAGGGTCCCCCCCCTCTATTTCCATGCATACGATCCCATTGAAAGAAGATAGTAAGCCAATGAGGCAAAAGGTTAAACGTATGCCTTTTGAGCTGAGAGAGTCTCTTTTTGAGAAATTTATCCATTTAAGGAAGGCTGATTTGATCTTTTCCATTGAACACATAGAATGGTACTCACCAATGGTAATAAGAGAGAAAAAGAACAATCAAATCAGCCTATCAATTGATTTTAAGGAAAGGAACAGGCAGATGGTGAAGAACTATTATCCTCTACCCTTTATCGATCAAATTTTAGATCATCAGCTAGTAGAGCAAGAGATATACTCTTTTATGGATTATTTCACGGGTTATAATTAGATGTCCATACCTGAAGAGGATAAGTTAAAGATGATGTTCATTACAATTTTTGGTACTTTTTCATACCATATAATGGCTTTTGGCCTATGTAATACTCTTGGATCTTGGCAAAGAATGGCTAATAAGACATTTGCTAATATATTCCTTGAAGAGCTCAAGGTCTTCATGGATGATTTGGGGCCAGCTACCACGACATTTCATATAATTGATTGTTCTACGTACATTATTTGAGTGTTGTCATGAGTATTGCATAGCATTGAGTCCTCGAAAGTGTGTATTCAGGGTGCCTTATAGTTTACTATTGGATCATGTTGTGAGTGGAACTAGTATTTTGCCACTGACCTTGAAAAAGTGGTTGTTATTCCAACCCTAAGTCCACCCACTTGCCCTAGGGAAATTCATAGTTTTGTTTCATCCATGGGATACTATCATCGATTCATCAATACATTGGATGAATGGTCATTACCCTCGATGAATCTTTTATTTCACAACCATGTTTTTGAATGGATAGAAGCATGCAAAGTGGCATTTAAAGATGTTAAAATGGAATTATCCAAAGCACTAGTTTTAAAAGCTCTAAAAAGGGGTGAGGGTTTTTATATATTCACGATGGCGATAAGGTGTACTATTAGTTGCTATCTCTCCCAAATTTGGGAGGCACAAGTTTATCATCCTATTGCATTCGCAAAAGCTGAAAGCTCAGAATTTGAGAGCTTTGTTACAACCATTTGAAGAAGATTTTTGCTTGGCTATAGTGTTCACTACCAAGAAGTTCAAACACTATATTCTTTATGAGAAGGTGGTGTTCTTCAACAAGGCAAAGGGATTGTGCTTTTACTAAATAAGCTTTAATCCCTTGATTACCTAGTTAAGTGCTTGATCTCTTTGAAAACGTTTGATTATGAGATTAGAAGCAAGCCACCAAAGCTGTAGGAGGGTATTGTAGAGTGCCTAGTAGATTTTGGTGAGCCTAAGGAAGAGTGGGCACTATGAGGATCTATGTGAGATTGATGTAGCCTCTATTCCATCATGGTATGCATCTATATCACATTATCTATCAACCGGAAACTCGACGAAAACTATTTCTAAATCCAAAAAGAGGAAGATGAAGTAGCAAGCACTTCACTTTTCAATAATAGCGGGTATCTTATATAGGAAAGGTGTGGATGAGATTCGTCATCGTTATGTGATGCTTGATGAGGTACCCTTTATTCTAGAGGAATGTCATGATTCAGCATGTGGAGGCCATTTTGTTGGATGGCTTATTTCCCACAAAGCTTTATGCACTAGTTATTGATGGCTGTCGGTTTTCCAAGATGCTTTTGCATATATTAAGCATTATGATGTTCACTAGAGAGACAACGCTAGGGAAGATTGTAAGTGGCCACTTTATCCTATTCTTGTGACTTTTCCCTTTGAGTAGTGGGTCATCAATTTTGTTGGACCTATGTATCCTTCCTCTGCTATGCAGAAGCACTATATCATTGTGGCGTTGGACTACTTTTACAAAATGCTTTGAAGCTCCAAGCTACGATGAAGGACAATGCCAAGGAGATAGCTAGTTTCATTATGGAATAAATTATCTGCCATTTCGGTCCAACTAAGGAATTGGTATCCAACCATGGGACACACATTTTGAATAAGGTCATAGAAGCCTTGACTGAGGCTATAAAAATTAAACATAATAAAACCACTCCATATAATCCCCAAGTGAATGGACAAGTAGAGAGTACCAACAAGTAGCTTGTAGGGATTTTATCCAAGACTATATTTAAGGATAAGTGTGATTGAGACAAGAAACTTCATGTGGCTATCTAGGGTTATAATACTATGTCCAAGAAAGAAACATACCATACCGCATTTAAGTTGGTATATGGGGAAGAGTTTGTCTTGCCCTTGGAGATTGAGTTACCCATTGTGAGGTTTGCATTGGACTATTCTTTGGGAGAAGAGAAAGCATTGCAAGAAAGGTTGACCTCCCTAGCACATCTTGCTAAGATTTGATTGCAATCTTTGTTACATCAAGAGGTAGGGAAGAAGATGATGAAAGCATTACATGACCTTTGTACTAAAAGATATTGTGAAGGGTTAGTTGGTCCTATATTACGATGCACATCACAAGTTATTTTGTGGCAAGTTGGAACCTAAGTGGGATGGCCCTGATAAGATCATTCATATACGAAAGAATGGCTCTACAATCCTTTTAGCAGATTTGTGGGGGGTAGAGTTTAAAAATAAAGTAAGGTTTAATAAGTTAAAGCCCTATTATGTGTAGGGGCTGACATTGGACTTGGTATCTTTACAAGTCTTCCAGAATCAAGCTTAAGTGTATAGTAGATGCCAAGGCCATATGTTGGGTAGAATCATATCTTAACTTGAGAAACCGTATTTAGAGTAGTGTTACCACCAAGGTCGAGTGATCTCGTGAAGTAAGGGTTATCATATTACTGAGTAGCAAGATGGATCTTTTACTTGGGATATTAAGGTCTACTGCTACCATTTTCATAGGGTTCTTATTATCATTCCTATTGAGTTTAGTGAGGAAGGAGGGATTGTACGTACATTCTCTCTCTCAACTCAACTTTGACTACCATAACTAGTAGACTCATTGATATGGTGTGACACCTATCAATAATTCATGGATCTCTGATTTATATTTTAATGGGGCATCCCAAGGGCCCACTAAGCATGTGAGTGTTGGTATCGCTATTAAAGACCCGCGACGTAAAGTTGTTATGAAAATGGGAGCTTATTTAGGTATCTCTTTGACTAATAACATGTAGAATCAAATGCCTTAATCATGGGGCTAAATATAGCCCAATATGATGGTATCCACCGTTTATTGGTGAAAGGTAACTCATAGTTAGTGATCAACCAATCGAATGGGACTTCTATTGTGAGGGATCCCATTCTATAGTGGATGTATCATTGTGTAGCCTTGGATATTCTTTAGATTTTTAAGATAGTGACTTGTCAACTAATTTCTCTTCCAGGTGGAACTGCTTTGCAGATTCGTTGGAAAATTATGCCTTTATTGAGGATGTATTTCTCAATTGTGGTCCTAAGGGGTTGTGGCTATACTAAACAGATTTGATGGAGTACCAGAGCAAGCCTCTTGATGCAAAAAAGCTTCTTGTGGCTATGTCTAATTGATGTCCTTCCTTTATTAATTATTTCCCTTTGTGCTATATATGGATATGTGTATGTGCAAATTGAGTCTTCTTTTGGGAGCTAGCAAGTCAAATCATGAAGTCCCAAGATTAGATTAGGTGTGTTTGGGGAGGTTTGAGTAGTTGTGTGCCTCCTATAGAGGCATTGTTAGGCATTTAAGGATCTATTTTGAAGTATTCCTTAGTGACCCTATTTTGCTAGCCTTTGTGATGCAGGTGTTTTTAGGAGTCTCTGCTAGTTGTGAGGTAGATATAGAAGCTTGCCAAGTAAAAGAAAGAGAAGAAAAACTTAAAATATATGGAAAACCCTTTTATAAAATATGGAGGTGTGTAAAAAGGGATTCTAAACCCCTTTTTTAAAAAAAGAATATGCAAATAAAAATTCCAAGTGCTAATGATTGTTGCCTTGCAAAGCCTTGGTAGGTTCTTGGGGACGAGTTTACTTGGGGCCAATGCCTTGTCTTCTCGAGGGTGACATTTAGCCAAAAAGTTAAATAAGGATAGTTGGAGAAAAAATAAAAGTGAACAAAGAAAGAAAAAGATTTAGTATTGCCTAGCACGAGCTTGATAGGTTCTTGGGTATTGAGATAGGATCTGAAACCGATGCCCTATTCTCATTGGATCACAATATGCTTAGCTCCCTCCTTTTTACATGCCCGAGTATTAAGTCCTAAAGTATAAAAATTTACTAAAAAAGGTATTTAAAAAAAAAAGACCAGGCTATAGGAGTCCTTGCCTAGTAGGAGTTATTGGTCTAGCTATCCTAGGTCAAGTAGGCAGGTCAGATCACCACTTAGGATGATTCCTTTGATAGTTCCTTTTAGCCAGTTTGTATATGGAGTAGGTGGTTGGCAACTAGCTCTGATCTTTGTTAGATTATGCTTAGCCTATCCCTAATGGATTTATATGCTTTTATTTTGTCAAGGGATAGGGTGAGACTGTTTGTGTTTTGTTGTGTATTTTCCTTGTAGCAACTTAATGCTTTTTATGGTTTTTGAATGTGTAGATCAGTTTGAAGATCCGACGGGCTAAGTCTCCCTATCTTGTGGTTGCCAACGAGAGTAGGATTTTTGGAGCTGATTTAATGCACAAAAAGACTCAGGGAGGCACAAAAGAGTAAATTTTCATGGAAAATGAAATGGTTGTAGATCAAGGAGCTTGAGTTTTCTTAGATACATTTTGATATAGGGAATCCAACGCAAGCATTTGTTCATCAATCAGAGTTTGTTTGGCCCCCCATTTAATGGTTGCAAGGTTTGGTGTTCTAAAGCAACGACTAGATCTAGAAGCAAAAAATTTTGCCCCTTCATTTGGTCAAAACTCATTTGCGATCAAGTTTAAATACTCAAAATGGAACCAATTATTTTAAAGATTAAGCTTAAACGAAGCTTAAAAGGACTTAAGCCTATGAAAATAGAATTTGACGGCCCCAATTTTCCATTTAAAAATGCATTTTGTACCCATTATAATTAAGAGGTATCCTATAGGTGTGAGATATCTATATTCTTTGCCTTCAATCACAAGAAACCATGGAAAGAATGATGCAATGATTAAAAAGTTCAAAAATTAATCTTTCTCTTGTGAAAACACGTGATCTAGAGCATGGTAGTTATAGAGGCTCATAGACATAGATCAAACTCATATGTACTTGGACATGACAAAGACAAAGTGACTTGACTGAAGGACACAAACCAAGTAGCAGGTACACTAAACAGAAAAGCAAAATGACAGTTACATTGTGATGGGACCAATAATGGGCTGGCAGTGGCTATGGCACTAGTCGGACCTCATGCACACAACAGACAACTCCACCACAACACGGCCTCATGGACCAGGAGTGTCTATAATAACTAAATGCACACTAGATACATCTAATATTGTGTTTTTAGCTGGATATAAGAGTCCAACGGTATCTTTCCCAACACCCCTCAAAGGGGGTATCCCACACATATTGGCAATAAGTGCCATGTATCACAGACATAGGAGGCACCCCATCGGCTAATTGCCATGGCCCCACTACAACTCTCCTACATCTTGGGGATTGGCCCCTCAATGCGCTGCTTTTACATATAAACACATTTGCATAAGACTCCTTTTTTTTCAGTGAGATTCAGGAGATACCATGTTTCCTCACCAATAATTTCCCCCAACAAATGAACAGCTAGCCTATGGCAAGGGAAATCTCACCCTCTTAAGCGTGGATCAACTATAATTTAAACAATTGATATGCATTTCGAGGAGTTGATACCATATATATGATCAATGTAATAGTGGATGTCTCATTGTGCACAAATAGTTATGTTTCGAAATCAACCTATGTGCTGATATGCAAACAGTCTTTTCATGAATTCCAACTCATACGTATATGCTTCGTTGCAAGAATCTAGCACCAAGGCGAATCTTGTCCTAATAGATCCCTTATTTCCAAATAGGCCATTTCCTAAATGCTATGCATAGAAAAAACAATCAGAAATTGATTTATTTCAGCCCTCAAATTGTTGCACGAAATCCTCCTCCCCACAAATTGATCACTCGTGGTCATAGGAATGACAAGATGTTTACTCTTGATGCCACTTTTCCATAGTTGAAATTAGCCATGTTTGCCCATGGCTCTGGCACAGTTAGAGATTTAGAAATATGGCATAAGAGAGTGGGCATGTTAATCTTCAATGGCTACAAATGATACAGAAGAAATAACTTGTTACAAGTCTACCCAAGTTTGCCTACACAAATATTGGTCATGTTTGTGATGCTTGTCAGTTTGGTAAATAGTCAAAGTTGCCATTTTTCCAGCATGTAAGAAATAGTAAGTGACCATTGTAGTTGGTTTACTCTGATGTGCGAGGGCTAGCCCATAATGCATTCATGGGAGGCTCTAAGTATTATATAACATTCATTGATGACTTTACTCCGCTATACTTGGGTTTATATACTGAAAACAAAGGATAAGGTGTTTACTATTTTTCAACAATTTAAGCAACAGGTTGAAAAGAAATTTGATTGCTATATCTCTTTTTTGAGATCTGACAGCAGTGGGGAGTATGTGTCAAATGAGTTTGTTAGTTTTCTGGCCAAACATGGCATACATAGGCAACTTACATGCAGCTACACTCCATAGTAGAATGGGGTAGTTAAATGGAAGAACAAGGTCTTAATGGAAGCTGTGTGTGCAATGATGAATGAGAAAAATATGCCACTCTATTATTGGGTTGAGACTGTTATGATAGCCATGTATATCTTGAACACGATTCCCAGGGACTCTCCACTCGCTGGTCTTCCATCTATATCCAGTCCCTTAGCTGAATTCTCGATGGTCTTTGTGTTGATAAATATGATATATCATCCTAAGACATACCCTATGGATGTATGTATTTAAAATAGAAGCATATGTAAAGTGTCCTTAGGTTGGGGATATCTATCTTTGGAGGATACCACTTGTTGTAGTTGACTATGAGAATAAAGAAGTATAATGGAGGAGAAGATAACATGTAGCTCCTGACCTCTGATTTGCTCCATCTCTTAGACTCCCTCCACTTTAGTTTATCATTTGGTATTAGAGAAAACGGTGGCAGTGAAGAGGATTAGAAGTAGGCAACAGAAGCTAAGAATTTTCTAGATGGTAGCGTTGTGATTAATGAGTGCAAGGGAAAAGGGGGCCGCGGGAGAAGAAAGAGCCGCAAATCAGAAGACCAGTAGGACAACTCCTTGATCAAGAATGAGCCCGTCACACCTCTCTCGGGGAACATGCCTGCTCGTGAGAAGAAGTCTATCAACCGTTTTGTTGATTCCGTAGAGTCTGTTGAGAAAGGCAAAGCTAGAGGTTTCAAGATAGTTCAGGGCTCTAGTGCTGCCTGAAAGACATTCCAAATGTGGTGTTCAAGTTTTCAAAACTTTTTAGGATTTGTCTAGAGTGGTAATGAGGAGAAGGAGAAAACTAAAGTCAAAGAAAATCTTGATAAATGTGTGAAAGAAAGTATTTTACAGATCAATGACCTTTTAGACTTGAACATACCAAAAATGACCACCAGGAAGAAAGATGTTGTTACAAGACTGTTTGAGTTTTTGGAATGTCCTAACAAGACAATTGAGAAGATCCTCCAAGAGGGACTGTCCAAAGACAAGTGCAAGAAAACTCTTTCAAAAGGTGCTGATTGGCCAGTGTGAAATTGATTACACGGTATTGACCTAGGATTGCTCATGCATGGGGCAAGTGCATGTGAGCATAGAGTTGTATTACTATATTGGAGCAAAGGAAAGCCTGGAGTAGTGCGAGGGAGTTTTAAAAAAAATGAGCACATGTCTTTTAAGAGGTACTAAAGTAAACTTGGAGTAGACCTCAACAACGGGACTATGGAAGGGCCTTCAGTGTTCTTGGGTGTTTGCAGCATTGTACAGGGTTCTGTTTTGCTCAAGGGAAAGTTGTACTGCATTATTGTCTTGCAGAGTTGAACTATTTATTTGGAGGCCAATTTTTGCTCAAAAAATTCTGGGAAAATTTATGTGTCTTCTGCTTGATATGTACTTCCGAATTGGACATCGTTTGGGATTTGAATTGGATGTTTCTTGTTGGGAACTAAATGTATGACATGTTGGCATCATGGATGGATGTATATGATAGATTTTGGACACATGTATGACAATCATATTGCTGAAAGCTATTTTTACATGCATTTTTGGACTATTTTTGACGCTTTTTGGTCTCGGATTGGACCATTGATGTTCCGAATTGGGGCATACTATTGAATATCATTTGTGGACAGTTTGTATTGTTGTTTTTTTTTGAATTTGTAGCAGCCATAATGTCTGACACAGCACAGATCACTCAGATTGTGGGAGACAAATTGACCAAAGACAATTATAGTGTTTGGTCTTACAGGATGGAGAAATTTTTGATGGGTAGAGGTCTATGGGACCTCATAACAGGTGATGATGAATGTCTAGAAGTTCCTGAATGTCCAACTAAAGAGAAAAAGAAAGCGTACAAGGATTGGACAGGGAAGAATAGGAAGGTTTTACAATGGATCTCCATATGTATTTCAGAAACATTGATTCCTCATATAAAAAAGGCAAGAACTTGTAAGGCGGCATGGGAAATCATAGAAAAAATGTATGAAACATGTACAAAGGCTCGTAAGATACAACTCAAGCAGAGATTACATGGTGCATGGAAAGGCAATCACAGTATCAGTGACTATGCGGCAGAAATCAAGCAAATTGCAGAAGACCTTGTATCCATTAATGCACCTGTTGATGATGATCATTTAGTGTTAGTGACACTAAATGGACTTGGACCAGCTTTCAAATCTTTGGATACCTCTATTTCAATTAGAGGAGGCTTTATGCCTGACTTTGAGGAGCGTATCAGATTGCTACTTACAGAAGAAATCAAGTCGAGATTGAATGCATCTATTAGTGGCAAAAATGCAAGTGGAGATAGTGTTTTCTATCACCAGAGAGGTCGTGGTAGCTCATCTAGAGCTAGAGGTTCTTCACTTGGTCGTAGTAATTATGGTTTTTCTCGTGGAAGAGGTAACTTTGGTCATGGTGACTTCATGCATAGAGGCAGAGGGAGTTTGCTTCTTGCTATCAAACCACTCAGCATGATGAATCATATGGTTTGTAGCTACTGAATCCAAAAACCACTCATTCTCACGAAGAGGGTGAGTCATGCTCCCAAGCACATGCTCCATAGCAAATAGGTGACCTCTAGGCAATCCACCTCTAGATCCATAACCTGTACAACCATAAGTGCCTGCATAGTGGCCATATTGGGTCCTTCCATAACCCCTAGACATGGCATTCTATTTATGATAACAATCCTTCTCAAAATGACCAAATTGCCCACAATAATGACAATTGCCATCTCTCTGTGAAGGGCTTTTTGTAATCCACAGCGTTGCCAACCTTCTCCACATACTTCTATAGCTTGCATTGATTCACAATTAGCCTTATGGTCTAGTCCTCCATGACTACGTCTTCCAAATTCAAGATGATGTACCTGAACTTGAATTAGTTGTTGGCCCTCATATCCATTGAGAGGCTATACTTTGCTTGCTCTTTCTCTAAAAATGGCAACCTATTGGTTTTCTCATATCCTGCCATTGTAGGTGCCTATCATGAAGCCATAAACTCACCATCAGTATTCTTTGGATATTTTTTGCGAAAAGACACGTAGTAAATGGAAAAAATGCTTATGGAAGCTGAAATGCTTAAACATAGACAAATATACATAAAGAAAATTTTCCTTCAAATAGTCTATCCATCCTTTTCTGCTTTTGGATGTTGATTGAGGTTTAGGGTTTGTTTTTATGTTCCACACCTTACCCCCTTCCCCTTGGAGATGAGAAGTATCCTTACAAGGATTAAATATTGAAGGGTTAAGGCTTTGCAACACAAGCTCACGGTGTTTCAATTTCACATGAGCCAAGCATAGAAGGTGGGTTTGTACTCCATTTGAGCATAGTGGTCCATGTCGACAAGTCAGATACTTACGTGGGTGAGGTAAGTGAGGACATCCATTAGGAAGTCACTAGAGTCTATTTGGTTGGCAATGTGTAGCTCCTTCTAGATCAACATCATGCTACCTAAATAGGGGTGGGTCATGATGTGCTCTTCTAGGGGTCGATTGCAAATATGGTGGTCAAAACCCTATAGTAGGTTGGAGCTACATACTGAGTTGGATAGTACTCCAAGGTTTTGATGGCACGTCTCTACTCAACATTGGTCATGATTTGGCAACCCTCTAGCTTCCATTGAAGTCAGAGAGCATATCATTTTTGCAAGAAAGAGTAGTCATTTTCAGAAAGTTGTTTCAACTCTTCAATTTTTTGGTCAATGGTGGTAGGGGTTGTACTCTTGTTATATGAGGTGATGAGTCATCATTTGTGTGCTTGGTCATGGGAAATCTCGATGGCAATTACCTCTTCAATTGCTTGGGAAGCCTTAACAAATATGAATTCTGATTCTTCCCAAGAGGAAGGCATCGTATGTACCTCCATGGCCAAGGGCTTGTCCAAAAGGCCTAGGTCTAGTCAGTCATAGCTTTTAGAAAGTGTAGTAAATGAATGTAGCATCCAAGCATCCAAGGCAAGTAACCACATCATCACCCATATTTTTAGCCAAGTCCAAGGCCAAGGTAAGAATCTATTATTGATCAAAAGAAGGTTTTTGGCCTACTAGAGGTCGAGGCGACTTGGCTGGGCTAGACAGGTCCACAACTGAGGTTGGTGATTTTGGCTACTTTTGACAAAGTGACACTATCACTTGCACACTAGGCGAGGGTTACAATGTAGATGTTGTTCTGCTAGATACTTGGGAGGACTTGGGGCACACTAACACTGCTAGGTTGAGGTGGTTTGGATGCATCAAGCTGCAATTTCAGTTATAGACTCGTTGAGGCTCTGCAGGTGTAGTGTTTGGACTCTATGGGCTCTAAAGGTTGTATTGTTCGGGATTTAAATTTCTAATCTATCATGCCAGCTTGTGTGGGAACACTTGAGGGTTGCACTTGAATAGTGTACTTGGAATTTGTGGCTTTGGGTATCCATATCCAGGTATTTCCCTCTTAATAGCCTTGCGTGTGCAATAAATTATTGGGGACCCAATGCAGCTTGACCATTCATTGATGCCTATAGTTTCTTTTCTACCTCCTAGGTTTTGAGGGTGAATTTCTAGCCTTGCAATGTCGTTCTTGCTTATTTCTTGGTGGCAGTCCTTGATGTTTAGGTACCCATTGTTGAGATATTCACAATCACACCTAGCTTAGCCTCTTTGTATGGAGCAGTGTGGGCTCAGGATGCAAATTCCCATATGCACAGTGGAGGAAAGTGCAGCCTAGTCTATTCCTATAAAGCATTATACTTGCTCTCATTTTGAATGCAATGCCATAGTGCATTTGTACTTCCAGCAAAGTGTTTGTGTCATGGTCAACACACAAGATTGTGTTTATGAGTCCAAGCTTCCATCTTGGAACCTAATTCACTTGTGTGACATTTGGTCTTGATGTTTGTTACCTCATGAGCTCACTCTTCCTCTTTTAGCCTCCATAGCCATGCCCTAGATCCAACATTATTTACATGGTATCAAAGCCCACTCGAGCATGGCCTAAGCTCAACTCAAATCCTCTCTTTACTCTCTCAGTCTCTCTCAACTTGAATTCAAATCAATGTGGTAGCTCATGAATTCATCTTCAACTTCTACCTTGTGGGGTAGCCATAGCCCCAACCTGTACCTACCTTGCTTGGATATTTCATATCTCACTCTACATGCCATATCTCACTGAGCTTCCTTCTCGAGATTTTTTCCTCTTATTCCAAAGCTTCTCTATGGCACTTCAATTCGTTGCAAATATTGGTGGAGTATATGCTCGTACACATTGTTGAAAAACATGATCACTGCCCTATTTGCACCTGTGCCTGGTCATACTAACAAATCTCCTCCTTCGCGAGGCATTACACTGTTGGCATGATCATAAGGAAATGAAACCCCATCACTTAAGGTACCCATAGTTCAAATCTTGTCCAAAAATTTTCACTATGTGAGCCACACAAAGAGAAAAACCAAGTCCTTGTCCTGCAAACCCTAAAACTCCATAGCCAACTTACTTGAAACTTCATATTTTCTTAATTTTCTCTCTCCTCCCACTCAAACCAAACCTTTTCCATTATAATCCACTAAAAATTGAAGTTTCTAGCAAGCATTTCCCATCAAATCAGTAAGGAGGGGAGAAATCCAAGCATCAAAGCATCAAACTCAAGTGCTTGAAAGCATAGTATCTATTGATACTTATCAAGTATTATTTGACACTACATTCCTTATATCTCTTGACATAATTAAATATTTTGTTTCTCAAATCTCAGAGTTTTGGTGTTGATTTTTTGCTCTAGCATGGGCAAAAACTCTCCAACTGTTCGGTTCAAAGGGGTTAGGTTCCATAACTGGCAAACCCGCATCAAGCTCATCCTGATGAAGAAGGGTCTTTGGGCCATTACCAACGGTAAGGAGAAGAAGCCTTGGGATGCAAGCCTTGCAGTTACTTGGAAAAATAATGATGACAAAGCATAGGCCATCATTAAGCTAGAATTGGATGAGAGCTACATCCACTACGTGGATACCTGTGAAACCTCTAATGATATATGGAAGAGATTAGATACTTTGTTTGGTGTGCAATCAAAGTCATCCAAGTAAGTATTACTGATTGAATTTTTTAGGCTAGATAATATGAAATCAAACACATCTCGTGCAACTCACGTAAGCTTCATGGAAAGTACCTTAACTTAGCTTGCAGGAATCAATCTCGAGATGGATAAATATATTTTTATTGGTGTGTTGCTAAAAAGTGTGCCTCCTAACTATAATAATGTGTCAACTACATTGATCAACATGCCTAGTCCTAAATTGGTTGACATTAAGGCCTCCCCTGCTGGAAGAAGAAAAAAAGATAAAATCCAAAGAAGAACCAAGCACCTCTAAAGATGAACAAATGTTATATGTACAAGGGCAAGAAAGATCAACTGGTATGTAACTTCTGCAAAATGATCGAGCATACGGAGAGATTATGTCATGCTAGGAAGAGGTCCCAAAAGGCCTATCTAGTTGATGTTAAAGAAGAGAAAGACCACCAGGAGAAGGACAAACCTCATCAGTCCTTCTATTTTGATAGATTTTTTAAGCCTTGTACTGCCTAGCCCTAATTATTCTGACATAAGCTTGTAAACTCACCATGTAACCTTGTACTATAGCCTCTGTACACTTTATGAGGCCCCTCTTACAGTTTTTGGATGTCCACCATGTCTTTGCTACCCATACTTAGCCTTTTCTGCGACAATTCTCTGGTGTTTACCAAATTTGTGGTGTGTCCACACTTTGCAGGTGATTACTCACTTAAGTCTCTACACACTTTGTACTTCTTTGGTTGTGATTGAGGAGGAGTGTTGAGATATTGGCAATCACACCTAGCTTAGCCTCTTTGTATGGGGTAATGTGGGCTTAGGATGTAGAATCCCATATGCACAGGGGAGGAAAGTGTAGCCTAGTCTATTCCTATAAAGCATTGTACTTGCTCTCATTTTGAATGCAATGTCATAGTACATTTGTACTTCCAATAAAATGTATGTGTCATTGTCAACACACAAGATTGTGTTTATGAGCCCAAATCTTGGAACCTAATTCACTTGTGTGACATTTGGTCTTGATGTCTATTACCTCATGAGCTCACTCTTCCTCTTTCAACCTCCATAGCCATGCTCTAGATCTGACATTCTTTACACCCATTAGAACTTGAGTTCATGGGCTTTGGCTTTCATCTCAACGGTTTGCTGATGTTGAGGCTTGGTGAGTTGTGACAAGTCATGACCCCCTCCTTAGACTTGGTAGTGGATCCCTCTATTGGAGGCTTCACAGGCTTTGATGAAGTTGTGCCACCCTTATTGAAAGTTGTCACGATATGTACATTGTTGATGGCAAGGTGAATCAGGTGTAACTTGTATTCGACATTGCAATGCATCTATTTTTAGGCGCGTCCTAACTGTGATTCCTTACCAACACCTTTTGTGTTTGGAAACACACAAAATATTATGGGTATGCTTTGAGACTTGATAGAGGCTGCGACTTTGTACTTTTCCAAAAGTGTATATGATTGGCCCCTAAAAGGGCTAAGTTTAGCACTTGTGGGCTGTACTTATGGTCGGCTGATTTGAGCCCAATTATCATGAATTAAGATATGTGCTCATTAGGCAGTGATTATAATACGGAGGTAAGCAGGTTCCACTAATTTATCCTCATATTCAAATTTTGTAATTGTAGCAACTTGGACTTTCATAGGGGACTCTAACATGGGAGATTTTATAAAAGAGCACCAAGCTCCCTCCTATGCAAATTGTAAAATCTAGACGGGCATCGGTGAAATAATAAGGCAACAACAAGGGAATAGGGAAAGAGGACCTTGGCAAGAAGCCCAATCATGTAAAAAAGGGAATGGGTGCCCAAGGGATGTAGGGCTTGTATATAAACTCAAAAAGTGAATGAGAAGCTCATTCTTTGGTGTGTGGCTAAAGTGGCTTCTTCTTCTTCTCTTCTTCTCTCCTTCTTGCTTGTGTGTGCTTGTGCTTGAGAAAGAGACTGTGAGAGTGTGATGGAGTGAGTGTGTGAGGGTGAGGAACCATGATAGAGAAGCTCTCAATCTTCTCCTCTCTTCTTCTCTTCTCTTCTCTTCTCTTGACCCATGCATGGCTATGGAGGATGGAGGTTGAAGGAGGACCGTGGTAGAGAAGCTCTCAATCTTCTCCTCTCTTCTTCTCTTCTTTTCTCTTCTCTTCTCTTGACCCACGCCCACATGGCTATGGAGGATGGAGCTTGAAGGAGGAGGCATGAGGTTGCTTGAGCTTGCAACTAGGATCGTGGAGCTACCGAAGTGCTTGTAGGAGGAGGCCACTCATTCGAGCATCAAGGTAATCTCACTACACTCCTAGGATCAAAGGTGCATCACCTAGGTGAGAAATAGCCATTAGAGCTTGCTTGAAACGCTTGAACAATAAGCAGTCCGTGGGTCTTGGGTGGCAGTTGAGTGTGAGCTCCCAGTACAGGTCTTGATTTGTATGCCATATGAGATCTATGTGAGTGGATGGCAAAAATATGATCTTTTGTGGATCTAAAATTTGGATTAGATAGAGTTATTATGTGGTTAGAAATGTGAGATAGAATGTATCAAGTTGGGGGTATGAGAGTTATCACGAAATCCTATTTTAGGGTCCTTAGGCCACAGAAGTGGCCCTTGGTTGGAGGT